>NW_010970490.1:1366287-1395045 GCF_000463585.1 Tarenaya hassleriana | reverse complement strand
GGCATTCCACCTCCACCCGAGGGAAAATACATGTCACGCAACCAGGTACTCCGCTTTTTTCTACTGTCATTTGGATCACTACTCTCTGGTTTTATCTGAAATCACTGAACTTGTTCTTTACATTCGAACTGAAGCATTGGATTTTCCTTTTTTTCAATTTTGATCTCAAGTTCTCGTCTTCAAACACCCCCCCGGGAGGACTTTCGTGTATCGATTACTAAACTTGTTTGTGGATGAAGGTCCCTTCACCCCCGAGGAAAAAAAGAAGTACTCAAGATAGAGAGGAAGGGCATCGTCGGGAAAAGAGTTCTGTAGAAAGAGACGAGTTTAGAGAGAGGAACAATTCCGTCGAGAGAAGGGAGTCGTATCACAGGAAGAGGTCACAATCGAAAAGTTCTCAAAGAAGATACAGCGAACACGAAGATGAGCATTCCAATACAATTATCCATTCTGACAGGAAAGAATATTCTCAGAAAGAGAGATCACAAAGGAGAGGAGGCCGATATGGCGACGAAGAAGTATCTGTTAGCAAGACGAGATCTTATAATGCAGAAGAACGTTCTGGCAAAGGCCATAAACACCACAGGCATTCTCACCGGCATAGAAGGTCATCCGGTCAGGATCATCATTCTTCTGACTGATTTGTATATGTTCTTAGAGAACTTAACTGAGCAAGAATATTTGCAGAAATCAGTTTGTGTTGTAAAGACTGCAAAGATCATGAAACCAACATTTATTTTTACGTTTTTTTTTCATGTCAAAAATCAAAGATCAAGTTCCAATCAGACCAAAATGAGTATTTACAGTGATCCAAAGGGAAACACAAATGGCAAAGGGGACTTCTTTATTGTATCTTCACTTTCTTCAGTCTTTGCATAAGGGACTCAATAGAGTTTTGTATCTTGTTGCCTTCGATCTGCCTCACTACCTGAGACGCCTCTCGTAAGTTCTGAATCCCTCGGCCCAAGTTCGCAATGGAAGGGGCTGAAGGAAGAGATCCGGCTGCACATTCGATCCCATCTCCGTACACAACCAATCCCGTACAAGTTGCAAGGCTGGCCCCGAACGTCGCCAATGGCAGAGCACGGAGAGGTCTTGCTTGTCTTTTCCTCATTATTTCATAGAATGCAGTTCTCATGGCAGAGAAACTCGTCTTCTCGACAGAAGCAATGAGGCTATGGGTTACTGCTCGGATTTTCTCGGCGGATAGAGATGCCTTTAGCACGGAAGTTGATTTGGCTCCAGAGCTCGCAAAACCCGGAGCCATCATCACTTTCGATGGACCCATTACCTTACTAAAGGCCAGCGTCATTACCTTCTGGGTATGTGTCAAGAAAAGATTCAACGAAGATGGGACTTTGAAAGTTACAATCTTCATGAAGGGAGAAGCAGAAATTGCCTTGGAGAGTGATGAAGCGCTCCAGAGAGCAGTTGCACCTGCACCGACCGCTACCACAGGTTTATCAGATAACAGTCGTTTCAACTTTGAGTTATTGCTCTTATTGTCATCATCATCATCAATGCCTGTTAATATATGTCCAGACATATCCTTCACCTCCCGAGGAACACATGTATTCCAATGCTTCCTAAGACCAGCAAGGTTGCTAGCATCTACTATAGCTACTATAGTCTTAAACTTTTCAGCCTGGTTTTTAAGTAGATCTGCAATAAGGGCATAAGATTTGTCCTCCGATGACAGCTTTGAAAAATCAACTTCAATCAGGCTCGAACTTCCCATGTTCTTGATGGGTACACGACCGGCGTTGTTCAGAGCAATTCTTAGACCTTCAACTGCAATCTGAAATATATAAACCTCAGAAACGATCTTTGCATCCACGGCTTCCCCTCTATTTACATCAGACAGCATCTTTCTGGCATTGGCTAGAGCTCTACCGATAAATGGGAGGTCGTTAAATATATCATGGAGGTCCACAAGCAAGGGATAAATCGACTGAGCAAATGATGGAACCGCATAATTCTCAAGTGGTTGAATCTCATTGGGTTCACCAGCTGAAGGGCCAAACTCTTTACTGAGCTGGTTAATATGCGAAGATAGCAACTTCAGCATCCGTGCCTGCACTTCGTTGGTTATAAGAGACCTCCTAGATGTTGATAGTACATTAGAGCCAGAATACAGTGGAAGGAAACTATTGGCTAAGCCTTGCAACTTGTTTCCTGTCTCGAATTCTCCGGAGGAACAATCCATGGCAGAGATATTGACAAAGGGAGATTCAAGTACCATAAACGACGAACCAACCTGCTCAGCCATCCTCTTGGCAGCTAAGTAATGCCCGTTAAAGCTAGTCCCGAAAATCTCCCTTAAAACCAGGATCCCAGCAACGCTCTCATAATTTTCTTTGTTGACCTTGTCCACGAAGCATTGTTTAAGCACTTGAAACGCTGATGTGGGAACTGAATCAGTGGAGCCATCTCCTAATCCACTCTCCTCATTCTGACTTTCAGCCATGGCTGATTTATCGACTTGAACCACTACTGCATCAGGACGGACTTCCTTGATAAGACACTCGGCATCTCTAGCAGATCTCTCAGACAAATTCTGCGCAGAGAGTATGTAAATTACAGAATCATTCTCCGGGACTCTAATGGCAAAGACAAAGTTTTTTGTGCTTTCGGGTACTGAAAGTCTGCCAACCAACTCCGACGACCGTCTCAGGTCATCGTATTTCCACACTGAAAAAGGCCACAAATTTTGCAGACTACTCACGAAACCAGAAGCCACCATGATTGAGTTTGCCTCCAAAAACAAAATAATAATCCAAACCCAGTTAAATCAATTCTAAAGCTCGCACCTTTCTTGTGTCACCGCAATACATCCCCCAGTTTCCCAGTCATTCTCGGAAGCCATACAGGACCAAACAAAAACCTGGTTTTCCACTGCAGTGGAGCGAACCACAGCATATAATTTCAATCCCCTGAATCAAGTAGGACGTGACACCGATACAGAGAGAAAATCGCTCAACCGAAGGAAGAAGAGATTCCTTCTCCAATACAGAGATCAAACAACCGATAACCACATCGATGAAGCATCCAGAAACAGAGCGATGAATCCGAAAAGAACCAGAGGAGAAGATTCACGAGGACACACTGCTTCCGATAGAAGGACAACTTGTAAAAGAGAAATCTATGGCGAAGACAGCGAATTGATTCCAGATTAGGGTTCGCCAAACTTCAAACCACTTGTTCTGCGCCTCTTTCCCCAATTCTCTGCGACAAGACTCCTGGTACAATAACGATGAGTCGGTATATAATATTAAGCTCCGATAATTATTCAGGGACAAATAGCCAATCGAATTTCTAATAAATATTTTTTAAATAAAAAATAAAAACAAACAAAAAAGAAACCTAATCTGCCAAAAAAAACTTTATTAATTTATTAGTGTATACAAAATTTTACTTATGTAATTATTCCATCTTTAATAATAAGTGTGTGCGTGGGATATATCTAATTTTTGTAATATTTTTTATCCATTTTTGTTTTTGTGTAAAATTTATAATCATTCAATTTTTATTAAAAGCTATTTATTCTTAAAATATTTTTATATTCAAACCAATTAAATTTATTTTAAAAAATTATCTTTAATTAATTTTTAAACTATATCATATGATCATATCAAAATACTGAATATAGATTGCATATGTTCAAATTTATATTCGATTTACATTTTTTAATTATTATTTCATATAATTCTATAAGTATAATTGATTTTTTTGTTATATTTACATGATTCAATATAAAATTAAAAGTTGTTTTTTTTGTTATTTTTAATATTTTGTTAAGATTATTATATATTCTCAAAACCGAACTGAATTAAAATTATATCGGACTGAATATAATATATTAACCGATTAATATATATATTTTTATAAAATTAAAAACCGAACCGAACTATTTTTTAGTACAACCCGAATCGAATAGTGAAAAGTCCACCCCTTTTTAATCAATCCATCTTCGTCGTGTGTCCTTGGTCAATGCTTATTCCACCAATTATAGTATTTAATGCATCTCCACTTATGGACCACATAATATACTTAACGTGGATTTCTCCAACGCCTATTTAATAAAATATTAAATATAACAACGGGACACAAAATGAAAAGTTTTTTTCTCTTTTTCCATTTCAGTCTTTACCACAAAATAAAACACCACTAGAGGTGGTCAATTCGGATTTCGTTCGGTTCGGTTATTTCGGTTATAGAAAAACTATAACCATTCGGTTTTTATATAAATTTCGGTTCGGTTCGGTTCGGTTATTTTTCGGTTCGGGTTCAGTTCGGTTTTGATAAAAAATTCAATTTTCCAACAAAATTATCGGTTATTCTCTCGGTTTTTTCGATTATTTTTTATTCGGTTCAGTTCGATTTCAGTTTCGGTTTTTTGGGTTTAAGGAAATCATAACCGTTCAGTTTTAATGTCGGATTCGGTTCGAATACGGTTATATCTTATTCGGTTCGGTTCGGCTCGATTATTCGGTTAATAATGAAATGGCCACCCCCAAACACCACCATTAAACTAACAATAATAAATAATCCGAAAAGGTTATTCATCTAAAAAGTACATAGAGAGATATTACAAATCCAAACTATCCTATTCTTTATAAAAGAAAATTTTAATTTCTACAATAACATACATATATATATATATATAATAAATATAGCCCTATTTTGATTTGTTTTACAATAAACATTTAAAATAGTAAATTAAAATTATAAATATATTTTTAATTGAATAAAAAATTAAGATATAATTAATTTAAATATTTTTACAGAATTAGAAATTCATTTACATTGGTAGATAAGTGACAAATCTAACCATTTCGGGTGTTGGAAAACGCTTATATTACATATGGAATGGAAGCGAAAGAACCGAAACAGAGGACTTCTTCACAGCCACCATCACCCTCATGCCACGTCATCTGAGATAGCTTCGCAGCCACTCATGCTTCGGCTTCCCACCAAAATCCTGGCACCTAATTGGTCTGTCAACTTCGTAAATGCACGTGTCCGTGACGGACATGAACGGACACCTTTTTTTTTTTTCCTTTTTCTTCACTAAATTTCTAAGAAACGCTAAAAGACGGTGTTGTGAAATCAAAGCAAATTAATCGTGCAAGAATAAGAGCGCACTTCTGTTAGGAACGACACCGACGGATTCTCTCTCTCTCTCTCTCTCTCTCTCTCTCTCTCTCTCTCTCTCTCTGCATATTCCTGGCATCTTTACTGCGACTGAAGCCCGAGGAGATTTCTAGATCCTGTCGGATTCCTGAATTTGAATCTCAGGTAGGGAATCGAATTCCTCTGGAGGTCGAGGTCTGGATCTGGCTGAATATATTAACGTTTCGGGGAAGAGAACATGATCGGGGAAATGCCTTGCTAAGCTGATCATTCTTGTCGAGTAAGGTCAGTTTGTTCGATCTAAATTCAGATTTCGAATCTCCGAGTTCGATTTTTTTTTGCAGAAAGCTGGGATTTTATGAACCATGTTTGGGGTTTTAGATCCATTTTCTGTCTTTTTTTTTTGTGAATTATGGTGGTTTAGTGTTTATGAGATCTGATCGTGTTATCTCGTTTGGCATTCAGGAAGATTATCTCACTCTTTGATCCAGATATCTTTTGTTTTTATGTCGAACTCTGCGGATTGATAAATTTTTGGCTTCAGTTCTTCCGAAAGCTGAAATTTTCTTATGCGTTATGAGCATTAGGTTGAAAATAATCGATTTAGGTTGCATGCTTTCTGTTCTGAATGCTCTTGATTGCGGTTGCTGTTTTCAGGTTTAGCGCGGTCTATAGTTATCAGTTTGGGGGAAGGCCGATGAAGAACGGGATGATGGAGTGCAGCGTATGTCGTTCGAGAATTGTTTCTCCCACTAGCAAAACTGTTTCAAGGGCTTATGACAACCACAAGATCAGGGTATCCTCAAAACAACGTGCTCTCAATGTCCTTTTGGTAGTTGGTGACTGCATCCTAGTTGGTCTACAGGTAAATTGCTTTGGTTTGACTTTGTTAAGACCAACTCTGAATTCTTTTCCATTGGCGTCAGGACCATATGTCAGTGTCTATTGTGGATCAAGTTAAGAAAGTATATGTATACTTCTACAATGTTATCTTGACGATGCTGCCTGATGGCTTTTGTTTATCAGTTGCAGTGATATCCAAGTTTATAACCTTTTGTTTCACTTTTTTTAATTTCATCGTTTGTGTCTAAAATCACTTATTTTTATTTGTTCCTTCCAGCCTGTCTTAGTTTACATGTCTAAAGTGGATGGGAAATTCAACTTCAGTCCCGTTAGTGTCAACTTCTTGACGGAAATGACCAAGGTTCTTTTTGCAGTTGTCATGCTTTTGTTCGAGGTATGTTTCTGGATTGACTTCACTTCTGGAGAATAATGGATACCCTTAGTGGATAAGTCAACATAGATATGGACAAGATCTGAACGAATTGGGTTCATAATCTCGACCTAGCCCATTTATGTGTCCTGTTGAAGTGTTGTTGTGTTCCAAAACTTTTCCTCATCTAAGACTAGTTGGTAGGTGTTTCTTCTGTATTTGGACATGAAAGGAGTTGAATGATGGTCAAAAAGGGCTTTGCTCTAATGCATTTCCAGAGTTGGGAATCAGAATGGTGATGTACTGGTAGTGAGAGGCAAAGAGGGAGAGGGTTCACATTCACTTTTCTATATATAGTTAGTTTTTTGGTTTTTCACTTATTGCTTCCTTTCGTCTCTCCTGCTTCCCCTTGAAGAACAGTTGGAGCTCTTTTGATATTTTACTTTTATGGTAATTTTTAGGCTAGGCACCAAAAAGTTGGAGAGAAGCCACTCCTATCTTTTTCAACATTCGTCCAGGTACCCCTTTCTTTGATTAATCAAGATTCTGATGTTGTGCTATTGGAAAGTTACTGCTGTACAATTGCATTTTGGCCTATTTTAAGAGTTTCTTATTGTCAATAGCTAGCTATATGTTTATATAGTTGGTAAATACATATCTCTTCCTGGGTATCACTTCGTTTTCTAGATTTCATAAGTTCATGTAGCCCTTTTCTTTTATTGAGCGCTTCAAGTTAAGGCGTTTTTGACGAATCAGAAGTTTGGATGATTAATCGCATAACATTGAGCCATTTGGATAATGATGCTCAGTGCACTATAAGTACATTTACAATGCTATTATTTTTCTACTAGTTGATGATTACAAAGCTTTACAAAGCAATGCTTATCCAAGCACAATAGTTTGCATTATAGATGCTGCTTGGCAATTCTTCAATACATCTAATTCCTTCATTTTCTATGTTGTGCATATCTGCTGCATCACTATATTTGAGTTTAAGAGCTTGAATATTCATAATGTAGGTATTACTTACGAGAGCTTTTTTTGCAGGCAGCTAGAAACAATGTGCTTCTTGCTGTTCCAGCTCTTCTGTATGCTATTAATAACTATCTAAAATTCATCATGCAGGTACACATCCTTCTTCTTTTTCATTTCATATGTTATATCGTCTTATTAAGTTATTTAAGATGATGTGATTGAAGGCATCAATCCAAATGCACCTTACTTTTCATAAGGTCTGCTGCCGGGGGTTTTGGTACTTCTGGTACTTAGGGTCATGGACAGTGTTTTACTCCCCTAGCACCAGAACATATGCAGCATTGTCTGTTGTGCCTTCTTGACTTACTTTTAGTATAATTGGATTACATGGAACCTTAAGTGTTTGCCGTAGAAATTGGGTGATCAAGGCTTTGGAGTATCTGCGGATTTGATATGATTCTACAATGTAGGCCATAGACAGAAATCTTTAGCTTTGAGTGCATCCTGGAAACCAAACTTCATCCCATTTCAGCTTCTCTTAGTTCTGTATTGTTAATCTCTCATCTTTGCTTCTCAGTTTCTACGCATGCACACTAAAGAGTAAATGATTTCCTTCCTTCTTTTTCCTTCTTTTGTTTTCCGTATTTCCCTTTGGACATTTCGTTTACGTTATTGCTGCCTCTGGTGATTGTGAGTCTCCTGTGGGATTGGCCCCTGAATAAAATCGTGTACATTGTAATTAGATTGTGTACCGCACGATATTAAGCATTAGTGATGAAAAAACTTCCGATCTTCCTTTGAATATTGCTATGGTGATTTATCTACATCAGCTAGCACATACTAGATTTTTGTCATTCAATTGCATACATTAAATATAGTATCTGATTGCCAGCTGTATTTCAACCCTGCTACCGTGAAGATGCTCAGCAATCTAAAGGTTCTGGTGATTGCTGTTCTGTTGAAGATGATAATGAAACGTCGTTTTTCCATCATACAGGTTAGGTTGCTTCGTATTCTTATTTATTACATAGCATTATTCTTTTCCTGAATTATTCAGCACTATTGTGGAAGTTTGCTTTTAACCTTATCACGGAGTTGTGATTGGGCATATTATTTCTAGGCGCTGATGTCATGCTTATCTTTATATATATCGTAGTGGGAAGCACTTGCTCTGTTGTTGATAGGGATAAGTGTAAACCAGCTGCGTTCTCTACCTGGAGGTTCTACTGCTTTAGGCATTCCTGTTACTACGGGGGCATACATCTACACCCTGATCTTTGTAAGTTATTATAGCGGATGCTTACGTTTGTTCTTCTCGGATATATACTTATATTTGTCTCTAAGAACCATTCTTGTATATTGAGGGTCTTTTGTGTCCTACCCATTAACGCATTAAGGAAAATTTGTTATGCATGTCAGAGACTTAAACAGCAATTCATTATGCAGGTCACTGTTCCATCTATGGCATCTGTCTTCAATGAGTACGCTCTGAAGAGCCAGTACGAGACAAGCATTTATCTTCAGGTTAGACTATGTTCGTGCATATTATTTTCGATTTTGTGCCGAGGAAATGATATGCTTGTAGTTCTCCGTACTCGAACTGTGGGTCCTCCTTGGATGGGGCCTTCTATAATAAGCGCTTGGAATCTCTTGAGGGTTGAGTTGACTGTGGTGGTTTACAATCTCAAGCACGATGCTGTAGCTATTAATAGGAGTTATGTGGTTTTATTGGCTGTGGTGTCAAATTTCAGGACCATGTTGTTCTACTTTTGCGTTCCTTTGTACTTTATCTGCTCTAAAATGACGGCGTTTTCCCTGGTGCAGAACTTATTTCTCTATGGTTATGGTGCAATATTCAACTTTCTTGCGATACTGGGAATGACCATCGTTAAAGGTACGAGAAAATTTGTAGTTGTATGGAAGCCAGATGAAACACTCGAAACAAATTTAGTGTTATAATAGTTTCTGACAGCTTGTGAGGGATGAAATTCCTTATAGTTATCATAATGCACTGCTAAGGAAAAGCTGTCCCAAAATTCACAGGCCCTAGCAGCTTTGACATCTTGCAAGGACATTCTAAAGCTACCATGCTTCTCATATTTAACAATGCAGCACAAGGAATTTTGTCTTCCTTTTTCTTCAAATATGCAGGTAATATCACACTCTGTTTTGTTAGATTCTTTTGCTCATTGGGTTGGTTCTGGATGAATCTCGACACTGGTTCAGTGCATTGGGAAAGTTGTGAATTCACTGAATGTACTTGGTTGATTACTCTGTAGAAAAGTTCTCCGTGGATATTAACTCATTATTTTGTGGTTTCAGATACTATCTTGAAGAAGTATTCGTCCACTGTTGCTACAATATTTACCGGAATAGCATCTGCAGCTCTCTTTGGACACACTTTAACCATGAACTTTCTCCTGGGGATTTCTATTGTCTTCATTTCAATGCACCAGGTAAATCCATACGAACAGTTTTCATGGTTGGATCGATTAAACTTGGGAAAAACAGGCTTAATTCCTCCCTCTTTCTGCCCAATTTTTGTGCAGTTCTTTTCACCGCTTTCAAAAGTCAGAGACGAGCAGCAGAACGGGAAGCTAGAGTTAGTTAATGTGCCAGATGTTCACAGGTCGTGGATTATTTCTTTCTTTGATATCACGGCGTCCGATTAGGAAGACGCTGTGTCAGATGAATGAAGCCATGTTTTTACACAGTTTAACTTCCTTTATTCTTCTATTTGTTTGCGGCAGGGCTAAAGACGCATTCATCAACATGGCAGCGGGAGCAAATGAAGAGGTGAAGAAGAACACACATTTGTTCCTATCTTTTTCTTTTGTGAAGCTTACATGGCAGTTGTTATAGTTTGTGGCAATTTATTTGAAGATTGTTTTTTTTTTTTGAATCATATATTTTATTTGTTTTGTTACATGAACAGGCCACTCACCGCGTTGAGGCAGATGACAGAGCGCCGCTTCTTCCCAGATAAAAAGTTTTGCTTAAAAAGAGTACGTCGTTAATTTCTTCCTCTCTTCCAGCTTTGTGATAATATTTTGTACGATTCAAGCTCCCCATAACAAACACCATCTAAGATAATTAGATCCATAGAAGAAAAAAAATATCAGATTTTTGCTTAATCACTGAATTATAATATTCAAGAACTGGAATGAACCCTAGGCAGCAAAAGTAGTAGCAGTATCTATCATCTGAATGCTAAAAACAGAGCATGCCTGTATATATTTATCATGGTTTGTTGCTGCAGGATTTTAAATTCTTTTGGCCCGGGATTATTAGCCAGAGATTTCGGATGGGAGTCTATTGGGGTTACAAAATGCAAATAAACTTCATGCAGCCGCTGCTCAAAGACTCTCTCTCATATCCGAGTCAATACTTGGTCCAAGAACAACCTTCTCTATTCTTCTACTTGATGACACTAATATTACTGAAGGAGCTCTCCTCACGCCTTCTTTTAAAGTATTCGGAATCCATTCCTCACATTTTTGGATTATTTTCTTTTTTTGGAAAAAAAACAAAACAAAACACCATGTTGCTGTTCTGCTTTTTTGTGTCGTTCATTTAAATCAATCGAAAAATTTATTCCTTTTTTACTTTTTTTTTCTCCCTTGGACTACCCGGTTAACTAGCCGGTTTGAGTAAACCGAGATTCACATTCTCTATCGGCAGTCCACAGATTAAGGGCTGCACGCTTAATCTTCTTGCCGACTTCAGCTTTCCACAGTCCGGTGTCCTCTCAGTGTCTCCACGGTCCATCTGTTCAGAATTTCAGATGGTGAGCTCAGAATAATCATCATACGCAGAGGAAGCTTTAGAGGACAGACTTTGTCCATTCTTCTCTACTGAACTGTTCCTGGACGCGTTTCTCGCTTCTACTGATGCCATGTATCGTGCATTTTGGAATCTTTTCCCCGGGGCACACCCAAAGGGTAGATCCCCTTCTTCCTTAATCGTCCTCCTCAGTCTCATCATGCCTCTTGTCTTCACACCCATCCCCGTTGCCATTTTCTTATCATGATCTGCTCCTTCCTCCTCCTCCCCGGCTTCAGAATTTATGCTATCAGCTGAAGTTTCAAATCTCTTGTCAGATTGTTCTTTGACTGGACTTCCTTGGGAAATGCAGTGTCTTAATCTTCCAAGCACCTCATCCAAAGCCTTATTTCCCAAACAGTCTTTAGAATGGTTGGGAGGAGACATCAGTAGTTCATAAAACCTGTTTACAGGAATATCATCGAACGAAACTGTGGAACAACTAGCTGATTCACCCTTCAAACTGGCTGGCCTGCCTTCATTTGTCTGGTCATGCTTCTCTCCCGTTTCTTCTTGACCACATGACAGAGTAGCATAGTGTTCCCAGTACCACGGGAAACCCATAAGGAAATGGCTGCATACCTGTTGTCACATGAATCTTTGTTTGTCAGAAAACTTTTCTCAACCACATTAATTATCAGCTAGTAATCATTCCGAGTCATAAGTATCACTGGCAACTGAGTGTTAGACAGTTTTCTACACGTAGAACCAAGCATCCAATGACAAGGACCCAAGGTTGATGATAGTGAGGAGGTAACACTAGCACCAAAGCTGAAGTCCAATCTCAAGAAAGAAAATTCAAAGAAAGATACAAGGACATATCACAGATAAGAGCACATAATGAAGAATCTATCGACTATAACAAGGGCGAGCCGAAAAGCAAAGGAGATATCCAACACACCTCGAAGGAAAATCCATTCTGTAGGGTACGCAACCTGTTAATCAAGCCACTGATGGAAACTGTAATCCCCTCAACCGTCTCGAGAGTGGTACTGTCATGTCTTTTCGAAATGGCTCCTGATGAAAAGAGCCTCACCCCTGATCCCCTACCATTTATATGTATACACATAAAACTCCATCAACAAGCAATTCACAAGTCTCCATTCCATTGTGTACTGCAAGAATCCTTATAAAATAAGAACTACTAATCCAGGTTATATCTTACATTACAAGAGCTAGATATTAAATTCAAACCCGACAAGCCCTAAACTCAAATCTCGTTCAAATTCGGAGCACTACAGGCTAAGAAAATTCCAGAAATATCACCCCGTTGACTGGTGTTGTCTTAAATTAATGAAAGTATAGAGGATAAAGGTTTGTGCTTTATACCCTTTAGCCTCAAACCCTGCAACGGATAAACCCTTCCCTTGTACCCTTCTCAGCCACCAATCAGACAGAAAAACCTTAACATCCGAAAACGAAGCCAGAATTCGCATGAGAACAACGCAAGTCGAAGAGAATGAAACCGGACACATAGGCTCTTGCTTCTGAAAATCGTAAAGAAAACGAACCGAATTCAGGGACTGGACCGCAGTGCTAGCTCCGGCGGAGAAGGGAGTTCGGGCAATCGTGTCGTGTGCCGGAGAAGAAATCGGGTCGGGTCGGGTTTGATAGCGAGAACACGGCGATCGCGGGGCAGGGCGACTCGATGATTTTCGCTTTTTCGCCATTGTCGTCTTCCATCTGGCGGGAATTCCCATCATAGGGCAATGCAGTTATGGGCCGATGGGGCCTTTCAATATACTCAGCCCAATAATATAATGGGCTTTTCATTTAAACCTCTGTTCGTGTTTCTTGTTCGAAATTCGATCACTGGGGACAATACAATAGTAACAATACCAAGCGTTCGTTGTCAGATTCTTCCTTTTCAGAAACAACGCATTAGGGTTCCTTACTTTCCAGTAACTTGGGTTTCAAGAAATCTTCACCTTAGCATTGTGGATGATCGTTTCCTCATCATCTCTGGAAATACGAATAGAAACAGCAGAAGATAAGGAAAAAACACACGAAGGGAATGCAAAGATTGCTAACAAGTGACCAAGGGGATTGTTTTCTGACAGCTCTGGCACCAGAAACGAGTATTCATCCAAACAGTTCTGCAACTGATGAGAGTAGTAATAGACTTTAAAACCCACAAGCTGTAATAAATAAAGACATATGAAAGAATCCAGAGGAGACAACAATCCAGAGTTGATAACGTTGTGTTACTAAACGCGCAAACCTTATGTAACATTTTCATCAAGCCCCACCAAAACAGACAATGAAAACACATCCCTCTCTCAAATGAACTCAATCCCTACACATATGTCCCTCATATTCCATTCCTTGACAGAACCTCAAAAGGAGTAAAAAACACTCTTCTTTGAGTCTTGAAGACATCCATCCACAGATGAGAAAAACATTGGAAACCAAACTTTGCAACCATTCCTGCGGAAATCTTGAATTACCAGACTGAACTCGGTAATGGGTCTTTCAGTTTAACGGGAGATCAGGTTTCGGGGGCGGGAACAGCTGTGGATGGAGGCCTCAACAATGGCTGCAGGGCTTTTACCACGATGCTCATGTTCGGCCTGAACTCTGCTTCATATTGCACGCAGAGAGCTGCCACTGCTGCAAGCTGTGTCATCAAGAACATAAATTCAAGCCGACAAGAACCTTTATCAGCTTCTACTCGTTATTTCTATACAATTTTTTCTACAAGAAACGAGAAAGTCGTTGTTTTATTTTTTTACCTTAGAAACTGCTTTGGGAGGATAATTCCCTTGAAGCTTTGGATCAACACATTGTTTGACTTTGTCTTCGCTCAGCCTTGGTGTTGCCTGAATATAAAAGTTGATTTCAGAGGAAGTTAATCTGAGAATATTCAGTATTCGGAAGCAAGATTTTATGGAAAAATATGGAGATTCTGGTTCTCACCCAGGTTACAAGACTTTGTTGTCCACGCGGCATTGTATGATCGACGGGCTTTCTCCCGGTTAAAAGCTCCAGGAGCACTACACCGAAACTGTATACGTCACTCTTTTGCGTCAACTGTCCAGTCATAGCGTACCTACAAGGCAAATTTCGATTCAAACCTCCAATTCCTCTGTCTCAAAACTTAAGGAATCAAAGGAAAAATACTATTAAAATAACACAAATCTGAAGCTGCATGAACAAGAATTAGACTGCAGAAACAATACTCTGGAGCATGGTAACCAAATGTTCCCAAAACTCTGGTTGAATGAAGGCGAGCAGCCATATCAGGAGCTTGATTCGATAGATTAAAATCGGCAATCTTGGCTTTGAAGTCTTCAAAGAGAAGAACATTGCTCGAACGGATGTCTCTATGTATTATGGGAGGTTGAACTTTCTCATGCAAGTATTCCAGACCCCTAGCTGCATCAACCGCAATTCTTACTCGCTGCATCCATTCAAGGGTCGGTCCAGGCTGTGCCCCTTGGACCCCTTTTCTCCCTGTTTTTACATAAAATTTGTTCATATATCCCAATCGATGTCCACCCAATTCACTTGTGAATCAACCTTAAAAAATGTCAAAAATGATGATGAAAGAAAAGAAAGCTATTCCTACCATGTAAAATGTCATGCAAGGATCCCATGGTGGCAAACTCATACACGAGGACACGGTTATTCCCTTCAACACAGTAGCCAAGGAGCTGAACACAGTTTTCATGCTTCAACTTCGAAACCCTGGAGATCTGTTAAAGCAATGGAAGAAGAGAATTAAAGTGTCACCATACAAAATCTTCAAATGGCTTAAGCAATAGTGTCAACTCAATTGTCAAGATGAGGATGTGAATCTCTCATCACCTGTGTCAAAAACTCTACATTTGATTCAGGTTCAGCCGAATTATCGAGCTTCTTCACCGCCACAGCCTTTGCATCATCCAAGTTCGCATAGTATACTCTTCCATATGATCCTTCTCCGATCAATGCTTTAGAACCAAAATTGTCAGTCTTTTCTTTTAACTCATCCAATGACAACTTTGGCACATCAATCGGAGGAGGTTCCTTGAGGACATCCGGCTTCACAGGAGCCGGTGGTTTTCTCGCATAGCCTGCACATGCAAAACATGGAACCAAGAGGAGTACCCTTAGGCAAAATCGATACTACAATCCAATTTAATAGGCTTCAGTATGAAGCAACTCTATATAACAAGTTGAGAGAGAAGCACCAAAGAGAAAAACCATATCAAATTCATAAATCAAAAAAGGAAGAAGGATAACCCGAAAAAACAAAACATATCACATCAGGCTGAAGTCACAGCCTTTCACCTATTTTTTCTCTTTTACTCCTACATGAGTTCATAAAAGCTTGCTTTTAACTCACCTATCCACATTCTCTGATACTTTATAAAATCATCGACCACTTGCACACAACAAGAGAGAAAATATTGAGCAAACATGTGCTAGGATGGCCAGAAATTTACGGTAGGAACATACCATCATTATGGTGCCTGGGACTTTTGAGGCTTTCGTGTTCAGCTGAATGGTAAGGTTCTTCGATATGACGAGCACAGCACAGCCACCTACGCATCTTTTCTCTTTTGCCTATATACAGATCGTCTACTGCCCTTGGTTTATCCAACCGAACAAAGTAAGTGGGTGAACGTTCATTCGCCTGCAGAGTTCATCTTTCACATATTACATTACTCACAAGGTTTTGGCAAAGATTTATGCACAGACAGAACAGATCTTTCCATGCCAGAATTACAAGCAAGAAAAAGATTCTCTATCTGTCTGTCTGTCTCCACAGGCTTAATACAACAGAACCTACTATCAAGATGGAGATAAGACAAATGTTCTTCAAAGCCAGTTCAACTTTTGAATGTAACAGCGAGAATTGAAGCACTATTCCATCGCATGATGAAATGAATTCTGATCATCACGTATATTCCATGCATTTTCACTTGAGCAAGACAGAAAATTTTTATGGGAATTCACAGGAAAGTTAGCACCTTTACACCATTTCACGAACGCATAAACGTCAATTTTCAACCTTTAAGACACCCAGCCGGAAATCTCAGATATCTACTTCATCCCAACGAACAATTCGAATGATCAATGAGATTACATGAAATTCTTACCACCAGGCCGCGTCGATGGTAATCACCGTCCATCGGAATCACACACAAATCGGTTAACAAGAAACAGAAAAAACCCACAGAATCGAACAGAAGAAACAAACAACAGGAGGCAGATGAGGGAAGAGACGATGGGGATCGATTCCAAAACAAAACGGAAGAACAGAGAAGAACACGGAGATCCCAAAGGACTGGAAACAACCCGAAGCCCAAAAGATAAAAGCGAACAAACAGCAAAGAGGAGATAAAGAATGAGAGGGAATGCGTCAAAGGCAAGCGACAGAGGGGCGAATTCAAGAATAGGAAGTGTCCCCAAAAAAAAACCAATTTTAGCTAATTATAATATGAGCAAAAGGGTGAGGAGAATCACCTGTAAAGTCTCTACCTTTCTCTCCCAAGAGAAGCTGGACAATCTCTCTGTGTAAAGTTTTGTTTAATTTTCTCGATTTGGAGAGAGAGAGAGAGAGAGACGTGCGTACTGGATATTCTTCCAGAAAAGCTCTTCCCAGAGAGAGAGAGAGGAGAGAGAGAGAGAGATGGGAAGACAGAGAGGCAACGCGGCCAAGGAAAAGAAAATAACTTTTTTAATATTTTTTCTGTTAAAAAGATGGAATTTGCAAGATACAATTTCCGACTGATTTTGCCAACTCTTGATATTTTCAATTCGGCCCCATCAATGGGAAAAGAAAAAACCACAGATTCTTAAAATATATGCGAATGCGCCTCTTGCTTTTATATTTAACAATTTAAACCCTACCAGATAACAGAGTTGTCTACAATTAGAATCTTTTCATGGTCAAAACTATAATCTTCATCTGAATATATGGTTCCATTCCATCTAAAGCCCTCAACAATGATCTTTGCTTTAATGACAACGTCGATACGATCACGTATGATCACAGCTCCTCGTGGTCTGAGAATCCGATGAATCTTGATCAGTATATCAACAATGTCACATCTGTAATAATTCCAAAAAAACAAAAGTCGATATGTTACAACTTACAATCTCGTAACAAAGTTTCGAAATTTTTATACTTTGGTGAATACAGAAACAAGTTTTTACTTGTGTAAGTACATGCTGAGCAAACCATTTGCATGGACCAGATCACACGTTCGAGGGTATGTTGAAAAAGCCTCACACCTGCGTTTCAAACCCAAAAATAGAAAAGATCAAAAAATATATCAGAAAAGTATTATATATATATATACACATACATCCGACATATGCCAATCAAAAACCAATGTACATTTATGAATGTTTTCAGTTACCAGTTCATGTAAGTTCCTATAAGGCCTCGATCATATACAATACCAAGTGTATCTGGTTTGGCATCAAAGGGCACCACGTTCATTACCCAGACCGGATACCTCACCAAAGCTGCAGAAAACCCACCAAATCCTGCATTCATGTCCATGATGTTCCTGTACTTGCCATTGCCAAGAAACTTTAGGATCCTGTCATAGTGAAGAACTCTTCTTTGCCACGTATCAATGTCGGATGTAAAGCTGGAAAGCGTAGTTCTCTGCATTTTCCCGGCTTTGATTCGTCGAGGTGGGTCGTTTAGTCGCTCGGGCCAGTTTTTCAGAACCGGGGCCGATGTTTCTTCCAGACGAGTAATGCATGGTTCCATCTTGCTGTACCTGTTGTGTAAGAGAATTGAATGTGGAGAACTGTAATGGAAGATCCGAGATTCCGTTGATGCAGAGCGAGAACATGTACAGACATTACCATGCAATCTCGGGCTCTCTCGAAGTGCAGAAGCGGGGAGAATCATTAGCTTGAAGCTTCTGGCTACAATGAAGATGATTAGAAGGCTTTCTCCAGATGGCAACAGGGTGTCTCTCCGAGATTTTCTCCCAACAAATTCTTCTAGACACTTCTTCTAACATGTCCTTTTCTTCCCCCGAGTTCTTGGAATCTCTGCCTTCCTTCTTGCGTTTAACCTTTGGATGAGTCACAGGCGGTCCAGACAACACCATGTAACCACCCGGACGAAGAATACGATCAACCTCCATCAAGTATAACCCATCTGCACAATTCTCTGCTCTCAGTATCATGAAAAAAGAGAAGGAAGTGCTAAACTATGATCAGAAGATATATACACACACACAATATATACCGTTGGCAGTCCAGTTGATGAGGCATCTGGAACAGTGGACCATGTCGAAAGAGCTCGAAGGGAAAGGTAGTTTAAAGGTGTTGAGGACACCGAGCATAGCCGGGATCCCTCGTTCTAAGGCAAGCTGAACCTGAGCCTCGTGTATATCCCTCGGTGCTATCGACATTGTCAAGATGTTATGGTTCTGTAAGAATGCTCCGAAACTCGCTACCTGACATTTTTCAAGTTCAAGAAACATATGAGAATCCGTATTTTGGGCGCTGAGAAATAAACAAGTTCATCACTTTTCAATCCATAAGCACTGTAATCAATGACCCATTGATCCTAACAGTACGAGAAATCTCAGACAACTCAGATTAAGTGAACCCTACGAGTTTTTAGAAGTTCTGAAACTGAATCAAAGCTTCAATTCAACGACATGTATAGATAGATATGTCGTATCGACCAAAACTCACCCCGCATCCGATGTCCAGAGCAGTTCTGATGCTCCCTGAAGACAATGGCAAAACCCCATTTATGACATCGACATAGCCCTCCACGCCTTCGGGGAAAGAAGTGCCACCGCCTGGGAAAACGAATCGGTCCCCTTCGAGCCTCACCCAGTTCTGAGTCTTCTTTAGCTCTACCAGCTTCTTGAAAGGCACATTCTTGAACCAGACGTTGTCTCTGCTCTCTGGCCAAGAAAACGGAGTTCTGTAGCCATTAGGGTTTGGAACTAAGCACCTGACCTTCTCGTGGACCGACTCAGGACAGTGCCTCTCCCTCCGGAACCTGTTTTGGAGGCTGAACCGGCGTGCCCTTGTCGGGTCATGACAAGGCAAGTAGTTGGTGAAGTTCTTGGGACAGATGGAGAAGGAATAAGGAATCTGGGAAGATTCTGAGAGGTGGGGTTTGGAAGGTTCTAGAAGGAGTGGAGGATCTTGGTAAGAGATGGTGATGCTGCTGCTGCGTGTGATTGTGGTTTCGAGGGAGATGAGTATGGAGAGAGAGGAAATGGTAATGAGAGTGAGACAGATTAGATGATGTTTCGGACAGGGTTTTGTGAAATGACGATACGATGATGTGTTGATGATCATTCTTGAATGGAACTGTCCTGCATGTAGGTCTTCTAGGCTTCAGATTCTGAGTGGAGGGTCATGGTGTTGATCTATCATCACCGCAGTTAAAGTCAAAGGTACTTTCTCCCAGTTGTCAGACAGATCTTCTTCTCGTCTTTTTTTTTTTTTTTATCGGTTGTCGCTGTTAGTTGTTCGTTACTCACTAAAACGGTGTCGTTTCAGAAACCCAACCCATTTCCGGGTTGGGCCAGAAATGTTAATAAGGCCCTTTTTCTATTGGGCTCGGAAAAGGGTCCACACTTCGTAATATCGTTTTTTTTTTCATGTAGTACTTTCGTTATAAAAAAATGTGGGCACCCAAATCGAATTTTTATTTTTTATCAGTTGCACCACCAAACAATATATAATTCAATAAATCACCAAACTTTGAAATACAACTATACTCTTTAAAAAAAATAAATTGTTAATATTGGATATCATTCAATTTTTTTTATCAAGTATTTCTGACTTGTTTATACACTCAAATATATATATGCATATACATGTATATATATATATATATATATATATAAGTTATCATTGTCATGACACGTCTAGGTAAAAGAAGTTCGATTTTTTTATGTAATTATTGTCTAGAGGAACACGACTTCCATTATATATATACATATATATATATATATATATATATATGCACTTTCCTACTTTATGCAATACATAGTTTTCATAATAAAAAATTAAAGGTAAGAGATGCAATAGAGAAAAAAAAATGAAGGGTTAAATCAATGTGGTGATTGATTCTCCGCAACACTCAAAAACAATGTAAGAAAATGGATATAATGTCTAATTCACTTTTTTTTTTATGTCATGAATAGAGATGCCCAAATCGAACTGTCCCCATCTTTATGGAATATCTTTCTACATAAAAAGCACACGTACGATGTATGTATACATCATATATATACATACATATACATATATATATATATATATATATATTCCCTGTTATTTACGCCAAATCGTTTTCAATGTAACTTTCTCCACTACATATTATACATTATCATAAATATATAGCAATATTTTAGATATATTTAATTTCTTTTACTGCATACCTAATATAATATTTGATCAATCGTTGAATTCTTATTGGATATATAGAATTGTTTTAGATAATCTAATTAAAAATATTTAGAATTATATATAATACAAGAAACTACTTCCTTGAAAAATAGTCAACTGAAAACAGTAACTGATTTTATAATGTGAAAATATCAGATTTGGTCCGAGTTTGCTGCTTGCTTGCTAATAATGCCTAAGGCTAAATTAATTACCTTTTTTTCCTTAATTAACAGACAAGTGATCGGCTTTACGCCGTAGCCCAATGGGCCCAAGTGGGGCCCACAATCACCTGAGTACTTTATTTTAATAAAATTATTTATTAATTAAAGCATAAAAACAAAAATAAAATAAAATGAATTTTCATCCCAAATTCAACGGTTTAGTGGTTTGCACTTAGCGGCCGCGATTTGTAACATCATATATACTCCATACTCCATAGGCTCCTCTGTTTCATGATTTTATATAAACCCTGAATTCTCAACGGAGGCTCTCGCCTTCGTCTTCGTCTTCTTCAGCTGGGTTTCTCTCTGGTTTCCTTTGATTCTTGTTCTGGGTTTTTTAGATCAATTATTTTTTTTTTCTTTTCGTCGGAGATTTCTCGGAGCAGCCAGACGAAGAGAGCCATGGTGGAGATCAAGGAAATCTGGACGAAGAAGACGTTGATTGGTCTTGGGTTGGGGCAGTTTCTCTCGCTTCTCGTTACTTCTACTGGGTTTACATCTTCTGAGCTCGCTCGAAAAGGTTATTGTTTTACTTTTTTTTCAAAAACAAATTGTGGGTATTTCCTCTTTTGGCTTATAGGTACCTTGTTTTCATGTCCGGGATTCCATTGCTTGTTAGGATTATGGCTTAGAAACAAGCAATTAATTATGATTACGCAGCTTCGTGTTCTTCCTGCAATTCCCTTTGGTGATTCTAATGAGATGAATTTAGTTAGTCATGCTGGGTTTGGTTTTTTTTGGAACTAGTTCGATGCTTGGATATAAGCCGATGCTTAGAACACAGTTTCATGTTCTGTCTGAAACTTGTGTTTTTCCTGTTGTTGCGCTTCCCTGATGATTGTGGGATTCTCTGGGTCCTGATAAGATGGCCATACACACTGATCCAATGAATCTCTCTCAAATTTGAATGCTTTTAGGAATAAACGCTCCTACTTCACAGTCTTTCCTGAATTATGTCCTGTTGGCTGTTGTCTATGGAGGTGTCATGCTATACCAAAGACCCGCACTTAAGGTGAGTTTTGAATTTCTCTTCTGAATTTCTTCGTAGAAGAACCCGTTTGCTCTGCAGGAAGGTCGAATATGTATGCGACCTTATATCAGGTTGTATATGCCATTTTTTTTACTTTACCTGGTGGGAGAGATAGATATCAATGAAGCTTTATGGTCTTGTGGATTTGTATATTTTTCTCTGGACTTGTAGGATCCTAACTCGTAGTATTGGCTATAATTTCATTGCAAATTTGCAGGCGAAGTGGTATTATTATCTCCTCCTCGCTTTAGTAGATGTGGAGGCAAATTTTCTCGGTAAGTTCTCTAGCTGACACATATCTTTCTTTTCAGGGGTTCATGTCTTTGGCAGTTGATTTAAACTCTGACCTTATGGTTTTCGTTTGCTTAGATGCATGATGAACTATTCGGGTTTAAGAGTTTTACCTTTCAAATCGAGAAGTTGTATGCCTTAAAATTTGCCCGAGCTTGTCTAGTTGTTGCTATGTTGCGTTTTCACTTGCAGTATACATACTTTTAACCCCTCTTTTTTTCTGGGAGTGTTGACAACATTTTTTTGAAACCGTTGATTTGTTTCACTGCGTGCAATCTGAAATGTTGAATAATTTTCATCCTTTTTTGCAGTGGTGAAGGCTTATCAGTACACATCATTGACAAGCGTAATGCTGCTTGACTGTTGGGCAATCCCGTGTGTTTTGCTTCTCACTTGGATTTTTCTGAAAACAAAGTATAGATTCAAGAAGATCACTGGTGTGGTTATATGTATTATCGGTGTTGTCATGGTCGTCTTCTCTGATGTTCATGCAAATGATCGGGCCGCGGGTAAGGACATATCTTGTTTCACTGTTTCTTTAGGTTTTTTTCTTTTTAGTTTTTCCACGGTTTCACTCATCAGAAGTTCGCAAGTATACAAATACATTGGCAGTGTGAACTCTTCGAAAACTAAGCTTACGTAGTGGCTTTCAGGAGGAAGTAATCCTGTTAAAGGAGATTTGATTGTTATAGCCGGAGCAACATTGTATGCTGTCAGCAATGTCAGTGAGGTTAGGAAATCTCTACAGTGTAGCCTGATCTATATTGCATATACGAGACACGGAAACGTTTTTCTTTTTGCAAAATGGTAAGAAAGGATTGTCCTCATAAGTCCTATTCCCTGATTGTCCTTTACTTTTCTTCAATGGTTACAGGAGTTCCTAGTGAAGAACGCAGACAGAACTGAGCTCATGTCTTTTTTGGGCTTTTTCGGTGCCATTATCAGTGCCATTCAGATGTATCCTTAAAGTATCACTATGCTTGTAGTAATAATGCACTTGTTCACTATATTTGTAGTATTAATGGCACACATTAACGTTAAAACCATATCTTACCTCATCTTGTTCACTACATCGAGCTTTTGGAGCAACAGAAATGAAATCTTGCTTTAACTACGCATGCTCTTGGATACTTCTGACCAGGTTTACCGTTAAAAGGGTATTCCTTGACTTGTCTTTAGAGCCATACTTGAACGTGGGGAGCTCAAATCTATTCAGTGGTCAGCCGGGGCTGTAAGTCCCTCTATATCCTTCTCACATAACATCTCAACAAACTCTACTTTTCATAGGTACAAACTTAAAGGTCGATGCTTCTGCTGTTTCAGATAGCTCCTTTCCTTGGATTTGCAATTGCAATGTTTCTCTTTTACTCGTTAGTCCCAATCTTACTCAAGGTATGAAAGGATTGGAGATCCATGTGATGATGATTCTAGTGTCTTTGCTTTCTCACGACGACATAATCTTCTAAAGCCTGATACTTTTTTCTGCGTTCTCAGACCAATGGTTCTGCAATGTTCAACCTCTCATTGCTAACATCAGACATGTGGGCGGTTGTGATCCGCATTTTCGCTTACCACGAGAAGGTTTACTCACTTTTTGCATGTCGAAATTTCATACATTTCCCGTTTATCAGATCAGATTACTTAAAAACTCAGCACAACGTTTCCTGAGACAATCTGGGTGGTTGTGGTGCTGTCAGGTGGATTGGCTTTACTTCCTGGCCTTTGCAACAACAGCAGTTGGACTGGTCATATACTCTATGTACGCCTTCTTAATCTCTCCTCCTTCAGTTTGATATCTCTTTCCACATTCAAGATTCACTTGGGAAAACACTACAGAAATAGCCGTTGATCATGTCAGTTTACACTTAAAAAATACTTGATGGCATTTGTGTGTTTTTATTCTTGATATTCTCAGGCGGGAGAAAGATCGGAAAGAGCAAGACAGTGCAGAGGTGGCGGACGAGGAGGAGGCTGGAGGGTCACTTGGCGGTGGCCGTGCCATAGCCGAAACCTCGACCAAAGTCTGAGGTTATTGGCTCTGATCTGATGAGATGTACACTCTGACAAAAGTTTGTGCTTTCCTTTCCCACAAAAAAAAAACGCCAATGTCGTTTTCTTAATTCTTTTTTTCTCTGTATAGAAGAATAATATTATTACTATTTCGAAATAATTGAGTTATAACACACAGCCCTTGATGTAAGCCTGTGGTAGACTGGCAAGGAGTGAAGAATTCTTTCAACCACAGGTGGCTGAGAAAGAAACCATGTCATATCAACATGTGGGGTCTAATTAACAATCCTTTTCAATCTTCATTAAATGCCTGAGAGAAATAGAGAGATTCAGCACCAATTATATTACACGGAGGGCAAAAAACAAGAGCGCAAGTCCTATACATGCTTATAATCACAACAACAACAACAAAACCCCATCCGTACAGACAGTAGAAAACGAATCAAAGGCGGATGAAACAGAGCAAGCAAAAGAAGACATATAAATCAAATATATGAAGTCTCTCCGTCGTGAATTTTTACTAGTGAATAGTGCGTTTGCATCGTAATTCGCTTGGTCCTTAACGGTATCCACCATATGGCTGCTGAGGATTGTAACCACCCGGACCCATCATGGGATTGTACCCACCCGGACCCACCATCGGGTAGCCTTGTCCGTACCCTCCCGTGTTCATACCCATTCCCATGGGCCGTTGGTTCATGCCTCCCATGGCCATGTTGGACCCCACGACTGGAGCCGGTGGGGGCCTCATGCCGGTTGAGCCCGCACGGCCCAAGCCTGAACCAGATCCCATGGCTTTGCCCATTGTGATCGTCGATGTTACTTGAGCGGTTGGCTGTTTCTCCAGCCGTTTCTCTTTCCTGTTTATTGCGTCGAAGTCCACTCCTATGTCTGCCAACGGGTTTGTTTTCGCTGCAAGAAGTTGAGGGACACTTAGAAAAAAGAAACATTAGGAAGTATGATACAAAAAAGGTAATATGCGCTACTATTGTCGAGAATGCCATACGTCCAGATATGTTCAAGTTAACGAGCCCCTTGCTCAGCGTTTCCGCCCAGATTGCTGATTTCGGCTCGAACTTCTTCTGAGCCTGCGGCTGAGGAACCATATCAAACGCTCCTGTTGAAGATGTTAGAGCTGGTTGCGATGGTCCAGTTGATGAGAAAATGTCACCGAAGGCATTGTTGCCACCATCGAGCTGACCAGCCGGTGCACTGAGTGTACGATACGGAGTTTGAGAGCTCGGTGGAGGAGCAGAAACAGGTTGTGGAAGGTAACTTCCATTTGTAGGTTGTGATGGTGGAGCAAACTGTGGAATTTGGGACCTTGCTGGACCAGCAGGACCTTGCTGATGCATGAAGCCTCCGCCATTAAACAGCATACTTCCCGTCAGATTTTGTGGCTGAGAAGCCATGTTATAAGGATGTGCAGCTTGACCAAAAGGAGTTTGAGCTGGCATGTTTGGAGCTGTAGGGACTGGTTGAGGATGAAAGTTCTGGTACATGTTACCACTCGGTTGTGAAGGTAGGGAAGTCGGAGGTCCAGAGAGTGGGAGAATGCCTGCGAGAATATCGAGTTCATTTCCTGACGTGGTTAATTGCTCTTGAGGGAAAGCTTGTGAGTTTGATGGAGGGGGCATATTCGGAACACCGGAATTAGGATTAGCAACAGCAGAGAATGAGTCCCCGAAGCCAAAGTTATCAGTATTGTCGGGTTTTAGGGCAGCCAGATGCGAGACCTCTGTGGTCTGGGTGGGTTGCATTGACTGGAAAGGAGCTGCAAAACTCTGCTGTTGGCTCAGGACAGTGTCACCAGAAGGGATGGCTTTGAAAGGAGAGTCACCACCAAATGGATCATCAAACGCCTGTGTAACACGAGAAAAATTTATACAAACAAGAGTCAGATTTAGTCAAAATGATTAAGAAAAACATTCGGCAGAGCTTCCGCTCAAACCCAGTGAAGCAATCAGTGTGAACCCGTTGAAAAGAGCCTCAAGCACTTGTGGCTAAACCCAATGTCAATACCTGAGTCGAAGGCTGAGATGCAGAAAATGATGGAGCTGGACCAGAGTTTGCTTGTCCATTGGTTTCAACTGAAGCAGATTCAATGGGTACAATGGCCAGCGGGTTTGGTGCAAATACATCTGAAAGAGAGCCGAGCAAGTCCATCTCAACAGTGGCTGAGGCGGGCAGGTCAGATGTTGGAGGGCCAGATACAGGAGCAGAAGCAATATTTAAAGGCGTAGAAGATGGAAGCCCGGCTGAAGAAGAGAAAAAATGTTATACAAAGCATGATATCTTCCTAATACTCATCCACAGTGAGTAGATTTTCATGGCTGTAATATGGAATAAAGTTCTTTTCAGAACTTGCTTTTAACTAAATAGCTCAATGAAAGCCGACACTGCAAACTACAAATTGGCTTTCTGTAGCTCAGACAATGATCCAAACAAGCAGACCTTGGTGGCAACCTAGTATTACAAAGCGCCTTGGTGGCAACCTAGCATTACAAAGCGCCTATTAGAACACAATCCTAAACCTCTAATGAGAAAGGATGTTCTAGTGACTTCATAAAGATTTTCACATTATCAATTACGACAAATCCTGATGCAGATGGCAAGTTTGAAAGGCCAACAAAAGGCTGAAAGAACTTGGTCATTATAATATCTGTGCGTAGAGGACGCTATACCTGAAATGGTATAGTGTGGATCAAATTCATCAAAAGCTTTAACTTCCTTGGTTGGAGGAGATGATTCATCGCCAAAACCAGCAGTTGCTTTGTCCGCAGTATTTCCAGCAGATGGAGAAGCAGCTCCTGGTGCAGCTCTTGAAGCAGCCACCTGTGGAGTCTCTCCTCCATCCCTACAATTCGAATTCAAATTAAATACATCAGAATCACTCAAAACATAGGTACTAGCTACTAGCTAGTCAGTTGGCATGGTCAAGAATTTTCACCTTTCACTGTGAACGGGGCTCCGTGATTCACTAATAGCTTCTTCATAACTAGGTGGGGCACCAATATTTTGTTCAGAAAATTTCCTCTCAAGCTGTCTGCTATTAAACCCCAAGAGAAGGAAATGAGTTGACATTAAATCCTAATATTTAGTTTAAAACAAAAAGGCCTGAACAATGCCAGCATAATCTTAAAGTCTACCTCCCATTCTGAGAATGATCATCAGCTCTGGCACCACTGCCCCTGTAGGATGAAAAGGAATGAATCAATTTATATCCTAGAATTTGGATGGCCTATTTCAAAGAGGTTCAGAAGATTCTTAAAACAAGCATTTGCCCTGATGAGGAAATTTAACCTATTCTTCAAGGTTAAAAAGTCCATCCGAGTAGAATTGATATTTTTCCAATGATTATCTCCCTTATTCGTGAGGTCAAGAAAAAAGGTGAAACATACGGTTTTGAATTTGAAAATTTACCGCGAAGAAGATTGGCCATCATCCTCAAAAGTTTGGTCTCTGTCAGAACTCCGACTTCTTGACCCATATTGGTAATCGACACTTCTGCTCCTTCCATGGTAATCATCATCCCTATATCCATCTCTTCCATACCGATCTTCAGAATCTCTGGAGTACCGATCTCCATCACGACTATATCTATCATCATCCCTGTAGCCATATTCCTTTTCTCTTCCATAACTACTACGCTCTTCATCCCTGCCCCCATAGCGGCTTTCATAATCATATCTGTCTCCATACCCTCCTGAAGGCCTATACATCCCACCAGCCGCTGAACTGCGATACCTGTTGTAAAATAGTTTTTTCAGGCTTTAGCTTTACCATGTTCAGAAATGGTGCAATAGTTTTCTTATATCACTACATATAGTTTCACAAGCAAAAAGTGTGACCACCACAGGTATATTACCCAACGGACTGAATGCAGCCAAAAGCCATGCCTTTCTTTCTCAGGCCATATTGACTCGGAATTCAAGAAACAATTAAGAAATAGAAGTTAAAGCTGTTGAAAGATCACTAGGAAAATGTAACTGCTTCAGTGAGAGACATATAGAGAGCAAAGGTAGAGTAAAATGCCGATAAAAGCTTGATATAAAGGCCAAGCAGAAAGCAATGAAATGCCACAACCAGAAAGGAAACGATTAATAAATTTCAGAAAGCTACATCAAAAAGCAGACTTACTTGTCCCTGTTAGCAGCCGCCTTCTGTCTGACCTCCGCTATTCTTTCTTTGTCATTCACCAAGGCCACAAGGCTCTGCGACTTCTTCCTAACATTGTTACCTTGATCCCTACCACTGGAATCAATATATTGAAAATTGGCCAATGTCTGCCAAACAGGAAAGAGAAACATTTCTTGAGTAGCATAATAGACTGTTGAGATACAGCAAACAAGTTTCTCTTCTTGACGATCACTTCCAAAATGGATTAGTAAGAACGCTCATTACCGATAATTGGTATGCGCGTTCTCGAATCTCATCTATGACACGTTCTGACCCATGGCCTACCATGTACTCCAAGACTGTCAAAGCCTGAAGCACAAGGAAAAGATAAGCCAGCAAGAAAGTCTCATTCAATGTTACAGCGGAATGAGAAGTACAAAAAGCAGCAAGACATTTATATTGTTGACCTTGTAAACATGTCGCCAATTTTTTCCCGTGTCGCTAAGACGTTTCCAGATGACCCCCATGATCATCTGGTACTCATGGCTGTAGGGACACAACTATATTAT
>NW_010970490.1:1354600-1365923 GCF_000463585.1 Tarenaya hassleriana | reverse complement strand
GGAAACAACTATATTATATCTCCATAACACAGTACAACCAGAAAAAAAAAAAGAATAGAAAGAAATTTGTGATTACTAATTTCTTGAGGCTTGCGCAATATCTGCAAGAAGTGATCCATGTGGACCCCATGGCTCATTGCTTGTAGCATCTAGAACCTAAAAAGAAAAAAAAGGCAGAGAAACAAAATATGTGACAGGTATGTTGGAAAAAAAAAACTTTCTTTAAATCCCATAACCTTGCTATCGGCCAAGTATTGCTAATCCAAAATCAGAACCATAACAATATTTCAATTGTTCATACTGAATCCAATACGATAATTCAGCTTATAAGAGGCAAACGAATCAACTCAATCACTTCCAGCAAACTATTACTGACGGAGACACGTCCTACTCCAGGATCGTATAAAACTTCGTAAAAACTAAAACAGAAAAGAAGCTAACAGCCCACTTTACCTTCTGTTCTATTCCAGGAACTTTGAGCACTTTCTTGTTAACCTCTCTTTTTCTGGAACAATCAATCAAACAAAACAAAAGGACATCTTCAATGACAAATCAGTAATATAAATACGCTCACTTAGATGAATAGCATTTAATGACCCATATTCTTTCTTAGTCACACTACTTACATGTCTCTGACGGTCTGATCAAAGGCTTTCTTCATCTCGGGAGATTTTCCACAATAATTTCACTCTTAAACAGAAGGATTAGGCGCACTTCGTCGAGTATGAGCACTTTCCCTGCCGATTATTATGAAAAAGATTCAGTTCATACATCACCAGGACAGGATGCCATAGGGAGTCCGTCCTCGTAATACAAAAGCTTGTGAAGTTCAAATTGGGCCAAATCAAAAGCTTCGAAATCAATCAACCTTTAGATCTTCGCTGGTCGAAAAGTAAACCAGTTATAAACCATACAAGCAATAAATTACAGAAAATGACCACATCAAGAATCAAGATATGCCAAGCACAACAGAAAACAAAGATGATAATGCAAAAAGATGATAAAATGAAAATAATCAAATACATGACGACAGGCAATATACGTAACACGTAAAGGAGGAAATTCCCATTTGAGATCAGATCGTCGAATCAACCGGGGGCACAAGAAAGGGTTGGACATGGCCGATTTATCGCTCAAACTCAAGGTAAACATTTTCTACGACATGAAAGATGATCCACCGCAACAAGATGCCGCGAATTCAACCAATTAAACGAATAAAAGATGATGTCAGAACAAAAATCCAGACATCACGCCCATTTGAGATCGAAATTCGAATGATAACAGCCAAAAATAGATCAACGCAAGGAAAAAAAGGGAAACATCAACGTTCAAATGCACCTAGTCATGGATCTAAAACGAATATATCCCCTATAAAAGTCAAACACAGAGCTCTCGTAAGGCTAATCACAACCAGTAATCCAGCTGGTTGGGCTGGTTCGATGGCTCTGTATGGATTAGCAGTTTTTGAACCCTCGAAAAGAAAATTCAGCTTGAAATTCAATCGAAGCCTCAGATCTAAGAAAATCTAAACAAATCTTTAAATCCAGCAAAGAAAAACACGAGCCTGACCTTAAAGACAGCGAGATCAAACCGGCTAGAATCCAAACTTGACCGCAAAATGGAACCGGATCGCGAATCTGCGAGATACAGAGAGTACGGCGACGAAGAAGAAGAAGAAGAAGACTGGGAGCGAGAGAGAGAAAAGGAAAAGGCGAAGAAATCCTTGGAAGCTTGAGGTTCAGATGGTCTCCCGTACTGTGGTTTCTCACTGCCGCTCTCTCTCTCTCGCTGGCCCGGGTTAGAGAGAGAAGCAACGCAACCCCCAGCAGCCAAAGGAGAAAACTTTGATTAAAAAAAGAATTTGAAGAATGTAGAAAATTTAGATCTAATTAAAAATAAAATAAAAGGAATAAATACAGCGCATCTAATCACAGCTGTTTATTTTTATTATTCCATTTTCTGTTTAAAAAAATTAAATTATAAATTAAAATAGGTGATTCATTTTTTTTATTTTTTTATCTTGAATATTATGCACCACACCATCTTATAATCATATATCAACTTTGGAGGTAATAATTCTAACAAACTCGTTACATTCCATTATGGTATTTTGTCCTCACTAGTTAAAATTGTGTACCCGAGGGGTCAATGAAATTTATCTTTCGGATGATTGTGTAAAAATAGAAATAATTATCACGTTTTTATCATTTTATGTTATACAAAACGAGAATTATTACAACTGAATTTCGAATGGCCATTCTTTGACAAGTAGATCATTTCAATTTAATACTAAAGAGAGATTAAAATTCATAATTATGTAGATATTTCCCCCTTGGTAAGCGGGCCTAGATGTTAGGCCCATATTTAGCAGAGCCCAAGCCCATTTTTCCATAGCCCGTTTAAGCTATATGCCAAGACACGTGTCAATCTACGATTGGTGAAAATTTTCATGCTAAAAGCGCTTCCTTGGGCAACAATCCTCTGTTTCGTATTAGTCGTCGTCCGTTGTGTGTGATTATTCACAAACGAAAATAGAAAACCCTAGACCCAGATTGTTCGGTTCCTTCAACACCCAGGTTTTATTTTCTTCCGCGACAGGAATTTCAATCGAATCCGGACACAGCAGAAGGCACAAGGCGAGCATCTGCGCGATATTTCTCCGATCACTTGACCGGCATCGATGGTGGGTTTCTCTCGCCGTTCTCATATCTCGCTGTTTTACAGAACTTTTCTCTTGTGACGAATCATGTGTCGAATCGATTAACTAGCTGAAATTGAGCTTCGGGTGGATTCATTTGTTGTTTTAGGATAGATTTACAACGTGAGGTTTGCATATTTCTGAGAGATTCCTGGGTTCTATGAACAGGGTATGAAATGAATTAGTCGGTTGTTTTCGTCATCTTTTCGTGAAGGGTTTTCTCGGGGTTACCATTTGCCTATTTTCTAATCAATTTCAATTGCACTGGGTAATTCTTGCTTAGGTCGGAAAAGTTTCGTTTTTTCACGAAACCCATGTAAGCGAACATTGTTGTTTTGTTTCTTGTAATTGCGTTGGAAAGTTTCTGAGATCATCTGTTCGTTTGATTTCATGAGCTATACTTGGTCAATTTTGTGTATGCTTTAATGCTTGTGTGTAAGTCTATGCATCGTCCAGTTTACATTTTTATTGCTCAGAGGTCTTGTCTCCTTTTCATCCTTGCATATCTTGTCTCTGTGACTTCAATTTGCTGATCCATTCTTTTTTTTATTTATAATTAGGCTGCAAAGATTCTTGCAAACTTGATTGTGATGGGTTCTGGGATATTGGCTCGGGCTTTTGTTCAAGCTTATCGTCAGGCACTTGCAAGTAAGATGTAAACCTCTTCTTCTTCATCAGCTGTCGGCCTCCATTAGGCATTAGCTGTGTTATGTTTATTCTATCCTGTTATTATAACTCCGATGTGTAGCTATGCGTGGTTTCTTAGTTAACTTAATTTATTGTACCTTGGGGTTCTATAAATTCACTTTGCTACATCTTCGGATTTGCATTGATGTTGATGTGGATACCCAATAACAGAACTATGCACAAAATACTACTGTATGTTTGCTTATTTGGTAAGGTTCTCAAATGATAGGTGCACATGTCATGAATTGAATCTTTTGGGAACTGGTTTTTGCATCTCTAGGGCTTTGTTAACCTATCGGAAAGTATGTTTGCATATTGTTTGCAGTCTCCTCTGTTTCTTGGATTATTGACAGATGATAAGAAAGACGAATGAATGGTGAATGCTATGTTTGAAGGTGGCTGCTCCCTTAACTTCTAAAAATTTCTTTTTCAGATGCATCAAAGACAGGTGTTGCGCAGGAAGCAATGCAGAATGCAGCCCGTAGGGCAGGCAAAGTCATGACCGAGCAAGAGGCTAGGCAGGTTCTTGGCGTGACCGAACAGACATCTTGGGAGGAAATCTTGCAGGTATATATACACATTTCCTTCATTGCCCAAGTATGATTTAGGGTTCAGGGATTAGGGCTTATAGTTTCTCCTTTTTTTATAAATCCGAAAGAAGAAGAAACCAAAACTCTGTGTGTGTGTGTGTGTGTGTGCAGAGATACAACACTCTGTTTGAGAATAACTCAAAAGCCGGGAGTTTTTACCTTCAGTCTAAAGTTCACAGAGCCAAAGAATGCTTAGAAGCAGTGAACCGTAGCAGCAAAGCTGACGGTGTTTCCTAGTTGATTGAAGGCTATCATCCCCTTTTACAATACTCTAACCTCAATATTTTTGCATATACATCTAATAATGGAGCAGTGAGTTACGAATATGTAATGGTTGTATTTCCTTTAGTTTCCATCACAACTCGAAACTCTATTCAGACATCAAACGGACTTGTCAATGTAAGAATCTCCAAGAGTGACCATGTTTGCCTGTAAATTGCCTTCTTGGGTTGGGTTTTTGCCCCTTTATATATAAACGCGTCTTGATTGACGGTGGATTTATTAGAGATTGAGACAATAACATTGATAACGCAAACTGTTAAGAAATTACAAAATTAGAGGAAAGTCAAATTGTATTGCGCTGTAGAACTGGAAACAGGACAGAGTGTCTAACGTGAAGAATTGAACCACAAAGTATATATTTATACTATTTGGAGATGCAATCATGAGAAGTTATATACACACAATTCAATTGACTTTATGGTATGGAGTTTGCAATGTTTGACCGATAAAAACCCGACATTGCTGCCATTTCTTCTTCACTAGTCGTTGGAACGTTACTATCATATAGTTTATTATTTATATTTCCCCGATGATTCCGTGATGAATAATATTTTAGATATATAAATAGAATTTTCGTTAGTTATGGCCTAATGATTATAATTTTCGTTTAAATTTTAAAGATTGCATCTTCAAAACGACATTTTCCACGATAAATATCCAAAAATAATAGTATTATGTTTCTTGTTAGTTATGCACGCTTATAACAAACAAATCCGAATTAAATATTAATTAATTATTTTGGAACTAATGTTACTTAATTTTGAAGTCAAGTGGAAGAATGTCTGACAAATCTCAAATGATCCGTCCCGACAATGAAGGGTAGTTGTGTATATATTCCGTAAACGGGTTTAACTTATGGAATAGTCCTAATTAATTCATTATTGATTAATCATCATCTTGTTCTTGTTGGCGCAAACCTATCCACTCCTCTGCATATTAAAGAAAATATCTAATACATACATATATATATATATATATATGTGTGTAATTTTACATCTTATGTGTAAAGTAAAGGATGGAATAAAATCATTTCGTCCACTAGAATTGCGAAAGACCACATGCCCTCCATCTTACATGCATGACAATGCCAGGACATATGCATATTTGTCTGTATATATATGTATAAATGTGTGTGGGTTTATCTATATGTATATATGAACAAACACATGATATCGAGAACTGTCAAAAAGCAAATCTTTACAGCGATCAAAAGCAATGATGTCTCTTTGCCTTTATGTCAGAAGGCAGTTCATAATACGAATTATAGAGAAAAGCCATAGATTTTACTGATAATAATCACTCTCGATACATAAAACACGAACGAAGCTCCAAATTAAGAAGGATTATACAAAATACAATTCTATGCACAACAAATAAATTACACCTTTTTTTTTTTTATCATCACCAACACTTCGGAGGAAGAGTACATGACGATGATGACATAAGACATAATTGTGTTCGACTTGAAGACAGTACTAAGATAAACATGTGGAAGATGGCCACCATAGAAGTGGGAGAGATTTGGTCCGCAGTGTGAGATATATGGTTCTTGGACGCGAGAACGGGACCATTATTTGGTGAACTCGGAGATGGAGCTTCTAGTTCACTTCTTCCCATCATGGGCACTTCCTTTATTCCATTTCTTGAAAGCAAACCTAATAAACATAAGAGATGATTAATTAACCAATGATGGAAGAATTTAGGTCCAAGGAAAAGAATTATATATGGAAGTGGGTGTACCAAACATGAATAAGAAGTGATGGGCAACTCACTTGAATGATTGAAAAACTTGCTTGAATGGGTTGAGCCTAATAGTGTGTGGGAGGTGGTGGAGATGCGTACATGTAGACTGGAGGAGGAGGAGATTTCACCGGAGGTGGGGGAGAGTGGTAATAGTACGGTGGTGGTGGGGATTTTACTGGCGGTGGAGGAGAATGGTAGTAGTACGGTGGTGGTGGGGATTTCACCGGCGGAGGTGGTGAATGGTAATAATATGGAGGAGGTGGAGATTTTACTGGTGGAGGTGGTGAATGGTAGTAGTAAGGAGGTGGTGGGGATTTTACCGGTGGTGGAGGAGAGTGGTAGTAGTACGGCGGTGGTGGGGATTTCATCGGTGGAGGTGGTGAATGGTAATAATATGGAGGAGGTGGAGATTTTACTGGTGGAGGTGGTGAATGGTAGTAGTAAGGAGGTGGTGGAGATTTTACCGGTGGGGGTGGAGAGTGGTAATAATACGGAGGTGGCGGAGATTTCACTGGGGGAGGTGGTGAATGGTAGTAGTAAGGAGGTGGTGGAGATTTTACCGGTGGGGGTGGTGAATGATAATAGTATGGAGGTGGTGGAGATTTTACCGGTGGTGGGGGAGAGTGATAATAATATGGAGGTGGAGGAGATTTTACCGGTGGAGGTGGTGAATGGTAGTAATAAGGTGGTGGAGGGGATTTCACCGGTGGTGGTGGAGAATGGTAGTAATAAGGTGGTGGAGGAGATTTCATCGGTGGTGGGGGTGAATGGTAATAGTATGGAGGAGGTGGAGACTTGACCGGAGGTGGGGGAGAATGGTAGTAGTAGGGAGACGGTGGGGACTTGACCGGTGGTGGAGGTGAGTGGTAGTAATAAGGAGGCGGTGGAGATTTGACCGGTGGTGGAGGAGAGTGGTAGTAATATGGAGGTGGGGGAGATTTGATCGGTGGTGGGGGAGAGTGGTAGTAGTACGGTGGCGGAGGAGATTTCATCGGAGGAGGTGGAGAATGATAGTAGTATGGGGGAGGAGGAGATTTCACCGGAGGTGGTGGAGAGTGGTAATAGTATGGAGGTGGTGGAGATTTTACCGGTGGTGGTGGTGAATGGTAATAATAAGGCGAAGGAGATTTGACCGGAGGAGGTGGTGAATGATAATAGTACGGTGGTGGTGGAGATTTTACTGGTGGTGGTGGGGAGTGGTAGTAGTAAGGAGGAGACTTCATCGGTGGTGGTGGAGATTTGTAATAGTAAGGAGGAGACATCATCGGTGGCGGTGGAGATTTGTAATAGTACGGTGGATGGTAAGGAGCGGGGTAATGTACAGGAGGAGGTGGTGGAGATTTGTAGACATATTTTGGAGATGGTGGTGGTGGAGATTTGTAGTAATACGGCGGGTGGTAAGGAGCCGGATAATGTACCGGTGGCGGCGGCGGAGATTTATAGACATATTTCGGAGATGGTGGTGGTGGAGATTTGTAATAATACGGCGGGTGGTAAGGAGCCGGATAATGCACCGGTGGCGGCGGCGGAGATTTGTAGACGTAAATCGGAGATGGCGGAGGTGGAGACTTGTAATAATAGGGAGGGTGATAAGGAGCGGGCTTGTGACATTCCTCGTACGGTTTCTCCGGTGCATAAGCGAAGGGCTTGGCGTAAAGTACAACCTCGTATTTTGTCTTAGATTTCACCCTAAGTTTCGCTCCTTTGTTACCCCAATGGTAACTCGTCGGCATATTACACGGCGAACCCTTCGGCGGCGCATGAAGCTTCGCTGTACATGCTTCGCCTCCGTATTTGCGGTAATCGTATCCTTCGACGGTAACTGCGTATTTACCGTTGATCTTCGTTTTACCGTAAGCTTTCACTGTCTTGTCTCCGGCTTTACACGTCACCTCCACAACCGCGCCTGCATGGCAAAAAAATAATTATTGTTATTGGAATGTTATAAAATTGTGATTTTATTTATTTTGTTGTATCTCTAAGTCAACAACTGCTTCTGTCTTTATCTTGACCAAAACAATATTCTTTTGTCCATTCCAATAATTCATACACGTCCTATTATCCAACTTTTTTCTTTTTAGTTCATAATAAAGTTTAATTATGCGGAGGATTGTCTTATAACATGTTTTCCGCATCGAAAATTAATAATGATTTGTCAAATAAAATTATTAACGTCACTTCACGAAGAAAACCAATAAGTATATTAAGTCTTGAATTTTGAAATTTTTTAAATGATTAAAATTATAACACTTGTTTTCTAAAAAGACAAGCAAGATAGGCATGGTTCCAAAACATTATCAACCTCCATCATTTAACGACAAAACATAAAAAAAAAAAAAAATCTATTTGTTTTAAATTTGTAATAATTTATATCAAATCGAGGGAAAAAGAGCCTAAGCGGAAAAAACTAACCAAAGCTGCCCATGAACTTAGAAACTTACCTTTGAGGTGCTTCTTGTCGTGGGACTTCTCGGGGTGAGCCCAGTCGTAGCATCTGAAGCAGTACACTTTACCCACAACCTTAAAGACAAGTGGGTGAGGGTGAGGGTGAGGGTGAGGGTGAGGGTGAGGGTACGTATGGTAAGGAACCGGCGGAGGAGGAGATTTGTAATAGTAAGGAGGAGAGTATGATTTTGGAGGCGGTGGTGGGGATTTGTAGTAGTAAGGTGGAGAGTAAGTTTCCTTCGGTGGTGGGGGAGATGTGTAATAGTATGGTGGTGGAGGTGATTTCATCGGCGGTGGCGGAGAGTGGTAGTAATACGGTGGAGGGTAGGATTTTGGAGGAGGAGGTGGTGAGTGGTAATAATATGGTGGTGGGTAAGATTTCGGAGGAGGAGGTGGTGAGTGGTAATAGTACGGTGGCGGTGGAGATTTTACGGGAGGTGGGGGAGAATGGTAATAGTACGGTGGTGGCGGAGATTTCACCGGAGGAGGTGGAGAGTGGTAATAGTACGGTGGCGGTGGAGATTTGACTGGTGGTGGAGGTGAGTGGTAGTAGTATGGTGGCGGTGGAGATTTCACCGGTGGTGGAGGAGAGTGGTAATAGTATGGCGGCGGCGGAGATTTGACGGGTGGTGGAGGTGAGTGGTAGTAGTATGGTGGCGGTGGAGATTTAACCGGTGGTGGAGGAGAGTGGTAATAGTATGGTGGCGGCGGAGATTTCACCGGCGGTGGAGGAGAATGGTAGTAGTAAGGCGGTGGAGGAGAGTTCACCGGAGGAGGTGGAGAATGATAGTAGTAAGGAGGTGGTGGAGACTTCACCGGAGGTGGAGGTGATTTGTACTCATACGGTGGAGGAGGAGACTTCACCGGAGGAGGTGGAGAGTGATAGTAATACGGTGGAGGAGGAGACTTCACCGGGGGTGGTGGCGAATGGTAGTAGTATGGAGGCGGAGGAGATTTCACCGGAGGCGGTGGCGATTTGTACTCATACGGTGGGGGAGGAGACTTCACCGGAGGTGGCGGAGATTTGTACTCATATGGCGGAGGAGGAGACTTTACCGGAGGCGGTGGAGATTTGTATTCGTAAGGCGGTGGAGGTGGAGAGCTGTAGTAGTAAGGTTCAGTGGCCAATGTCGAGCCAACGAGTAGTGCTAAAACAGCAACTACCCACTGTGGCCGGACACGACCCCATGTTGGAGCCGTCATCCTTCACCGGAAAATCTCACCGGCGGCGATTATTTCTCCCTTCAGATTCTCCAAATCTTTCAAAGAGAGGAGAAAATATCTATTTCTCGAAGAGGGAGAGGGAGGTTTTCGTTGTTATGAGTTTGTGCATGGGAAAGGGCCGTTTATATAGCGAAGAAGCAGTCGTTGGGGGTGGCTTTCACAAAGTGACCAATTCCATTTTTTTCATCTTTTTTTTTTAATTATTTTCCTCGTGCATTTATTTATTTATTTATAAATTAGCTGTCAATTATTAGTTTCGGTATTTTTCTAATGAAATTTGATGGGCTCTCTACGCTGGTCAGAAAACTAATCTCCAACCACCCAATTGAAAAATCATTGTCTGATTTTATCATTATACTATATGTTAATAGGTGACATATACCCACATTCAATATCATATAACTTTCTGTATCTTCATTATTATTATTAATTTATTATCATCTACTTGTAAAAATATTTATTCTTTTGATGATAACGAGCAAAACAGTAGATGTTATAAAAAGGGCTTATAGTAAAATTCATAAATGCATGTATAATTTTTTGGTATGCAGATTTACAGTTAAAGGGCACAAGCGAGGACCACATATTTTCCCTTAATGCATCATACGATGTGATCGAAAGGTTCCTAATTTTGCATTCCATCGAAATCGGAAATTAAATTTATTTATAAACTTTTGATAAAGAAACACTAAGGGAGAAGGTAATATAATTAACAGTAGCCTTATACATTTTTTTGAATGTGGCTCGGTTTTATTATTTTGGATTTATTCTTTATTTTTATTAAAATTACCGATTTTATAAAATGATTCTTATTTTTGTTAATTTTTCATTGTTTTTTTATTCACTTTAAATTCGATTAAATTACTTAAAAATTATCTGAAATAAATTATATTATCAGTATAAATTAATTTCTTATATTTGGGATTGACAATAATAATGCTAATTATGTGTGTGTGGAAAAGAAGGTAATAATTAAAAGTTTAAGTCAACTGTAATGAAATTTCTGAGATAGACCATTAACATCAACAGCAAGACAGCCTGTCTATGAATATGAAACCGAGTTAAATTCAAAATTAAATTGAAACCAAATTATCTAAACCTGAAACTATATATATATATATATATATATATATGGAGAAAAAAGAAAATGAATTTGATAATTTGTCTCACGCATGTATTATTAGATATATCGCTCTCTTGACTCGTTAATTATACAATGTCGACTCACTTCCCCACACATTGATACGTATTTCAAAATTGTTATAACCACATTATTGTAATTATATATGCCCTTTAAAAAATCAATTTTTTTTTTTTTTTGCAATTTTAAAAACTCCTCGTATATATATGGAATTTTGGTTTCCTCGGTGTATATCTCTCGAGCCTTTAATTATCTTACGCAAGAATCAATTAAAATTTTGTGTTGGCAAAATCTCTGACAACAATGGATAAATTTGTATTAATTGTTCATATGATTTTTAATTTCCATGTATTTATTATCTCCCTTAAATGTCGGGTTATAATACAGATTCTTGATAAATCTCCCCATGCATGCATGTATGCATACACTTATATATGTTGTATATATGTAAACCTTTGTGTGTATAAAATATATATATATATATATATATATATATATATATATATATATATT
>NW_010970490.1:1324767-1354582 GCF_000463585.1 Tarenaya hassleriana | reverse complement strand
GGGTCGGGTGGCTAGCCAGTTGCACCTAGTGTTTCGGGTCAAGCATTCGATCTCGTATGTGGGGAGAGAGGTGTAATGTTTTAAACGTAGTATTCAAAAAAGGTTGCTCCCGGATTCAGGGCATATAAATTATGCCGAGGGTCTAGGGGATGTAGATTGGGGCGAAGGTTTAGATGAACCTTTCAGTTATCAAATATATATATATATATATTATCAATATATATATATATATATATTGATTATGGTGCATGTGAAATCTCAATAATGAGAATTAGCATGTGAGACCAAATGTGGTGCGATTGCACCTTTGGCAGGTCATATTCGAGGAGGATTGACGCATATGAGGAGACTAATAATAATATAATAATATTATTATTACTATTGAAAAGATGCATTACCTTTCCAATTTAAATATGATTTCTAAAAAAAATACTTGTACATAACGAAAAAGTGTAACATATATAAAGTTATATACTTTGGTGTCACCACATAATCCGAGTTATATAACTTACTATTTATAATTCAAACTGATATAAATTTTGTAGATCAATCTCTGTCCATCATTAAAATTCTTTTATTATCCTATTTTGCTAATTGCATTTAGACACGAACAGCACAAAATGATATCCGTCGTTACTCTTTCCAAAAATTACGGATGCATGCATTCTCCGAAGATTAAAAGTTCGTATAATTTGTATGCCTTTTTCTAATTAAAAGAGATAGAGACAAAAGGCGCGAGTAATTATTGATATGGATCAATTAATTAAAAATTAAGTTTAAATATTACATTTTTATATATTATTAAATTTTTATTTTTTTATTACGGTTGTGAAGAAATTACTATGTATATATATATATATATATAAGTATAAGTTCTCCGTATATTTTTTTTTGGGTTAAATTTTCAATTTATGTCGTGCATACAGATGTAGTCTAGTCTTGGTTGGCCCACCTCATGGAAAAAACGGACCATAACCCTTTCTTATTTGTTTCATCATTTCAAGTGTTATATGGTAATAATACACCTTAGAAAAGATAAAAATACAACATCTATAATTAAATAAAAAACGATATCGAGGATGCTAACTCTGACAATACATACCTTGTGGGATGGTTCACTCGCTTTATAATATATTTATTATATATCCTTAAACCAAAATGATTATATATATATATATATAAGTGATTTTATATAAATATTATACATTAGTTGGGCCAAAAATATAAAATATCATAATTAGTTAGAACAAAAAGTTTTAATCAGATTAACCTTTTTATAGTAAAACATTTTATTAATTAGCTTTAGTTTGATTGTTGGTCAAATAATGTAGGGTTTTTAGTCTTTGAACAAAAAGGCGTAAACATAATTATTAAATTACAGACATAAAAAAAATTAGCGATTGCCATAAGAGTAATCAAAGGAAAAAGATGGTTAGTACATATAGTAAAAGATCACATGGATTCCAATTCTGTAAAAAAGGTTACTTTTTTCGGCATCATAACGGGAAAAAATTTACCTATTATTGTAAAAAAAAATGGTCTATTTAATATACAAACAATTAAAAATTAAATTATTTCCAAACATATAATATAACGAAAATATGTTTATCTAATAATAAAATTTTGAATGAACTTGATTATGATTGTCGGGTAAGAATGTTGTCACATCACGAGAGAATATTAATGGAAAGACGTTTTCTTTGCTCGTAATTAGGAAATTTATGTTATTTTTCGTTCATAACACAATTAATAACCGTATAATTAGGGTTAATCGTAATTAAATGCTTAGGATTCTCTCCCACATAGTCAATGGCGTGGAGTGACACAACTCTCTCTTGGGGGCAAGTATTAAAATTAAGAACATATATATATACATATATATATATATATATATATATATATATATATATATCATATATGTGTGTGTCTGTGTGAGAGAGAGAAGAGTTTGGTGGCTTCTGTACACAATTTATTCTAACAACCCTACGTGACTTTTATTTCTTTTGTAATTACCCTGTAATATCCAATGTTTGAATATGGGTTATTTATATGAATGTATTAAATTTCGGAATAATTGTAAACTTTTTCAGAGTTTGGTACCCGAATTGTAATATTGCAAAAGTTTGGTGCTTGAATTTTGAGGGGTTGAATTTAATCATGAAATCGTACTATTGATTATATTTACAAGTTCATGGATCACCTTAAAAAAATCAAGAAAATCAAAGGGCATAACTTATTTGCTCAAAAGTTCCAATAATCTCTTACTTTGATAAAAAAAAAATTAAGTTTTATAAAGTTTGTAATTTTAGTTTGAGGCATATTTATACATGCAATGCCTTATTCTTCACGACATCAATCCATTTATTATATATCAATTTCAGATATTAAAAAAAAGCCAGATGTCACTAATTTCAGATATATGCATAAGTATCGTTATTAACGTTGGTAAAAAAAACCCTTATAATTAACGTTATTAATGTTCCTTAATAACACAGCTTACACCAAAATATCAACGGCATGGCCTACATTCCCGAGTTTAATTCTCATCATCTCCAAATTAAAATATTATTGGAATATTAATCATCACATGCATTTAGTCTTAGATTCGATACATGTACAGCCGTAAGTATTCCAAAGAGTTTTCATATCACTGTAATTATAACTCCTAGGCATGTGACTATCCGATATTAAAGCATCAAGTCGCCTCCTTTCCTCATGCTAAATGTAAAATAATATATATATATATATATATATATATATATATACACTTATATATATTACACATTTACATGCCATATATGTACACACACATAAACATATAGATACATATATATAGACGGATCTATGTTATAAGCTATGGGGCATGTACCCCCACTCATTTTATTTAAAAAACTTAATTTTATGAAAAATTTCATAAATTTCTAACGAAAATTATTAAATGCCCCCATAAAAAATTTAAATTTATTCCTTAAATTATAATAATTTTTATATTACCCCCATTGATAAAATTTTCGAGATCCGCCCATGTACATATGTACAAGGACACGCCAACTAACAATAACATTTTTGTAAATTTTTAGTATCATCGTAAATTCGAGCTGCTCAAAAACAATATATCAATCTAATTTATTCAATTTTCCATTAGCAATATAAACTTTTAATAAATCAGAATAATATTATAAAAATAAAAATAAAAAGTTGGCACCAAACATATCTCGACGATCGATGAGAAACAAAGGGTTCGAATTATTGTCCTCGACATTTTTGGTAGAAAAGTGTTACATATTTTAGGGACAGTCTTTTTAACATTCACATGCACAAATAACATTCCAACACATGGCCACGTGTCGGTCAACTTGTTCCTCTCTTCGACCGGTTCAACCGGTGACTTTTTTTTCTAATGTATTGGAAGCTTCTATTTATATGTAATGTGCCACTCCTATGTATGAAGTTATATATGAACCCATCCATACATATTTGTAATAAAGTGTAACATGTAAAGCTTTATAGTTGAATCTATATATACCACATTGCTTAATAAATATTAAACAATATCCTTTTCATTTACAAAAAACAATATCCTAAAAGTTACCAAGCCGATTTGAAATGCAGTTTATAAGGAAAAAATGTTATAATTCAAATTATACAAAATCTCCTTTTCGACGGTCCGTTTTTTATTATAATTTTTTTTTTGTCATATGGATATTTGTTATATCTTTAGGGTTTGACGTGGACCCTACGGCGGCGTAATTCGGAAGGCCACCTCCTAACAACTTCTGAAATTTTCTCCATGTCGTTTCTTTAATTTGTGATTTTTGGTTTTATTATCTATCTTTAATATGAAAATATTTAATTATTTTTATATATCCATGATTGCGAAATTTATATATTATATATTGTGATGACAAAACTACGCTAACGTGTGTTTCTCGCCAATTCTTCCGAGTAAGATGCTCTTGGGGAGTTTTTTTTTTATAGATATTCCGTAGAGAAATTAATATTCTAATTTTAACAAAGTTAAAAATATGTTACAGGTAACGATATTTGGGGATTAACTAATTGATTTGGTTAGGTTATCACGATTCGTGATATAACTAATTGATTGTATTTAGTAGTATTATATACGTGTGGGGAACCCAGAAAATGTTATCATTACAAAAATAAAATGATAAAAGAGAGTAGTAAGATAAATATTTAATATATTTGAATAGTTTACTTGAGTTTCAATAAGAACTTATTTACTATTTTACTATTAGTTAATCATAAACAATTGAGCATATGTTTCTATCAATTTCAGACTGTATATATATATATATATACACATACCATTATCATATATACATATAGTTTTTGTTGATATATTTTAACTTGAAAAAATGCGAAAATTAGACTCTTTAACGTCAAATTTTCACTTTTTTTTAACGTCGCAACGTGGATCGGAAAGGGTCATCTTATTCCATGTTTGAAAAAAAAAACGTGGCATTGAAAGTTTAAAACTGTTTATAAAATAATGAGATAATATGAAGATTTGATGTAAAGATGATTGATTCCTCCAGACGAGGCACATGGGGTTTTGACTATTCTTAATTTTGAAAAACTTTACATGTATATTTATATATATATATATAGCAATTTAATTAATTGTGAATGAAAAATAACTACCGAATTTGTTTCGCTTTAGTCCCCCTCCATTAATCCGACAACCATTAATTTAGCATAATATGTAATCTTAAATAGTACAACGATCTTCTAAATGATTATAATTAATTTACTTGATAAAATGGTATAATTAATGATCCGAAACAAAAATATGTAACAAAAGACATACATATACATACATACATATATATATATATATATTGTATTGATAACGAATGAAAATATCTTGAGGAAATGCCTACAAGAGTACAAAAGTACTGCCCGTTCCGTTTATCATTGCTTTTCCCCCCATTAATTTATTTCCTTTTGAAAGATAACCCGACAACTAATACGCACTTAATTAAATTTTGATTAAGAGTAAATTGAGAAAGTGACATATTAACAGAGCGTAATGGAAGCCCTAATTCTCCAATAAGAAATCGACACCCAAATTCGACGAGTCTCTTAATATCCCTCCCTCGTTTTATTTTTTTATTTATTGTTTAATCTTTGTCTTATATGAGAGTTAATCTTTTTTAAACGATTAAATGTTCAAATTCAGGGTTGATAATCGATAGATATCGAGTTAATTAAATAGTTAATTGATTCGGATATAAATATTTCGTACGGACCAGAAATCTTGTTGTGATGTGTGGGTGAGATGTCGTACGAGTTCAAGTTAAAAACAAGAAGAACGAAATCTGCACTTAATCGATTTATGTGGTGTTTTTAGATTGCCCACACTCAATTTCCTATACCTCTTACAAGTATGGGGTTTCAATCATAAACAATTATTACAAATTAAATTCGATTTGATTAAAATTTTACTATTTAAGAATTTACTGAAAAAAAAATCACAGGATATTGTTATTATTAAAGTTATTCATTAATGATACTTGTTTTCATGTCGGCCGTTTCATTCAATCAGTTCTCCACAAATTTTATTAATTTGTAATTCCTCAAATAGAATATAGGCACCGCATTATTCCACAGATGAAATCATTCGGAAATAATTAGTCTAATAAAAATTAAAAACGTAATAATATATATATATATATATATATATATGTGTGTATGTGTGTGTGTGTGACGTGTGTGCGTTTTCTTCTGCTTCGATGTGTTCCTGCTCCCCCTAGGCGCATTTATTTGTTTTGTTTCTTTCTCTCTCTGTTTTCTATCTTCCTCTTTTTTTTTGTATTAAACTAATATCTAATGATGTGAACAAAAATTGGACAAATCATTGGCATGGTGTCATGGATTATAAGGTGTGTGTTTGGGTGTACACGCATATGTATAGACACAACATTTTTTTTAGCAATATCATCGATCATATATTTGCCTTTTTTTAATAAATATAAACATATATAAATTTTTTTTATAACCAAATTCTTCCTATATCCGGGATCAATTTTTATATATAAATCATTTTCGTTGAGAAATCAGATTCTTTCTTACCAATAGAATCGAACCCACGATTTTTAGGATGACTTTATCACCTCTCATCCACTTGGTCATCAACTATTGGGTAATATATATAAGTTTTCGTATATATATATATGACATTACATATATATTTAAAGTGTATACTAACCGTAGAAATTAGCAAGAGATAATAGCTGTAAAATAAACGGGACTGTTAAAACTAGTTGATTGAGAAAACCAATTTTATTTGTATCGTCCTTTTTCGATGGACACAGTATAATTTTTTTACATATAATATATAGTTTCAGAGAGTGTTTCTAATATATATATATATATATATTATATATATATATATGATTTGTGTTGTCATGAAAAGTGAAAACCACTCATTAATACATATATATATATATATAATAATAATATATTCTCCTTCATGACATATGGAATAGAAGGAAATTAAAAAAAAACTTATGATAGTCTCCTTTTTAGCTCCTAAGTTTATCAGCTTTTTAGGTTTGGTGCTCGCAAATAAAAATAGAGGATTGGTTTTTAAAATACCTTTTTAATTAATATTTCAATTTTTTTAAAGATCATGAAATCATATCGAATCGACTCAATTTCTTTACTGAATTTTTACAAGCGAAGAAAGCAAATCAAATTTGAAATTCAAAAAAAAAAAAATATAGCAGAATTTTTTTTTTGGAAAATCCGACCAAAAGTAAAGTTAATCCCAATTTTATTTTAATGAAATCTAAATAAATCGTAATCTAAATAAAACTAGAATTATATTCAATCATAATAATTGTTTTTTTTGTAGCTTTACTAATCCGAGCCGGCGAGCCATGCCTAGACAATAGAGATGGATTGTTTAATAACATGATGAAGTTGGAAGTGACGAATAACTAATATAATTATGAATTAGGTGAACGGGCTCGAATATTCCAAATTCGTAGCCATGGGTACGAATGCGATGGAAGCCACCATGCATAGGGGCGGCCCCATGCAAACATCGTACGTACACACATTATCATCCTCCATTTAAAATGTGGCCTTCCATATTCATAGCATGGCCATGCCATGGCATCATGAATTCAGATATGTATCTTTTTTGGGCTAATATTACTGTTTCTTAACGCCCCAATTAAATGGGCCCATTTGCAGATTTAAATTTGGGCTGAGCCCAATTAATATATGGGCCTACATTTCTCCATTGTAATTGTCTGTCAGTAGTCTCAAATTTAAATCCAACTAGTGTATTGGGCCTATTGGGCCCAGCTATAGAAGACGCCGAAGTGAAGAGATTGGCATGTAAAAGTTCTTTTTTTTTTTTTACAAAAATGTAAAAAAAATCTTAAAAAAAGGGTTTGTTGTTTTTACTTTTTTTTTTTTTAAAAAAAAACGGCTTTCTCGACTTTTAGAAAAATCAAATATATAAAATTTTAACTGAATTTTATTTTGGTTTTTAGATTTCATAATCGGGAAAAATCCTAGATATGTCATTAAAAACAATACAATAGAAGTTTAGATGGAACTTCTTCTAGCTAATTTTCATCAATCGATATATATATATATATGTATGTATATATAAAAGAAAAATAAAAAAGGAATTATAGTTATCCAGTTACAATATTTCATTACGTTTCGTCGAACCTCAGTATAGTCGTTGTTGTACAATGATAAACAGAATCTCAAGGTGGAATCTAATTAATTAATTTTCTGCGTGACGATTACAGTATCCTTAATTTAATAGAAACTAATTACGTTATGGGTTGCCATTAAGTTAAGAGTTCATCCTAATCCTATAATTAAGTAAAATTCGGTGCTCCATAATTTAGTATCAAATGGATTATTACAAACAGTAATATTAAACACATTCCTTTTTTACCGCTAAATCCGAAATCTGACATTACATTATCTGTTTGCCGTTAAAAAGGTACCAAAATAAAAAAGGCAAGGTTGTGTTCTCTCTTTTAACACAAAATGGAATCTTAAAGATCCACTTGGACGATTACTTTGTAGATGCTCATTAGACGGACAAAATTACTCCGAAATATATAAATCACCCATTTCCAAATTATATATATATATACGTATACGTCTACGTATATATACACAATCATTCGGAAAGAAGTTGGTTCATGAGAATCCTTGCATCTTAAAAAAATGATGAACCAAAATGTTTTTAAAATGCCCAGTTATTGGTCATAGATGGTTATACTAAGTTATCCTCCACCTTTTGCATGAGTTATTAAATTCATGTATACGTACGTGCAGTATAAAGAATTCGTTTTATATATCGGCCATCTTTCTTATAAAAAAAAATTAAATTATTGGATCGTAAGTAAGATATACGGAGGTTTTGCATGTACGGAAAGGGTCGTCAACAACGGGAAATATAAATATAAATATATATATATATACACACATCTCGTATGGTAAATATATATCAAACGATGGCAATTTCGATTTCTTGTATTGAATGTAAATTAGTGTATATTGGGAGTCAAAGTCCGCATTGTATAACGTTTTGCGTTATTCATTCACGTTAATAAAACCCTAAAACCCGTATAGATTCGCACCGGCTATAAAAAAAATTGTGGGGCGATTATATTAGTTATATTATGAAGTCGGGGAACACGTGATGGTCACGTGCATTGACGGAATCACGAGCAGACTATTTCTTCGTCAAGGCAAAGCACACACGCCTTCAACAGGATTTCATCCCTCTCAAGTAATTTTAATACAGATTCACAACTATAATTAGTAACCCTTGATCCAATTATAATAATCCCTCTCCCTCTCTCTCTCCATTCCCTAAAAAGTTAGCAACTTTAACTTCGTACGTAGGGCTCTTTCCTTCACTCAAAACACACACCATGTACCCATCTCCTCCTTCTCCGCCGTCTCCGCCGCACAACTCCGACGTCTCCGGCGAACGGTCTCGGTACGGGTCCGCCGTTGGAACCACCCGTGATTTGTCCTCTCTCGGCTCACAATTTCCGCCGCCGCCGCCACCGCAGCAGCAGCACCGTTCAAACGTCGTGGGGCATTACCTCGCCGGAGATTATTATTCTTCCTCCTTCGGATCGGATTCCGGAAACTGCAATGTTATGGCCGGCTCATCGATTTACCAGAAAGATTCCGGCAAAAACGTGATGCAGAGCACCAGCGGTTTCAATGATCAGATGGAAGGAGACAGCAATGGAGGAGGAGGTGCTTCATCTTCGTCTCTGTTCCGACACCGAAGCTCTCCTCCTGGGTTTTTTAATCAACAGATTTCTTCCACTGATCGCAACGGTAACTTCTCTCTTTTTACGCTTCCGCCCCCATAATTTCATGTTGTTTTGGATTTACCCCATTATTTCCTCTTCTTGCATATTTTGCATAAACTAATAACAATAGTCTCTTAAGTTGGATAAGCAATTTTTGAATCCTATGTTCGCCATGTTACAGAATCAAGTAGATGCCATATGCAAATATGTAGGCAAGAACTTCTATTTTGAATTTTTATATTCATTCGATGAACGGTAAATTCTGACTCAAAATAGTAATTTTTTTCAAAATCGATATTATTTTGGTGTTACCAATGAGTTAATATAGCTTGTTAGCCTAGCTCCTTCCACCTATTTTTTTTTATTTTAAAAATTATATTATATACCAATATGGCGAAATATATCTAACGAATAGTTTTGACTTTAAAAATTACGTATACGTAAATATAAAAAATTAATATTTCATGGTTTGTAATAAACTAATTTACAACTTGCAAAAGTCAATTTTGAAATTGATTGGATTTGTCTCTCCATGAACAAGTAATTAATATGGTCCTCTTTAAAAGGGTTGAACATTTTTGCTTTTGACATGGTATATATACACGAGCTAGACACATTAGAATAATTTAACGTGTTTATATATTTTTTTTAACATTATATAGATTGATATTGATAGACAACACATTTTTTTAATTATCTGGAGATGGAAACCCCGTCTCTTCAAATTTCTATTTCTAGAATCCAGTGTGGATCATCATGTACATATACATATATATATGTTAGATACCGCATGTGTATATACATACGTATATGTTTATGTATTTTTTCTAAGGGATTAGCAAGTTGTGGGTTTAAAGCATGCAACTTATGCAAATTGATCATATTGTAAAATGATGCACTTGAAAATAGGATTTAAAAAAAAAAAAAGAATCATTGCAAAGGAAGAAAAAAGGTATATAGTCCACTTGGTCTTGGAATAAATTTACCCATCCACTAGGTCTTTCGCAGTCTGTGGGTCCTACATGTCGAGTTCTTTGCTGACGTGGCCTCCTTGCAGACACTATTTTGATTTTTGGATATGCCTCTGCACTTGCATTTTTTAAGGGTTTTAAATTATTTTTTCGAAATAAATTATTATTATTTTTAATTTATGAATCTTGTTAATTTTTCGGTACATTGCACCCGTAACGATTTTCGACCTCTAGGTAAACCATGTGCGCAACCCAACTTGCATTTCATAATTGGAATTAAAATTTGTTCAGTCTAACTATCATTTATTATATATATATATACACATATATATATTACACACATTATATTATACGTGTACATGTAAATGTATAAATGGATTGATGATTAAGATTATGGGATCGCATCGAAACTTTTTATTTTCTTATGTTGTCTTCCGAATTTATGTTATCCATTGTCAATATAACCTAAGGTCGAAAATGCGTAAAGTTGAATAATGTAATATGTCGAACTTTAATTCAATATCATTTTAAAATTTCACACAAGCAGGTAAATCTCTCTCTTTTTTTTTTTAATTAGGGTTGTGTATTGGAAATCAAACAGTTGATATTTCTAAAAGATTCATTTCAAATATATTTTTTTGGGTCTAAAGGCCATATTGCCAATTAATAATTTACGTAAAGACAAAGGGATAGGGTCTTCGATGACCTATTCCTCATTAACGTTATATTTTATTTTATAGTCTCTGCCTAAACAAATGAAACGTAACCCTACCTCTTTCTTTTATTTTTTTCACCCTCAATCACGTGAAAACACTGTTATAAAACAAAAATTTGTTGATGGATCGGGAAACAGGTTTCTCCTTGGGAGGACGGGGCGGCGGCGGCGACCGGAGGCTACCGTCGAGGTCGAAGGCGGAGGTGGGTTTTCCGGCGGCGAGTGGGCAAGATCGTCGTTCTTTGTCGAGGATTCCGGAGGTGGTGGAGACTACAGCCGTTAACGCCGGCGTCAACGCTGCGTCAGGTAGCAGCTGTATGAGCTTTGGAATGGACAATCGTCGTCATCACTCTTGGGACGCTTCTTCTTCTTCCAACATTAGTTTCACCATTGATCAGCCCGGAAAACGATCCAAGACTACCGATTTCTTCACCCTAGAAACTCAGGTATATATTTATATATGTGTGTGTTTGGGTGTACACGCATATGTATAGACACGTATATTGATGAAATGTAAATATCTAAGGAATTGTTTGCATATTAGAAGAACCGAACCCATGAATCCTAGACCTAATATATTTCCACAATACCAAACCGATCTTTTTATTTACGTTATGTATATGTATATTTGTATGTCCGTATACTAATGGCATGACATGTTTCAGAATGAGAAACTTTATATATGGGCAAGAAATTAACCTTATGAATGCACTTCTAATTACAACAAGTTTATATAGCATGCACATGAATTGCAAGTTATTATGTGTTCAATGGTCATATATGTCCCAAAAAAGTTGGATCGTAGCTGAGGAAACAATATAGTTGCACGAGCTAGGGCTGGTCTGATCTTGAACAAGATATATATATATTTACTTCATTTGGTGCTTTTTGAATTTTGGGCAATATATGATTATCAGTTCAGCATGCCACAAACATCTCTGGAGATTGAGAGAATGAAGAACTTAATGAATATCCCGGAAGACTCAGTGCCTTGTAGGGTCCGAGCCAAACGCGGTTGCGCCACTCACCCCCGCAGCATCGCTGAAAGGGTAATTCTTTTTCCGATTTCGTTATTTCATTTATAACAAATTAATTAAAAGATTACGAAAGGATTTATAATGTTTTGCTCCTCTTGGTGTATACATAGGAGAGAAGAACGAGAATAAGTGGAAAGCTGAAGAAGTTGCAAGAATTGGTTCCCAATATGGATAAGGTGAGAGTAATCTAACAAAGATTATTTATGCCTTTTGATGAGTGAAGATTATATACCTTACCATACGGTCGAATATATATATATATATATATATATATATATAACACCAATTGAGCGTTTTTCCCTCAAAATTGGCAGCAAACGAGCTATGCTGACATGTTGGATTTGGCTGTTGAGCATATCAAAGAGCTTCAACACCAAGTAGAGGTGCCATCGTATTCCTATATATTTCTTGACAGACAGATTATAATGATCATGTTTAAGCACCTTCATTCAAGTAGTTCATGAATCAACATGCTAATTAACATCGATTCAATTTGGTCAACGGAAACCGATTTGATTTGAAACGGTTTGACGATGTTTTCTTTATCTCTTTTCGTAGAAACTGATAAAGGAGGCGGAGAAATGTAATTGCGGCGCGTGCAAGAGGTGATCGTTTTAGTCTTACTTTCTCGAAGGAACCTTAAAACAGCACGAAGAGTCATTCAGTTCCGAGGATTTTGGAGGTTAGAAGAAACATGTCCAAATCTGATTTGGCGCCACCACAAGTCTCTAGACTCACAATATAACACGGTTGAATCGGAGGTAGCTTTGGACAAATCACGATTGAAACAAGCATGGATAAAGCTTTTGAAGTTTAAATAACGAAAGCCTGTTTTGACAAATCTTGATTTCAGCCCAACGCTAATTAATATTCACCCGTGTGACAATCGAGTTCATATATACTTTTATCTATAAATATAACTCAAAGGGAAAAATACCTAAATAGCATGTAATTGTTTTAGATATTTCCAAATGCTAATTAATTACACGCTCAATACGGGCCAGTCACCAAAAGAGAGAAGAAAAAAGGACAGTCGGATTGGTAAGGAAAAGTCTTATTCTTGTTTATATATATATATATATATATTCTAGATGAAGGTGAGATTTGGTCTGAAAAATTTATCATTTTGATTATAATTAAACCTAAGCCTTTATCGCTTTCAACACCGAACACGTTTTGTCCGAACATCGATGGTCCGAGTCTGACAGTGAAGCATTACGCGTTTTTACAACAACGTGGCAAATAATAAAGAATGTTGGGTGTGTTTTTATGTTCCAAGGATAGAGAGATTTGCCTCGCATGTCAAATGTAAAAGAGTATGAACATTAGAAGATATATATGCAGACAGCCTAATAATGATATAACTTATATTTGAGGGTCAGACCAAGAATTTAAGGAGACATGATTGATTAGTACCCCCTAATACGCCCTCCATTTGTAAGAGAACGCCGTTTTTTTTACAATTATTAAAAAATATATATAAAAAAAGTCATTTATACCCCTTTTAAATCATATTTTCATTAGTTTTTATTGAAATTAATGTTTCTTAATTAAGGATAGAATTGTAAATTTTCTTACAAAATCACCTAAAAATATTCTATATATATAACGACATCTATTTAGAAACGGAGTGAGTAATAGCAAATTTAAACCTTAAAACCTTATCTAAACGGATTTATTTAAGAAAAATATATGAATTATCTCTCTTCTTGCATTAATTAGGCTTCAACAAATTATTTCATTTATTAAATCGTAAAAAAAAAACAGAGAATACACAACATAAAACGATACTAAAGAAAGAAACTCGTTTCCCTTTCTTGTTCTCTGTGGTCCACAGAGAGAAGAGTCTTGATCTGTTCTAACTCATTGTGAACTCCAATGGTTAGCCATTTCGAACCCATTCCTCGCGTAGTGGTAGTCTTCGATCGTCTCGTCGATCTCGGCCTGCGAGTTCATCACGAACGGTCCGTACTGAACTACGGGCTCGCCGATGGGCTCGCCTGCGATCAGCACGAACCTCGCCGGCCTAGATGACTTGTTCCACACGCTAATCCCATCCCCCTGTCCAAACACCACGGTATGATGTGGCGGTGCAGGCGGCGAGTTTGGTGGCCCGAACACGCAGCCTTCGCCTTCTAGAACGTAGGCGAAGGCGTTCCAAGATTCCGGAATGTTCTGGTGGAAGTTAGCTCCTGGTTTCAGGACGAAGTCGAGGAACATTGTTGGCGTTCTTGTGTAGACATGGGAATGGATTCCCATTGATTCTCCGGCTATGACTTTGACCTCGACGCCGTCTTTCTCTGCTCTTGGTATGTCTGAACCTGACAGTTCTTGGTAGTTTGGCTCCATCCTGTTAGATCCGACACCATTAAAGAATGGATCTTTACAGTTAAGGAACTGCAAATTCGAAATCTTTAGGAGTTTTTGGGAAAGAAAATTGAAAAGGGTGTTCGAATCTTTTTTGTTTTACATTTTGTCTTTGGAGGAGAGGTTGACCCAAAGCTGCAAGCCTCTGTTGACTTCCTCCTCCGGCATTTCGGAATGGATGATTCCTCTTCCTGCTGTCATCCACTGTCAGAAAGAATCAAACCCATCGTCAGATCGTAAACTTAGAAAATCGCAGTTCGAATTCGGATTCTGTTTCCGACATTGAAACCCTTTTGAAGGATTTACCTGAACATCGCCGGCGTAGATTGTACCCTTATGGCCTTTGAAGTCTTGGTGGGTGATGCCTCCCTGCAACAAGTTACGAACAATCTCAGATGTTTTCGAGAGGTTTTGGAAGAAGGGGCAAGATTTGAACCAGACAAGATGCGATTCTTTCTCACCTGAAGCACATATGTAACAGTCTCGAAGCCTGCATTCAGACATTATACATTCCTTCACATCAGACACGTTCCAAAACATGTTTTCTGCATCTTTGTGTGTGTGTGTGTATCAGTGTATATATGGATATATCGAAAGCATAGAAAGTGAACCTCTGTGAGGATGATCTGGAAATCCGGCAGGAGGAGAAACTGTTCATATAAAGACAGAGAATCAAAATTGGTTAAACCTTAACCTATGACAATGTCCGTCATCAAAACGAAAGTTTCAAACTTTCTGACAATGGTGCAGGAGAAATTACCCGAGAATTCATCGAGCATCAAGAACGGGTCCAAGAACGTGAGCTCGCTCCTGAATCGCCCACCAAAAAACAGAGCATGCCCAGAAAAGTAAATTCAGACCCAGAAGAGTTGACGAAGCAAATCAATTCCCGACAACAGTGATCAGAAAAAAAAACAGAACACAAACCTGCCAATGGCTCTTCTGACGACTGCGCCATCGCCTTCCCTCTGAAGCTTCGCTAAGACCTTCTTGACGACGGGTCTCGGTACGATACGGACGGAAGAATCGGACATGGTGTCTTTGATAAACCCAGAAAACCTTGTCTTCCTGCTCGGATTTCACAACACTGCCTCTGCCTCTGTTCGAGATTGATGATCGATCGCTGAAGAAACCCGAGCAAATTTCTCACGGTTAATGCCGCCCTCGTGAATCAAAATATCTTCGGATGAGAAAGTTGTTCTCTTTTCCGGATTTGGGCAATGAAACTAATGATGTAAGTTTGTGTCGATGGAGAGATTGGGATGAACCGGGTGTGTATTTATATATGGGTGTGTGTATAACTGAAATTCGAAGGAGGTGGGCCCCACGGATCCCACTGCCGGATTGTTTGGACCAAGGAAGGGCGATGATTGTGTCATGCTTGTGTCATCATGATCCAAGCTTTACTCTGTTATGTCATCATGACAATCACACGCACACACATGTACATACATCTTCCTAATCACTTTTTTTTTTTGTTAATAAATACGTACACACATACACTTTTATAAGAAAGTGGGGTTTGGAGCTCTTAAAATAATGACGTTACTAAATGCGAAGTAAATTCCTTTTGGGGGCCAGAATTTAAATCCGACAATTTTTATTTATTAGCGTACCATGTCAGCATTTGCATACGTAAAACACATGTAACGCTTACGTCATCAAATTTTTCGCAAATACGAATATTCTAACTGTTTTAAATCCGTGATTGGTCCGCTAATTAACTAGGGATCTACGAAGCAGTAAGTAGGAAAGGCTATAGAAACTCCATGATCATGCTGACGTAAGCATAACATTTTTGCCACGAGGAGTTATTGTCGCTTTCGGTTTTTATCAAATTGCAATTATTTTGCCATCATGAGGATGACTTTCTTTTATTTATATATAAATAAATTTTAAAATATATTTTTTCTAATTAGAGTTATTGTCACACTCAATGTTTTTTTTTTGGTAAAAATAAATTGTATAAATAAAATAATGTTAACATAAGCCTCAAATGGGAAAACAGACGGAGGTTAAACTCCATAAACAGCCTAAAATAATGGATTCCAAACATCGGACTCGCAAAATGAACACGAGATCCATATGAGATATGTTCCTATGTGTCCTCTAATTACAAAACATATTTTTCTTAATTCTATATTTGGGATTTTCCATTCCTTTACATACATTTTTACTATTTGGATCATCATATAATGATGTAAATTTTACCATGTATGTTATGAATAATTAATTATCGACCTAAAACTTTTTTTATAGATAATATCACTTCATGACTTCCCATAAAGTTGTGCATATACATACACTAAATCAAATTCATAAAAAAAATTAAACAAAATTATGAATCTTACCCAATTAGTAAAAGATTAGAAAATATGTAAATAATGGATTAAATCAAACGTTATTTTCCTCCGAAATACGTAATCGATCTGTGTTTGAAAAAGTTGTAAAAAAACAAAACAGCAGATTATATAAAATTTAATATAAATTAACCAAATCGAAAGTGTGACACATAATGTGCCATCAGCATTACGTTTGCTTAAAAAGCGACGTCAACGACTTTCCAACCACATTTATTATAAGGTTCCCACTACCATCATTTCACAAAACATGGACCTTTATAATATTCATTGATACAATAACATATAATATACGTTCCCCGTTTCAGCTGGCACTAAAACAAAGAATGGCAGATCCAAATGCGAATGCGATGATATATCTACCCACATGAATTTCATAGCTTACAAGGCATAATTTTATATTTTGGTATCTCTATCAAATTTAAATATTTCTTTTAAAGACATCAATGAAATGGATGTTTGAGATTTACACGATCCTTTACGATACCCAAGAAAAAAAATCTATAATCGTTAATATTAGGAAAATATAAAGAAAAAAATGTATATCAGGTGACGATTCCATTTCGTTATTATTTATTTATTGGATATTGGTAGACGAATATGAAAAATGTATATCCAAACATAATTTAATCGATTTCGGTGCAACAAAATTGGGGAATTCAAAGAAAGACTGCTAGGTTTCTTGACGACCAAGAAACTTAATTAATTCGAATAATCAAATTTCATATTAAAGTATATAGTTTAATTAGTTAACAGCGCCACAAAAAAAAAATAATACTAATAATAATAATAATATGCTTGCAATTTCGCATATGTCACCCTTCCGTCATCATATGTCCTCGACTAGAATTTTGCTCCACATTTTCTTTTCCTTTTATTTATTGGAGAATAATAATTGAAAACCTTAAGATTTGTATTTATTAGGGATAATCGGAGCCTAATACGATATTAAAATATACAAATAATCTATGGATTTTTACTTTTCATAGTCATTTGTAAAAGGAGAAGATGTATATAATAAAAATATTTCGTAAAGTATCATGACCAATAAAGAATTTTAACATAATGTATATAACAATAAATTCTTGATTTTTCATTTGGAACATTTTCTTGTAACGACAATAGCTTTATTAGATGAAATTATTTAGAATCCATGATCCTATTGTACAATCCACATCAATCATGAAGGGGTTTTCCTTTTTGTTCTGGTGATTCCCAAGTACTAGAAAAACATTTGAAAACTCGCATAAAAAGTTGGGTCACAGTAATGGTTATGGATATTGGATAACTCATGTGAAAAAAGGAAATCGAAAATAGTTTATATTAACACAATCTTACTTAGGATAATTCAACCCGTGAAATAGAAACATTTAACGTTTGTTTCAGTCCGATTTCGAATCTCCAAATTTATGTTACCAAAAACAAAGAATTTATGTTAGAGTTTTGATCATTTTCCCGGCAACTACGAAATGAATATCTTTTTTTTTTTTAAAGAGTATGCACAATATAATTTGGATCATATATTCAATACAATAATTAGATAGGTCATAATGGGTACTAGACGATTCATTTAAAAATTTATCATATATATATATATATACATACACGTATGTATAATAAAAAATGGATTTTTTTTTTTAATTATCTAGATAGACATAATATATGGATATTCTTGTAGGACCAGAAGAAATCTTTACAAAGTTCTCCCAAAAGACAAAAAGGAAAAAAAGCAGCAGTTAACCCCCATTTCCTTTTAACCTTTACATTGATTCTTATCACATACCTTTACCTTTACGTTGATTCATCAAAGCGAAGTAAAAAGGAGAATATTATATACATATATGTGTGTATATGTATGTATATATCCCTAAAAGTATCATCGTCTACAAGATATTCCTGAAGTGTAATACTATTTTATGTTATGATATGTTATTCCCCTAACCTTCCTATCAAGATATGCATATTGGATTTATAATGGCCTGACCATATATATAAATGAACTTATCACATATATATATACACATATGATTAAAAAAAAAAGTTCAAAGGAAGGTTCCAAAGTCAAACTTCTAGAAGGTATATTGGGTGTGGTGAATCCACCATTGTTGTCTTTGTGGGATATCTTCCCTCTCCCCCACCATTACTACTCTCTGTTTCAGACATTACCCGAAAACAAAACAAGCAGTTTTGACTTTTGGAAGAGAATCCATCATATCCCTGAAAATGTCAACGTATCACTTTGGTCCACCACTTGAAGCTGTTTTGGCCAAAACAACACTATATTATTATATATTATCTATAATCCACTCTCCCTCTATAATGTTAGTGCGAGCTGTACACGACGTATTGATGATCAAACATGCAAAGAAACATAGAGAGAGAGAGGGGGGGGGGGAATAAGGTCATACATAGTGGATCATTTACATGGGCTGAGTGGCTCTGTAGATAGATCTCTTGCTGGGTTCAAAGATACAGTTGAGGAGTGATTCTTTGATGTGCAACATCATCTTCTGGGACTCTGTGTTTTCGACATCCGTTAAACAAAACACAAATGATACAGAGACGCCAACGACAATCATATGTCCACAAAATACATATTCCTTACAGAAAGCTACAGAGACACACAACATCTTCATACATATATATATAGAAGAAAACAGAGAATTGCTCCAACTGGAACTGATCATGCAACGGGAGAACTTAACACAGAAAAAAAGAGCCAGAGTTACATTCAAAAGCAGTCTGGTTTTTTTAGTTGAAAATTTGTAGGACAACAACTCGAGTTCCCATCCCGAATTGTTTAATCTTGAAACGATAACATCAAATTCAACTATAACCTAACCCCATCATATTATTGCTAGGATTTATCTACACTACAAAAACCAGACTCTGATACCTCTCTAGTCTCTTGTAGATGTTTGAGCTCGATTTGATTTCGGCGATTCACTCCGATTTATGCAAGAAATGAAAAAAGAAGAAGAAGATAGACACGCATTTTAACGAGTTTATTGATAGAATTTACAAAGATATCCGCCGGGAATCGATCGGAGATGGATTCCGGCGAGGAAACCAGAGAACCCCCAAGGAACAGCCTCGCGGAGAAGAGGAAGAAAAAAAAGACCCGCGTCCCAAAAGTGATAAAAAAAAGCCCTAGCCCTTATGAATTGGGCTTTCAAATTACCCATTTACCCTTGCTCCCTTTTTCTTCGCTTCGCTCCACCACGGAGCACGACTTTGGAGACCTCCACTTCTCCCAGAGTCTTCTAAAGCCTCTGCTTCTTCTAGCAGGTTTTGCAGAAGACTTCCAATTATATATGGCAATTGGCAAATTGTCCATTATTCCTTTATTTTTTAAAATAAAAAAAGCCCAAAGACTATACGACTATCATACGAATTTATGCGTTTTGAGATGGGGAGATACGTATACGGATATGTATATGCATCAACGGTGATGATCATTATTCATGACCGTCGTCTTCATGCGGACAGCTCGTCAACGAGACGCTGCATGACCTTAACTTGCATGCGAAGACACGTAATGTAATGAGCCGTCTCCTCCATCAGCCTCAACGTTTCCATCCCTCCGCCACCGGGAACCAGCTTCCTCAGACTCTCCGTCGCCGGAATCCGACTCCTCCGCCGCCGGCGTCTTCCTCTGCCGCCGTCAACCCTTATTCGCTTCACGATAACTCCCCTGATGATCTTGTTATGATCTTTGGTGCGGCCACGGAGCCGGCACAAGAGAGCTCTGCTCCACGGCCGGTTCTTTCCTCCGGCGGATCTTGCCATGGCGGCATACGCCGCCGTCTTGATCTTCCTCACGCGCTCGCTCGTGTTGTTCGGACAAAAGGGTATCTGTGTTCCGAGCTTTGAGAGGGAATGGAGGAAGTGGAGGGCAAAAACATCTTTTCCAGGGACTGTGTTTAGGATTTCGATCGGAGAAGCCATGGTTTAGTTGTCAGGGACTGTGTTTAGGATCTTTGGTTCTACGCCTATATGTAAGAACGCTGCATATTGCCGTAACCATCATATATGGTACAATTCCTATTTAGAAAAAGGATTAATTAAGCTTAAATACACTTAATTAAGATCAGTGTTTTTTTTAATGGTGCTAACGGGTACATATTGAGCTTATAGTATTAAAAGGAGAAAAAAATATTTTGCCACAAACTTTTCTAATAGTATAATTCTTAATTAAGATCTTTGGGGCATTCAATCGAAACACAAGGAGTGATTAGGAAAATACCCATATTCGGTCTGAATTTCGTGCCACTGTTGAAAATCAATAATTAGGAATATGTCAAAATTCGAAGGTTCAATATATTAAAAATAATTAACAACAATCTTAATGATAACGAAACAAAATGAACAAATCGTAATAACCCAAGAGAGTAAAAGAAGAACAAACATGGCGCTTTGGAGAGTAGGATTAGAGTTTGGTTAAAGGTATAATTTTAGGATTAGTGGCATCTCTTTGTGCTAATCACACTTTAATATTCCTTAGCGCCATTAGCACCTGATCTAATTTCTCATGCACACGTCTCTAATCATTATCGTCTACCATATACGATTTTAGGTTTGAAAATATTTCACGTTATTTCTCGAATTATAATTATAATAATAATTATTATTAATCGAAACTTAAAATAGATTAAATTTGGAAATGAATATAGGCGTCGTTATTGATTAAGAGAGCGATAAACGTAATAGGGCAACCACCACATGAAGGCACATGGCCTTACCCACTCACTTTCCTCCCTAATTTCAATTTAATTGTTCCATTTCTCTTTCGCTATTTTCATTTAAATTTCGTAATGAATAGTTTCGACTGTCGGGGTTAAGACGTATCTGGGGATGTCTTCTCAACACATCATCATCATCATCATCATCATCACCATCATCATCATCATCATCATTATCAAATATACTTGGTTATTATGGATAATTCCCCATTCATGCGTGCACCGAACACAATTGTTTTTCAAAATAATATCACGTCCTAAATATCCTTTTATTTTTATTTAAATATCTCAATTGTTTTTTTTTATGTTGGAGTTTTTTTTTTCGGTATCGAGATTAAATTTCGGGAAAACTTGGATATTCTTGTAGGCCTTTCTCATAAATTATTATTCCATTTGTTTATTGGTAACATAATCTTTTCTATTCACGGTTCTTTTTTAGTTGGGCCTAATCCAACAAGCTATTGTGATTTGTGAGCGTCTCTAAGCTAATACTAATTCACTATTATCATGGGTCCAAATATTTGAATAAAAACAAGATATGGTAAATTATGTTTTGTTCAAGGATATAACACTATTTTGTATCAAATTTGTATAATAAATTGTGGAGTACAATAAAATAAAATAAAATCCGAGAAATTATAACATATTTTTAGTGATTGAAAAAACCCTCAAAATTTGTTATTTTGTATTTCAAAAGTGCTAAATACATCACGATCGATCGAAGAAACACCGTTGTTTAAATAAAAAAATAAAATAAAAACAATATAAAGAACATGTGACATATATACACACTACCATTCATTCACTTCGAAATGATTATTATACATATTGATTGTTTACAATACAACACTTTGAAAAGTCAATATCACACAATTTACTTTGTTTGTTATTTACCACAACGCTTTAAAATCTTTAAAAAGTAAACTGTAATCAGTATAATCGATTTAATTAATTTTAATTAAATCACTTGACAAGGCCGGAGTCGAAGGAGACACCGGTGGAGGGCAGCCACATGTTGCCATCGATGAGAGCCGAAACGGTGAAGCCTTGGGCCTGGGCGAGAGAGAGAGACGGGTGGTACCCGGGCCACTTGACCCGACCCGAGACCGACGACCCGGGTCCCGAATTCCCGTACTCGCCGTAAAATAAGGTATTGAGGGCGAAGTTACCGGACCATGGGGACCAACCTGCCGGGTGGATCGACCCGTCGAGGAACGATTGCATGATCACCGTCCTTGAGTACTGCCTCCACGGTCGACCCAAGTACGTTTTCGACCCACCTAGATTCTGTTGTCGGGATATCATTTAAAGTTAATTTTTTTTTTTAAAAAAAAAAGTAAACTGGTTTTTTTTTTCAGAGTTCACAAAAAAATATATGTTTTTTTCATGACAAATCGCATCTTCCGACACGAACGTTGTAAACTCAAGAATTATATAAACTCTTTGGCTACGGCAAGTTTATTTTTTTAGAAAAAAAAATCATATTGTTTCGCCCGAGTAAGACAAAATTTTCATCCTGAATAGAAAAAAACAATATTATCTTTTTTACCAATCTTTAAAGATACGTGAATTTATTTTTCTAAAATCACCTAACAGGAATTGTTGAAAGTTTAGCACATATTTTATATTTTTCGAAAACCTAAATTAAATAGAAAACATGTGAACTCAAACTCTGTAATTCCCGATATGATATCTTATTGAAGGAAAACGTGTGAACTCAAACATGTTACTAGAAACACCAATCAGGAATTATTGAAAGTTCAACACATATTACTATATTTTCGGTTATGTTACCTCGGCGGCACCAACTTTGGAGTTGTGGATGGAGATTCCGGTGTTCTGATTAGGGTTTATCCGTCCCTGGGCCGTGACAAAGTTGGTCTGACCGGACCTCCGAGCCATGATGTTACAGCTTTGGAAGACGGCCGCCGAGTTTCCGAATATGAAATCGACGGTTCCATAGATATCGGTCTCGCGGTAGAATTGGCGTTTGGAGTGGGTGTAGAGTGTGTCTTGGTATCCCTCCAACGAGCAATGGTACACCACGGATTTGTCTCCGCCTAGCCGCAGCGCCACCGCCTGCTCGGCCTTCGGACCGGCGCTGTTCACTATCGTTACGTCCCGAGCTATGAACCCGTCTCCCATTGCCGCTGCATGAAAATTCCGACCACTTATTCATTTATCTGTTCGATTTTTTCTTTAAATTTATCATTCATCCGTTTTTTTAGCATATGATTTGTCTGTTCCACGACCATCGATAGTCAGCAAAAGTTTGCTTGTTTTACTCTTTTTTTTCGTATTAATTGTATAATGATATATTCGTGTATCAATAGGGGCCTTTTATTTTGGGTGGGACAAATTCGAGTGTTTTGTGAGATTAATTATTAAATTAAGTAATATTTTATCAATTTACGAGAGGAAAAAAAAATTGTGAATCCTCACCGACAGTGGCAGTTTGGTACGTAGTCCAACCACCACGGTTACTCCTGCTACCTGTGATGACCGTTTTGCCCTTTCCATCTCCAACTAACATAACGTTCTTCTGCTTGGTCGGGATGTTGATGTGCTCGTCATATGTCCCCGCCTTCACGTAAATTACGCTTCTCCCACTCCCTGCCGCCGACGCCAGCGCCTCTCCGATGCTCATGTGGGTCCCACTCCCGTCGGCGGTCACCACCGCGTGGACCCTCAGCTCCGTCACCGGAGCTTCTAGAAGCTTCCGTGTCGAGGAAGAAACCCACGACGGGAAATTCTCCGACAACAGTTTCCGTCGACCGCCTCCGACCAAACTCGATGGATCCTCTGACTTCGAGGACACGAACAGATCGAGAGAGTTGGTCAGTAGGTTGCTGAGGTTTCTCGCGACAAAATCCATCGTGGCGTCGTGGTCGTGGACCTTGGAGTTTTCTTGGAGGCTCTGCTTGCAAGTCTCCTGATTCGTGAGCGCCGCGCTTAGCCACGTGTGGACGTCATCCTCGTCGCTATGTCGATTCCCCTCGGCAGTGATACGAGACAACATGTCGAGTGTATCGTCGAGCAGTTCGAGACAATCGTTCGCGGGATCGACCACGTGGGTCGGAGCCGTACGGCGAGAGATGGTGAGATTTAGGGCAAGAGAACGTGCCCATAGGGCCTGTTTCACGCTCTCTTCGACCGACGAGTAGAACTCTTGTTTTGGGTACTTGCCGTTCGGAGCTTTCTGTCCGGTTCTTGGTGACTCGTCAACGGGTGATTTGGATTTAGGCTCATAAGCATCATTATGAAATGGGTGTCTCGAGAATCTTGAGAAGTGAGAGGGTGAGGGATTGGATTCGGCCATAGCAAAAGCATGGAGATACAAAAGATTTGTAACGAGAAGGGATATAAACGTGAGGGAAAACCTTGCCGATGATGAAGAGTACAGTTTGGTTCTTGAGTTTGGTTGACTTGAGTTGCTTGCCATTTTTCGTACGTGCAAGCTTTTGATGATTTGCGAGAGAGGGAGATCGTGGTACAGAAGATGTATTTCGCGCGTTGTTATGTGTGTATATATAGATGCATTAAATTTCAATAAGTCAGTCAAAAGTAAAATTCTGGTTAATTATAAAAGGAAATTATAAATGTCGAAAGCGACATTTGATGTAAAGTATTGTATTGTTTTTCATCAAAAAAAAAAAAGTATTGTATTGTTACCTTTCGGATATGGTACGCTTAAACTTTATAATAATGTCTGATCATTACTTTTCACATTAACTAATATTATATTTTGATCTATGAGATTTAGATGTAAACCTTAATTAGGAGGGAATCTAATGCTCTAAAAGGGCTTTCCATGTCTGGCAGACTCTGCAAAACTGTATGTATGTATGTATGTATGTATGTATGTATGTATGTATGTATGTATGTATGTATGTATGTATGTATGTATGTATGTATGTATGTATGTAGCAACAAGAGTCTTGTGTATATATATATGTGTATGTATACTATTGTTATTAAAAAAAAGTCACATAAATATATTATTTATTAATTCATTGCTATATATACATTATATAGCAACGAAGTATATTGTTTGCCAAAGCAAACTGAGTGTGTACAAGTTCGTACGGTATACAAATTCATCAAATATCATAAATGTAAAAATATGCATGCATGTATTTGTGTATATGCATACAAAAGCTTCATGACTTTTATTTATAATCGCCTTTTTTCCCCCTTCATTTTAACGAGAGAGCGGTCCAATAATTCCCACCAATGTGTATGTTTGTCAATCATCGTCATCATTATTATTTGGGAACGGAAATGTTATGTTTGTTATTAATTATGATCATAAGAAATAAAGTATATATGCAAAATCCAGATACATCTTGATATATATATATATATATGGTTCATGTGACCGTTATCCATTAATTTAATTAATTAAATCGTCATTATTTAAAACTTTATGTTATGGAAAAAAATAAAAAATCAAAGGTGATGTCAAATCCTCAACTGTTAGAAAAAAAAGAATTATAATCTTTGCATGGATAACGATTCCACCAAACGCATATATATTACACAGAAATTAACTAGATGGACAACTTGCTAATTAATTACTATATATCCTTGATTTGATTACAAAATAATATATAAATAGGATCACTGAGCAACCACGTGTTATATTTCGATTCGAAGATGGTGAATATATCCAAAATAAATAAATAAAATATAAAAGGCACTCATCGGCTTGGCATCTAGAAATTCTCTGTCTTTCATGAAAACGTATATATAGATAATATATATTCCACTAGAAACATAAACGTAACGCGTGAGTGCAAAAAAAAAACATGATGAAGATAAGCCAACAGAAAACTCGGGGCACGAGAAGAGACATGTCTATGTGCGCGACTAATAATTTGTAGTAATCTGAGCTGGGAGAAAATTGATGGGCACTAAATAACCACATTAAGTGGCTCCTAGCTAATTATTATTATATATAGATATATTAATTTATTTATTTACAATTGTTAAGCTGAATTATTGGTTATAGTTAAAGGGTCTTATATATATATATATAATGATTTAAATATAAATATGTATATTAACTTGTTTACACATTACAGTAGTTAAGGTCTACGGGGGATATAAAGTCTAATTAGCCTTAATGATATATTGATATGCTCGAAATAATCATGTGAAAAAACTAAACTCGTGGGGTATCATTAATATGTCTTAATTTCACGTATAGTTGAGTCTCGCCCATTAATTAGACGTGGAAATCAGCACTAAGCGTTTTAATGTGTAAAATATGTACTTGCATCTTTATATAGAGTGGAGTTTTGTAGTAATAGCACAAATATGTAGAAACATGTAAATGGATCTGAACTTGTTTGCCTGTCTGAAAGAATATGTTCTTTCGTTTTTTTTTTGTTTCTTTGTATGAAAAGGACAACGTACGTACGTACGCACGTACTTGTACGAGGATATATATATGTGCGGTGAAAATTAGCATGTACGCATATATTTATTCGTTTACACATCGAACATTATATATATATATATACACACACTTTATAATTAATTAATGTGTATAGAAAAGCTGAGAGTTACGTTGAGGAAAATATGGACCCTACCCTAACGTGGTTATTAAACTTTATAATTAGCCTGTGAATTTATTGGTTTCGAGCCCTACCCGATGACTATTGGGAAAGCGATTTCCACTTATACCCCCAAGTCAATGTAGTACGGAACCAAAAAAAAAAAAGATAGAGAGAAATAACAGAATTATACTACTTTTACATCATATATAAATTATATATATCATAAATGAAATAAAAGTTTGTTTTAGCTCTAAGGTCAATATCGTAATTAATCTAAAGCACGACTTAATTATAAGCAGATGCGTCTCGTAACTCGGGTCTCCTTTAATAGATTGTTCCCATATGAGACCCAAGCGTCGTGCATGTCTTCCTCAATTCCCAAATTCGTTTTTTTTTTTGGAAATCAATGAATTTGTTATGGTTGGTCACCTTTCATTGTTAAGAACGAATGCAGACCAATATTTTCTTTAGTGAACAATTCTCACGTACTAAATTAAACACGACCGAATAATAATCAAATAAAAAAAACTAAACCCTAAATATCTATATTTACCTACATAAATAAAAGACAACAAAAGTAGATTAAAAAAATGGAAGTAAATGATATACTTCACTCGATGAAACGTCAAATTTGGGAAAGATATCCAATGAGAAACGTCAGGAAATCCCATTTTTTTCATATTAGACGTACAAATAATTTTTGACAATTTAAGTTAATAATAATTGCCCTTTGGAAAAATTGGAACCCAAAAAAGATTTCCCAAAGATATGCCTTTATTTAGTGTTTTATTTTTCCTTCAATTTAAACCCCTAACATAATTGATTCCCCCCCCATGCGTATGAAACATGACACTATATATATACACACACACACACATAACATATATAAATATACACACATATATATACTTGAACTTTGATTTAATTAGTGATTATTTTAACATGAATTGTATACAGATACTAATCAGCATCGTCTAAAAACTCTTAGCCGTTAGTTTTTCTTCATTATTATTATACGACTCTACCTACCCACCACGATATATATATATATATACACACATATATACACTCATACAAAGTAAGGAATATGTTGAAATGGAATGCCACCACAAGAGAGGTTATGATTATATGACCGAAAACGCCAAGACATACATGATACCCGATTAATCTTTTGATGCATGAGAAAATGGAAGATAAAGTATTGGTAATAAACACCCATCGTTTTCTTTCTTTCGTTTATTATTATTATTATTATTATTATTATTATTATTATTATTATTATTATTATTATTATTATTATTATTATTATTATTATTATTATTATTATTATTATTATTATTATTATTATTATTATTATTATTATTATTATTATTATTATTATTTACGATTTCACCTCTTTATAATACTTATCTACGCAGGGGTCTCTCTCTCTTGAATTATTTCCAATGTAAAAGCAGTTATCAATTGATTTGACGTATAGTTTACGGATAACCATGAAAATGAATGCAGCCGTCGTCGGCTTATACCAACGCGATTAGGTTTGTTTATTTTCTATACAAAAAAGAAAGCAAATAATATGATTAACCCTTTTTGTTAATTTGTGCAAAATGTTTTGATCGTTTTAAATTCATACCATTAAAAGAAAATACACATAGGGATTAACGTAGAAAAACTAGGTGGATATATCATATATATATATATATATATATGTAAGGCTTTCCGCTACGTTGAATATATGCATCATTTAACAGTAAACCAAGTGTCATTATTATAATTTAATTCTGTTTTAAAAAAGTGTGATTTAAAAGCCACCCATTATCACTACAAAAAAACCTGCATATAGCGACGGAATTTGCGACGGAAATTTCCGTCGCACATGGATATATCATATATATATATATATATATATGTAAGGCTTTCCGCTACGTTGAATATATGCATCATTTAACAGTAAACCAAGTGTCATTATTATAATTTAATTCTGTTTTAAAAAAGTGTGATTTAAAAGCCACCCATTATCACTACAAAAAAACCTGCATATAGCGACGGAATTTGCGACGGAAATTTCCGTCGCACATAAAATTGCGACGGAATGTGACGATTTTACGACAGAATGTGGAAAAAAACTATCCGTCGCAAACAGTCGTAAAATCCGTCGCAATTTGCTACGGTTTGCGACGGATAATTCTGTCACAACAAAAAAATAGATGATTTGCGACGGAAAATAACACTTGCGACGGATTGCGACGGAATTTTCCGTCGCAATGTATTGGTTTCATTTTTCACGAAATTTTTTAAATTTTGGGCGCGTAAATTAATTTCATTTTGCGACGGATTGCGACGGAATTTTCCGTCGCAAATCGCAGTATAAAACCACGAGTCGTCTTCTTCATCAGATTCAAAGATTTTCGGAAAAAAAAAATAAAAATCGCCAATTTTTTTCTAAATCTCCCCAAGAATCGCCAAATTTCTCCCATAAGGTAATATATATGTATTTATGTATATATATATATATATATGTGTGTTTGATGTGTTTTTGTGTGTTTATGTATGTGTATGTGTGAGTGAGTGAATGTGTATATATATGTGTGGATGTGTATGTGTGTGTTTATATATGTGTGTAAGTGAATGTGTATGTATTTGTGAATGTGTGTGTGTGAGTTTATGTATGTGTATGTGTATATATATGTGAATGTGAATATGTATGTGTATGTATATGTGATTGTATGT
>NW_010970490.1:1320775-1324540 GCF_000463585.1 Tarenaya hassleriana | reverse complement strand
AAATAAAAAAACATTTGCGACGGAATGCGACGGAAAAAATTCCGTCGCAAATTGCGACGGAATTATCTGTCACTTTCCGTCGCAAAACGCAGATTTTTTCCGTCGCAAAAATGCGACGGATTAACGACCGTTATGCGTTTGCGACAGCGTTATACCGACGGAAATAATTCCGTCGCATTCCATCGCAAATTCTTAATTGCGACGGATTTCCTTTATATTTGCGACGGATTTTTCCGTCGCTATATAACTGTTTTTTTGTAGTGTATGCCCCCACCATGCAAAAAAGCTCTTGGTTGATTTTGATGCTACCAACCGATACAACAGGACAATTCATCCCAATGTCTTTATTCGGTTTATTGTCGGTTTAAGGCTCCAAATCTTCAATGTAGAATGAAACAACCCATTATATATATATATATATATATATATATGAAATACTAAATCATATAGCATATTTCCGGGATTATGCACTAATTTTGACCCCAAAAAAAATTATTATGAACTGTTTTTTGAAAATGGTATTATTTCGAAAAGGAAAATAATTTGTTTTTTCTTTTTTTTCTCTCTCCAAATATTTGGAGAACGTAAGGCTGTACTTTATTCACGCACAATAGAGCATTAGGCAACTTCTTCGCCTACCATTTTTCTTTTAGCTGAAATTATAATTTATTATGATCCGTGATCAATATTAATTTCCTTGAATTCATCGAACATATAATGAAAAGATTTAAATTAAAATATGTCAAATATATTTGTGTAATATGGTTAGCTCGACCATTTAAATTTTAATATTCAAACATCTATATAGAATCACACGGTCATGCCCTAAGGAAGTGTATTGGGCTATACAATATGTATCCGGCCCAAGTAACTTGTAATTTCAAAAACATCAAGATTTTCGGTCTGATTTAAAAAAAAAAAATTACAAAATCCAATACAAATATAATAAATCAATGATTAACAACCAAGGGTCGGTCCAAATCTCCACGTCATTAACGGTAAGTAACAAAGAACGGTTGTTAGCTCACATGGTGAACTCAGACCAAACAGTCATAAAACCTTAACCATCGGGTTCAGACAACACGAAACCGAACCCAAACAACAGTCACAACATAATATAAACCCCATATATATATATATATGACTCTCTGACGTCGGACTAAACAAACGAACCATGGGCAAGGCCACGCCCTCCACCTCGGGGTCGGCGTACGAGCCGCTCCTTAAACGGCTTGATGACTCCCAATCCTCGATCTCCCATCTTTCATCGCCGGAGATAGAGGACTTCCTCCGTGGCGGAGCCGCTGGGTCAGCCCGGTGGTGGCTGAAGCTCGCCGTGTGGGAATCACGGCTCCTCTGGCTTCTCTCCGGCGCCTCCATCGTTGTGTCAGTGCTCAATTACATGCTTAGCTTCGTCACCCTCATGTTCCCCGGCCATCTCGGCACTCTTCAGCTCGCCGGAGCTTCCGTATCGGCCGTCGGAATCCAAGGCCTCGCTTACGGTATCATGGTACGCACGTTACATGCACGTCTACGTGTATAAAATTTCGTATTATTCACCTAAAGATTCACGCTCGAACGAACCCTTTTGAGTAAAAGACGTGTCTTTGTGTGAAAAAAAAAAGTTGGGAATGGCTAGTGCGGTCCAAACGGTTTGTGGTCAAGCCTATGGAGCGAGGCAGTACTCGTCCATGGGCATAATCTGCCAACGAGCCATAGTCCTGCACGTTGCAGCCGCGATGCTCCTCACGGTCTTGTACTGGTACTCGGGTCCAGTCCTTAGAGCCATTGGCCAATCCGATGACATTGCTCGAGAGGGTCAGGTTTTCGCTCGGGGGATGATACCGCAGATTTACGCTTTCGCCCTCAGCTGTCCGATGCAAAGGTTTCTGCAGGCTCAGAACATAGTGAACCCCTTGGCGTACATGGCTCTAGGGGTTTTCTTGCTGCACACGTTACTATCGTATCTGGTGGTTTACGTTCTTGGGTTCGGTCTGGTCGGGGCAGCTCTGACACTGAGCTTTTCGTGGTGGGTGCTCGTCTTTGCGAACGGTTTGTACATCGTGTTCAGCCCGAACTGTAGGGAGACTTGGACTGGCTTGTCGGTTAGGGCTTTCAGGGGAATCTGGCCTTACTTCAAGCTCACGGTAGCTTCAGCAGTTATGCTTTGGTATCGCCCAAAGTCTTTTATACTTCAAAGTTTTCATCTTTCCATGTCATGTTAGAGAAAATGGTACGATATTGTGTAAATCGATAAAATTGCAGTTTGGAGATATGGTACAATCAAGGGCTGGTGCTCATTTCTGGTTATCTCCCCAACCCCACAATCTCCCTCGACGCCATTTCCATATGGTAATTCTTGATCAATCTTTCACTCATCTGTATAACACGTAAATCTTATCATATACATGATTTTGAATATCATTCAAATTGATTTTCAGCATGAATTACCTGAACTGGGACATGCAGTGCATGCTTGGTCTAAGCACAGCAGCCAGGTACGTTCACACAAGCGAAAACACCCCAACGTTTCGGAGTTCCGTGTGGGCAAATCCTGCCGTTTGTCTGTAAACGCTGTCTTTTTCCATGGCAGTGTCCGAGTTAGCAATGAGCTAGGAGCCGGCCATCCACGAGTGGCTAAGCTCTCGGTAGTCGTGGTGAATGTAACGAGCGTTTTGATAAGCCTGGTGTTCTGTGTGATCGTTCTTGTGTTCCGTGTTGGCCTCAGCAAAGCCTTCACCAGCGACGTTGAGGTCATTTCCGAGATCTCCAACCTCATCAAACTGCTCGCTGTTTCCATCTTCTTAAACGGCATTCAACCCATTCTCTCCGGTAAAATCAAGAACACAATGCAAAGAAATTCTTGATCTTAGCACGAGGATAGGTTCTTGAACTGAATATGATGGTTAACGTGACTCAGGAGTTGCGATTGGAAGTGGGTGGCAAGCAGTGGTGGCTTATGTGAATCTGGCCACTTACTATGTCATTGGTCTTCCCATCGGTTGCCTTCTTGCCTTCAAAACAAGTCTTGGAGTTGCTGTAATGCATCTCTCCCTGCATATATACACTGACACACGTACATATGTATCTACATATGTGTCTGTTACATCATATCCCAAAATGCTTCTGTAGGGTATTTGGTGGGGCATGATCATAGGAGTGTTGCTGCAAACTGTAACTTTGATCTTTCTTACTGCCAGAACAAATTGGACCTCGGAGGTAACACCGGCAAATAATCTTCAGTCCTCTGCTTTTTAGTTGTGTCACTACATCTGCAACTATGAAAGTAACTGTTACAATCTCGGATTCATATCAGATTTCATTCTTCAAGTTCTTCATTTCCTGTCCTGATTCTGCAGGTGGCTAAAGCAGCAGATAGGTTGAAGACATCTGCAAATGAGAGACAGGAAATGGCAACTGAAGGAGTCTAAGATCCAGGAACTTGGCCCTCTTTCAGTAGCATGAGATGTGAAAATAAGGAATTTTGTGTCAAAAGAGTTTTCAGAACAACCATTTCATTACAGAAGTATCTATGTATTTCCTGGGTTCAGACCAACCAAGAAAAGCTTCGATCGTCTCCATGGGGAACCATGACTCATTTCATAGCTACAAGGGAAAGAATGAACAAAACTACTTTGTCCTGAAAAGACCCTTTTGGTTTGGATGATCACAGATCAAATTTAAGCAACTCTCATAGACTTACAAGTTCTTCGGTTTGTAAGCTCAAGTAGTTCTCTTCATCCTTCCTGAAACTGTCTGCTGAAC
>NW_010970490.1:1275671-1320436 GCF_000463585.1 Tarenaya hassleriana | reverse complement strand
TGAACCTGCTTGTGTTTTGTCATAGTAAACTGTTTTTGTCGCATCATCATCATCATCATCATCATCATCCTCCTCATCATCATCCTCATCATCAACTCCATCCACATGCGTTCCCTTTCTATTTTCGACAGAGACTCCAGCAAGTTCCTTAGCTTCCTCAAGCTCGTCTGGGGTTGAAGCCAATGATAACAACACATTCTTGGCTTTCTGATCAGGTGGCAGCCCACAAGTTTCCATCTCCTTGTACCAAGAAACAGCGCTCCCAAAACCCTTGCACCTCCCAAATGCATCCATGATAGTGGTTAAGATGGTTTGATTACCTCTTATGCCACTTAACCTCATCTTTTCATATACCTCCATGATCTTCTCGAGGTCGTTTGCTTTGGCATACCCTTTTATCATTGTCCCGTAGGTGATGATGTTGGGTTCAAAACCGTCCGTTTTTAACCTCTTGAAGAATTTTTCGGCACCTTCCATGTCACACGCATTCACATATGCTGATAACATAGTTGTGTAAGAACAGAGATCTGGATAAAACCTGGGAGGAAAGAAGTTATGTTACATTCAACCATCTAAAAAGACGAGACAAATTTAGCATGCAAGCATCTGACAAGGGCTCTGCAGTTCACTTTGCAAGGAAATCAACAAAGTGAAATCCTCCAAGTACGGGAATAACTAAAGGAGAGGTGCTCCTAGAGAAGATTTGAAGCAGTAACACAACAATGGATACTTAGAAATAATTTCTACCTGTCACGTCTCATGCACTTGAAGACTGTCTTCGCTTGCTCCACCATCCCAGAAACCGCGAATGCATCAAGCAATATGTTATATGCTCTATGCGTTGGCCTGAAGAAGATAAATGACTATATACACTATAACTGACAAGATTATATCCAACTAAAAAAATGATGGATTTAGCATTGTATTCAGCCCGGCAGGAATCTACTCCAGAAAAATATCCAGCCACAGACAAAAGTCACAGGAGTCAGAAATCTAAAAATCGAAAAATCCAACATAAAAGATGGCAATACCTACTGACCTTACACCAGCATCCAGCATCTCTTCAAAAACAGCAAGAGCTTCTTCCTCTCTTCTGGCTTTTCCATATGCACTGACAAGCAAGGCATAACTGACAACATCGGGTTGAAGACCAGCTCTCTGCATCTGAAGTAAATATTCAATTCAAATGATTAGATAATCATATCACAAATGGGGAAACAAATCTCTTGAGGGTGATTGTAATAAGGTTTAGGCCCTAACTCCACCACAAAAGCTAGCTTAGGAGTGGAGGTTTGACCCTCCTTATATATTGGCCCCAAATCCCTCTCTTTTTCCAATGTGGAACACTTATCAGATTGCTCATACCAACAATAAAACAGATAAAAAGGATCATGTAACATAAAGTAGGAAAGGACTTTTGAGTAGACCTGGTCGTAAATCTTGGAAACTTCTTTATAATTATTTTCGAAGGACATAAGGCTGTTGTAAGTGACAGTGGAATGTGGCACCCCTTTCTCAGCCATTAGTGCAAATAGTTTACGAGCCTTGTCGTAGTGCCCAGCTTTCTTGTTCATGTATATCATCATGTGGTACATTTTCTGGTCCGGCTTCATTTGGGATTTCTCCGCATTGAGGAGAGTCTCGAAAACTTCTTCCGCCTCTTTATACTTACTCGCCTGCAGCACAAATTTGAAGGAGACTCACTAAGCCATAAGCACAAGAAATTAATTTATGAAAACTATTGCAATGCATGTAACACATATGAGAATATTTGAGCTTTAATGATCACCTCTACAAATGTTTTAAGTATAATTTGGTAAGTCAAAGCAGAAGGTTCTGGGCCTGATGACTGCATCCTCCGAAAGATAGCTTCAGCATTGTTGTATTTTCCTCCTCTTCCGTAAGCTTCCATTAGAGCGGTATAGGATATCACGTTTGGCTTGTAGCCCATTTTTTTCATTGTGCTTAAAACCCTTTCAGCCCCATTGAAATCCCCTAGTTTCCCACAAGCTGTAATAAGCATCAGAAAGTCCATTTCGTTGAAATTCCACCAGCTCTGTGTTCTAAGCCATTCAAGAATCTGGAGGATAAAGCAAACAAGGAAAAATCCACCAGATAATGTGACATGCTAACTTGGTAACAATCAGAAGCTAATAGATTTATACACCAATGCAAATTGTTTCCTCAAGATCTTTGCAAAGGGTCAAATATTCTAATATTCCCAATGATAATCATGCCCGTAGAGAACTTCTCCGGTATCTTAACAGATGCCGCTTTGGACAATGGCAATATCATAAGCCTCAAACAATTCAGAAGCCTCATATGATAGATCTACCTAGAGCGAGCCACGGTCAAAATCAAATTGGAAACTTTCTTGAGCAAATATGCAATTGAAAGTCTGTTCGGTTATGGGGATCTTCTACTCACAAGCTTCATTCAGGCAAAGAAAAACACATATATCCTCAACCGGGTCTACACAGATAACCATGACCGTTTAGCAAGATTGGAATATATAAGGACTGATTCTGCATACCTCACTCACAAGTTTCCACTTCTTTAGCTGCTTAAATCTGACCAAGGTGCCCAAAACAAGGTCCCTTGGGAGACCTTGGTCACTGCCGTTTCTATACTTTCGAAGCACCGCGACAGCAGAATCCGTCTCTTCGATCTCTTTCATTAGTCCTCTCCACCTCTTCTGATCTTCTTCGTCAGCTGCATCCTTGAATACCTCCATTTTCCTCCTCTTCTGCAAGAATTTCCTTGGTGCCAACATTCCCATGCAAACAACTCTAAATCTACTCTGAATTCTGACGCCGCCATTTTTAATGCTACTTTGTACGTTCCTTAGGCTGACACAAATATAAGAAATCCGGAGTCTGTTAATACCAAAAGACACAATTAGTCGAAACAAAACCATCAACCTACGAGAACAAATTTCGACAAAAAAAAATATCTCTCAAAAAACTCGATGAACCGACTTGTTCGGACAACGGAAACAGCATAAACCCAAGTAGTCCTAAAAGCTCACGCAAAACCAACTCATAAAAGCACAGCTACAACTAACACAATCGGTTAAAATTACAGAACCAAACCCAGTTTACGCATGCCCGCAAATGTATCCAGAAAAAGTCCTCTCCTTTACATATATTTCTCCGTACCCATCAACGAAACCATCAAATTATCCCTTTTTAAGCAAAATCATGACCCAAAAAAAAAACATTGCCCCCCAAAACGGCGAAGAGAAAAGGGGTGAAACCTAGAGTAGGGCAGAGAAAATGAAACCTCTGATTACTTGATGGAACTGAAACGAATGGCTTAAGAAATAGAGTCTGTGACATCTCAAGTTCGAAGCTTTATGGAGGAGGAAGAGAAGAAGAAGAAGAAGGCGTCTCTTCTTTCGACTTCTTATCCTTCGAAATGGATATTTACAAACAACACCGAATTAAGGGGAAAAAATAACCAAGTTGAAGAAAAAAAATAAAAGAAAAATATAAGGCCGGAGGGCTGGTATAAGTGAATTGACGAAAACACCCCTTGTGGGCGCTCAAAATTACGCCGTTTCGGCGAAGCTGTTCCGTTCGTGTTCCTCAGACAACGGACCACGTACGGCTCCGAAGACTCCGTAAGATCAAAAAACGAGGAACACAGGAACGAAAGACATTTCGCAGAGCAGAGGAAAAAGGTTGCTTTTTTTCTTCTTCTTCATTTTCTTCTTTGGGGCTTCTGTCAAACAGATTCGAGATCTGATTTTTTCTTCTCCCCAACCTCTGATCCGATTTTCTCGGCTGGCAAAATTCTTGAATGCAGCTTCTTCAGGTCGTCGATTCGATCGGTTTCCGGTGACTTCTCTGGCCCGCCGCCGCATTCCGTTGTCTGTTCGAAATATGACTAATGACCGGAGGTACGGAGGATTATTCCGTTCCCTCTTTCTCTCTCTTGTTTCTTCAGTTTCTTGGGAGACGATTTCAGATCAAAAGGAAGGGATTTGAAAAACGTGCATTGTTCATGGTTGAGAATTTGCCTGAACGTTGATCGCCGCCGGCTAAAGGCCATGGCGTTGACGAAATCGTTTCTTGTGAGGTCCCACGTTGCAGGAATTCCTGTTGAATTTGGAATTGCATTTTCCTGGTAAACCAAGCAATACAAATTTGTAAACAAACTAAACTGGGAACAGGAGAAGGAAATGGGTATAGTTTGTGATTCTTCAAGAGAATGATTGGCAACATTCTTAGGATGTCTGTTTGTTGAGGGGGAAAAGTCGGAGTCAGAAAGAAAGATGACAAAGTTAGGCTTTTGTCTTAGGGCTTGGATGTCTCATTTGGTGGGTCCTTTAAAGATGTGAAACTAATGGTTAAGATGTCTGGTTTCTGCGAAATTCTGGGTTAGAATATTTGTCTCGATGCATGACTAACTGAAAAGGAAGAAAGATATGGACTGAAATCGATGACAATGAAAGATTTTCTGGAATCCACCTCAAAGATTGAGCTTTTCAGAGTCCACCCAAAGAACTAGCACTCGAATCCTTTGTTCTACTTATGGAAAGTTTGATCCTTGTATTACAGCTAAACCGGACGAGGAACAGGATCCCAGTAATGATAAGACACCTTATTGTTTAATCCTCGATACGTTATCCATTCTTTCCGCATGCTCATTGTTACGCTTGTTCTTATTTGTTCAAAGTGCTGCAGTTGCGAGCTATGATGGATTGGTGTTTGGACTGCTGAAAAGATAAAAGAGAGGGAGTCAAATATATGCGGAAAATTAAAGGTGAAAAATGCTCGAAAACCAATATGCAGAGGGTAGCGAGAATGGGGAAGATGAGCTCGTCCGAAAATTGTGTGCAAATGGGATTTGCATGAAAACCACAGAAGTTGAAGCAAAGCTCGATGAGGGAAATATTCAAGAGGCAGAATCTTCTCTGAGAGAGGGATTATCTCTCAATTTTGAGGTAAGTGATTCCGGAGTCATATCTGATTCAATGTGATCATGGTCTGAAACATTTGATCGATATTGCTTGAGCTAGTATGAGAATGATGGAAAACATATCAAATACGAATTAGCATTGCCTTCTTCATGTGTATAACATGACATGACTCCTAAAGTGATTTTCCTGATGTCTCTAGTACGAGGTTGTACTCTTTGAGTTTGACAACGTGATAGTACCAGACTGGTAATTTGGCTAATTTCGAATTCAGGCATTGGCACATTATATGGCGAGGCTTAAGGCCTTTCTAAGGCGAGGAACTACTTGTATTTCTTGCAGAACAAACTCGTTTTCATCAGTGCAAAGACATTGAATGGTTCACTGAGCTAGAAAACTGTTGATTGGTTTTCGGGATTTTATTGCTTGTCTTTTGGATTGAAACATGTATCAGTTCTTATACTAGTGGAGTTCCATGCTGTGTGTACTTCAACCATCTTTCCTTTTTATTACTAGGAGTGGGACATAGAGCAGTTGTCTGGAAAGGATTGTTAAACTCTCTTATTCTTCTTTCCGACATGTATGTTTACTTACATGCATTGTACTTCGAGTTCAACTTTGATGATACATCCTTCAAGCTGATACTAGAGGTAGTCTATAGTGTGGATAAAATCGATAGATTTCGGGATTAGCATTTAAGTGTCTGCTAGTTGATTCTGCTTCCCGAGTCACGGAAAAAATACTTGTTGATAAATGCATCTGCTCTTTCTGTTTGCATCAGATCCAGTTGGCTAAGAGCTGAATCATACTTATCCCATCATTTTAAACTTTGAAAGGGCATATTTATTCTTTCAATGGCATGATTTCTCCGGGTTTCATGGTTTACTACATTTTACAGGAGGCGAGAGCACTTCTTGGAAGGTTGGAGTACCAAAGAGGGAATCTAGAGGGCGCCCTTCGTGTGTTTGAAGGTATCGATCTCCATGCAGCCATACAGCGGTTGCAGGCATCGGTCCCTGAGAAGCCAGCTCCTAAGAAAAACCGTTCCCGTGATTCAAATCATTCGGTTTCACAACATGCAGTTAGCTTGCTCCTCGAGGCTATATATCTGAAGGCCAAATCCCTTCAAAAGCTTGGAAGATTAACCGGTGAGTCTTTTTTTTTCCATCAAGAATTCAGTGTTAAGACTAAATAAAAGCTAGTTGAATGTAATAACGAGATACGGAAAGAAAGAAAACGGAAGAGAAGAATCTGCTCGGTCTTCCTCTAAGCCCTTTCTTTGTTGGTTTCACAGAGGCTGCTCGTGAATGTAAAAGTGTTCTTGATTCTGTGGAGAAGATATTTCAACTGGGAATACCCGATGCTCAAGTGGATAACAGACTTCAGGAGACCGTTAGCCAAGCTGTAGAACTGCTCCCGGAGCTCTGGAAAGAGGCTGGCGATTATCAAGAAGCGATATCGGCTTATAGAAGGGCACTTCTCAGCCAGTGGAATCTAGACAATGACCGATGTGCTCGGATTCAGAAATGTTTTGCCGTGTTCCTCTTACATTGCGGAGTGGAAGCCAGTCCCCCGAGTTTGGGTTCTCAGATTGAGGGATCTTATGTGCCGAGAAATAACTTAGAAGAGGCCATACTTCTTCTGATGATCCTTCTGAAGAAATTCAACCTTGGTAAGGCGAAATGGGACCCATCGGTAATCGAACACCTCACTTTTGCGCTCTCTCTGTGCAGTCAGACTTCTGTTTTGGCGAAACAGCTTGAGGAAATCATGCCGGGTGTCTTCAATCGTGTCGAGCGTTGGAACAGTATGGCTCTTTCGTACAGTGCAGCCGGGCAGAGCAGTGCCGCCGTGAATCTGTTGAGGAAGTCTCTGCATAAACACGAACAGCCCGATGATCTGGTGGCTCTCTTGATGGCTGCAAAGCTCTGCAGCGAGGATCCTCGGCTCGCGGAAGAGGGTGCCAGCTATGCTCAGAGAGGTATAGACCATGCTCAAGGGATGGATGAGCATCTGAAAGGTGTCGGCTTGCGAATGTTAGGTCTTTGTTTGGGAAAACGAGCGAAAATCTCCTCGTCCGATTTCGAAAGATCCCGATTCCAGTCAGAAGCGTTGAAAGCTTTGGACGGAGCTGTAGCTTTCGAGCACAACAACCCGGATCTGATCTTCGAATTAGGCGTTCAATACGCGGAGCAACGGAATCTAAAGGCTGCTTCACGTTATGCAAAGGAGTTCATCGACGCGACTGGAGGTTCCGTGCTGAAGGGATGGAGATTCCTCGCCCTCGTTTTATCGGCTCAGCAACGTTTCTCGGAGGCCGAGGTCGTGGTCGATGCCGCTTTAGACGAGACCGCTAAATGGGATCAAGGGCCGCTTCTCAGGCTGAAAGCGAAGCTGAAGATCGCTCAGTCGAAGCCGACAGAAGCCATCGAGACATACCGTTATCTACTTGCTTTGGTTCAAGCCCAGAGAAAATCTTTCGGACCACTCAGAAGTGTAACTCAGGTTCCATTTTTCTCAGACCGTATCTCCAGTCTATGAGATCAAGTTTTTGTCTTTTTATATGCCACCTTTTTTCCGACAAACTACAGTTGGAGGAAGACAAAGTCAACGAGTTCGAAGTCTGGCATGGATTAGCGAATCTGTACTCCAGCCTCTCGCACTGGAACGACGTGGAAGTATGTCTGGAAAAGGCCAGAGAACTGAAACAGTACTCTGCATCAATGCTGCATACAGAAGGCAATCACTCTGTCACTTTTCAACTGGGAAACTGTTACAGTTTCAGTACCATAATGTCTGAATTTTTTTCGTGGTTGTCAGGTCGGATGTGGGTGGGACGAGGAGACGGGAAAGCTGCGATATCGGCATTCTTGGACGGTCTGTTATTGGACCCAACTTCGGTTCCATGCATAGTGGAGCTGAGCTCGCTGCTGTCGGAGAGAGGGAAAGATCACAGTCCGACGCTACCGGTGGTGAGAAGCCTGCTGTCTGACGCGTTGAAGTTGGACCCGACGAACCGGATGGCATGGTACTACTTGGGGATGGTTCACAAACACGACGGACGCGTGGCTGATGCCACGGACTGCTTCCAGGCTGCGTCCATGCTCGAAGAGTCCGACCCCATTGAGAGCTTCTCGACCATTCTTTGATCTGGACAAAGGTGTCCACTCTACTCAAGCACCCCGTCCCCACCTTGTGAGATAATATACACGATATATATAAAAATCCTATATATTGATTTTGTTGTTTTATTTATGTACAATCTTTTCTCCGTTATGGTTTCAGCTGAATATATATATATATATAACGGTTCCATGACTTTCATAAGCGTACGAGTTACATTGTAGTCATTGATTTTGATTTTTCATTCATATGCTAAAAAATCTAGCTGGCAATTATAGAAAGAATCCTCAAAAAATCATCATCTTAAAAAAGGGTTCTATGGATTTCTTGCATAACAAGAAACCGTTACTAGCTCATCCCAAAAAGAGTGAGTGTGATGTCAGGAAACGGGCATCAAGGAAACAAGAGCTTGAGATGGCTGAGGAAGTAATCAGAGACGATCTGATTAGTTCTCTGAGTCGGGTGGAAAGCGTCCCAGAAGACAAAAGCGTCGGCATCAGTACATGTGAAGGGATTGTCATGGCTGCACAGAAACCCCATCTCGAACGTTCCTGTCCCGCAACACGCAGTTCCTGCCTCCTCCAGTCCTGCATGCATTCCCATATCCATTTTCCAATTCATCTTTCTTGATTCTTATTCGAAAGGAATCTTCGATGATTTCAGATACAGAAGATTCTTTGGACTTTACCGAAAACGGAGGGTCTGTTCACAAGCTCCCATACAATATCGTACGGATCAGCGAAGAATATCTTCATGCCGCGAAGCTCCATGTTCAGTTTCCCCACCAGTTTCTTCAACCTCCCGTTGAATTCCAGCGCCAGATCGTTGAGGCTCTTCACGCAGCTCTCCGGTTCGTCAAAGTTCGTGGCTCTTTCCAATGGCAGACAACCCATGGGAGAAATCCCAGTGAACGACATCTTTCGAGCCCCCAGCCCGTACAGTTTCCTTAAAAACCCTTCTGCGATTCCGACAAGAAAATCTTGGTACTGTTGGATGGTGAACTGAGATCTCCTGTCGGGCAAAGTGAAGTAGTTCTCGAGGAAGTCGTTGGTTCCGATGCTGACGACGTACAGAGCTTCTCGGATGATCGTCGTAGCTTTTCTCCGGCCGAGGTTGTCCGCGAGTTTGTGTTGGTATTCTTTGTAATATTCGATTTCTTTCCACAGTGGAATCACTCCCTGTAATATCCAATCATCGTGCCATATTTAGGAAAAAAAACCCTAACTTCTATAAATAGTCATGTATCTCAAATCATGCATGAAGCATTTTCCTATATATATTATATATATATATAGATATGCCACACTTTCGAAAAAGGTCATATTTTTACGCAAGTGTATATATATAGAGACCGACAAAAGTGTATAGTGAGATGGGTGGAGGGAGGGGGGCTTACTAATATGTCGGCGGTAGCATTGTCGTAGCCGGTGCCGGCGGAAGCGAAGCAGACTCCGGTGGAGAAATCGGAGATATTGTAGGAAGGGTCGAGATAAGCAGGAACTGTCGGCTTCAGACCGTAGGCTTCGGAGATGAAATCGGAGGAGAGACGGCCGTTGGAGAAGCGGCCGGTAGGTTCCCCGCCGGGGAAATCGCGGCCGTAGGGTTCGAAGTCGGCCCTGGCAATGGTCGGAATGAAGTTGTTGTTGCCGGAATCCACGGTGGAGTCGCCGAATACTATGATCGCCGGCACTTTTGCTCCGGCGATGGAAACTGTAGTAATAAGAAACCACACAGTTATTGCTATTACTATGCATATTGTCGGTGAATGTGATTGTATCCCCATACCCAATCGTTTTAGGTAGACGGCGATACACTGGGCTAATATTTATATATATATGTGTGTAAGTGTATATATACACGTGTACGCGTGCGTAGATACTTGTATATGTACGTACGATATGTATAATATGGATTCATTTCAATTATAGGTATATGGTAATGGTATACAGACCCGTGCCATGGCAATGGTTAGAAAACGTAGGGATTCTATTCACGTGTGTAATCGTTTCTTGTAAGGAAACAATTTATATAGACCTCTCCTTTTAATGACCGGAAAATTATATGATTGACTTAGCATAAAGTTACAACATTATAAATATGGATTTAAAATAAAAAAAAATACGGAAAATATAGGTGGAATATTTATTGCGAATTTTAATGTATTAAGATGCATGCATGGATGGGACACGCCCAACGAGCTGACGATACAGTTATATTACTTATTATGTACGGCTTCTTCAATTTTTTTTTAAATTTTCGATCTTAGCAACATATATTAAGAAATTCATATGATATATATATTTTGTATTGGGATACTAAAATTCCATCCTAGAAAGAAAATCATAAGTTCATAGAAAGTAGGTGGAGAGACAGATTTCATGATGTGGAATATTAAATTTGGCAGATAGAAATGGTTAGTGGACGGGACAAGATTGGTCGTATTTATTCCTCCCCACATGGACTATAATAATACCCTACTAATCAATGACTTCAAAAATCTTTTCTTTATATATATATAGTGAAGGAGATTATAATTAATTACCAATGACAATATTTTTTTTTTTTATAACCAGGATGGTTCTCCGGGCCTTCGACCCGACTACATCCACCCTAGGCCTGAGACCAGCCTTTGTATATGGACCATTTTGATCCAGAAATTACATCCCTCCCTATCAGTGGAATCGAACCCATGACCTCGAAGATGACTTTGCCACCTCTAACCACTGGACCACCCACTGTTGGGTCCAATGACATAATTTGTTCCATAATACGCCGTTCTAATTTTGTATTTTGTGCAGATTGTAAAAATAAAATGGATGTTTAATCTCATTCTTTTATTTTATTTTTGTCTGTTCCGATGTTAAACGTTTGTCTTTTTCCTTGAAAATTCTATATTTTATATTATTATACAAAAGGTGAAATAAAATAATAGAATTCGCATTGAATCAAGAATAAATATAAAAATATAATGGAATAAAAACGACTTTTAAATAAACAATTTACTAATAAAAAGACATTTAAGTCTAATCTAAACAAAACTCAAATAAATATTTTTTTAAAAAATAAAAATTCTAAAATTAAATGAATCAAAAAACGCAAAATTCTTTTTATTATCACACTTTTAAACGCAATATTCTTTTATTCTGTGACGTTTTGTGTGTGTGCGTGTGAATATAAATGTTAAATATTGGGCAGTGTTGGAATTAACATTTTGATAAGATTAGTTCTGTTTTGTTATTTTGGGCCATGTTTGGATTCGTGAGTTCAATTCCACTCTACAAACTCTTATTCATTAAAGGGCCGAATCCGACACATGCTGCGAGTGGTCTGATTGGGCCTTCTTTATATTTTTTTTTTCATGTCATATATATATCATCACCAATGTATATAATTAGATATTTTTTTTAATATGTATACATTACAGAATTTAAAGAAAATAATATCCGAAAACACAAATTTAATGCATTCATGTGTATAACTTATCTATTGGGATTACGTGCACGAGTAAAAATGTTTGTTAGGTTCGGATTAGAAGAAAATGAAAACATGGAAAACCAATCTGTGCAAGCGTTGGACTCTTGACTTGTTGGTATGTACATTGGTGAGTCTCTCAATGCTATGGGGTTTGACCAACTTTCTTTAAACGGAAGAAGTATTATTTATTTAATCTTTTAGTTAGGCAAAAATAGAACATGAAATCGACCTAATCTCACGTTTGACTTTGACTTTGACTTCGTGTCTTCAATACATACTATGATGGTTTTAATGCAGAATTTAGTACATATAATCGAATCATAATTTGTTATGGGCTTGGATTGATTGGTCCATATTTTCCCAATACGTGTTACTGAGGCTATTTTATTATTGGTAGTTGACAAAGCTTCTCGTCGGATTGGTCATTACTCGACAACAACAAGAGTAGTATTTATTTATTATTATTATTGTTATTATTATTGCGTGGTGCCAAAAATCAGACCGAAGAAAACCTTTTTTAACCGAGTTGAATCGGTCCCTTTGGAGACTGACTCACTTTCCTCTCTCTCTCTCCTCCACAACACCAAAGAGAGGTCTTCTCTTCTCCGTGTTACCATTTCTACCGGACTTTTGCGTTTCCTCTGCACTTTCGAGCAAGATCTTTTATTCTTTTGTGTTTTGTCGGCAGCCCAATGTCGACCGTACTCTGTCTCATTCTTTGTTTGGTCTTCTTCTCGGCGTTTTCCTCTGCCTCTGCCTCTGCAGCTCTCGCCGGAAACTATGGGAACAACATCTCGAGCCTTGCAGGCTTTCACTTCCCCGATCCGCCGAGTTTCAGCTCTGTTTCTTATCCCACAAGCAATGACTGCAGCTTCTCCTCGCCGGATGATTGGACCGGAGAATTCCCCGGCAACAACACGGTGAGGCTTCACCTGAAGCACCGTGAGATTAACCGAGAAACCGACCGGAAGAAATCGGTCGTTCAGCTCAACGTCAGAGATCTCACAAGAATCCAGACGCTTCACAGACGTGTTAAGGAGAAGAAGAACCAGAACATGGTCTCAAGGCTGCAACAACTGAGAGGGAGTGAGAAACAAGAGAAGGTGAAGACGACGATTACCTCGGCCATTCCTCCGGCGAATTCTCCGGCAGAGCTGTCCAGTCAGCTCGTGGCTACGTTGGAGTCCGGCATGTCACAGGGTTCCGGTGAATACTTCATGGACGTTTTGGTGGGCACACCACCAAAACACTATTCTTTGATTCTTGACACAGGAAGCGACCTCAATTGGATCCAGTGCCTACCTTGCTATGACTGTTTCGAGCAAAACGGGACTTTTTATGACCCCAAAGCGTCTACTTCCTTCGCAAACATAACATGTCGTGACCCAAGATGCAGTCTTGTCTCATCCCCTGATCCTTTGGAACCGTGCAGGTCAGATAACCAATCATGCCCTTACTTCTATTGGTATGGAGACAGCTCGAACACAACTGGAGACTTCGCAGTGGAGACCTTCACGGTTAACCTAACGACAGGGAGCGGGAACTCGGAGTACAAGAAGCTGGAAAACGTGATGTTTGGCTGTGGACATTGGAACCGGGGTCTCTTCCACGGTGCGGCAGGGCTTCTCGGGTTAGGAAGAGGTCCTCTTTCATTTTCGTCACAGCTCCAGTCTCTATATGGCCATTCCTTTTCCTATTGCCTGGTTGACAGAAATAGTGATGCTAATGTCAGTAGCAAGTTGATATTCGGGGAAGACAAGGATTTGCTGAGCCATCCAAATCTAAATTTCACTACTTTTGTGGCCGGGAAGGAGAATCCTGTAGATACATTTTACTATGTACAGATAAGATCCATTCTTGTTGGTGGTGAGGTTCTGAATATACCTGAAGGGACGTGGAATATCTCGTCTGATGGTACCGGAGGGACGATCGTTGATTCGGGTACGACTCTAAGTTATTTTGCTGAACCTGCGTATACCATTATCAGGGACAAGCTCTTAGAGAAGCTGAAAGGAAAGTACCCGGTGTTTAGAGATTTCCCCATTCTAGATCCTTGCTTTAACGTGTCTGGCGTGGAGGAGAAGGTTGAGCTTCCAGAACTAGGAATCACCTTTGCAGATGGTGCTGTCTGGAATTTCCCGGTCAAGAACACATTCATCTGGTTGGACGAGAGTTTGGTCTGCCTAGCAGTTCTTGGCACACCCACATCAGCTTTTTCTATCATCGGGAACTACCAGCAGCAAAATTTCCATATAATCTATGATACAAAGAAGTCCAGGCTAGGGTTTGCGCCCATGAGCTGTGCCGATATTTAACCTCTTGTGATCACACTCATGAGGATATTAGACCGACTGTACACAGGAGGAACAAATTTTTCCCTTCATGTTTGGCTCTTTTGTAGATTCCTTCAAACAACATGTAACACAGAAGATCTCAAGGAAAAGATTATACCAGCTATTTTATTATTTGACACACTCTGGATAAGTTACAACTAAAAACTCTGCTGCTATATGCATTTTCTAAGAAGGACATTCAGGGGAAGAGTTGGACATAACCAGTTAGAACAGCAATCCCTAGAATCACAAATGGCGGGAGGATTACAAACGCGCCTATCGTAGCAAAGAGCACGGAATCATTCCTCTGAGAGACTTCATCAAGGTATGATTGCCTCCTAATGTTCCTTTTCTGAGAAATGGTCAAGAATTTGGGACTCACTTTCTTTAGGTTTTTACCCATGGGTATGGTGAAATCGCCGTCTCTGTCGCCGACAAGCTGAGCCAGCTGGTCGCGGATTGAGAGATTCCTCGAGCCACCAATCCCGTCACTCAAGTACCCTGACCTCGAGGAAATTGTGCATATTAGAAAAAACCAATGTTCTACTCGGGATCTAAATGCAAGCAAGAGAGCCAAAATGGCGATCGCATACCGTCCAAGAAATCGAGTTGCGTCCTTGCCGATGATAATGAACCTTCAAGGAAAGAAACAGATGGTTTTTAAAACGCATGAAATGGGTTTCCCATCAACGTATTCAGAAAGAAGCAAACAGATGAAGAACGTCTCCGTTCCAAACGGAGCAATTCAAGGTTAGTCAAACTTCAGAGCACAATTAATTACACATGAATCATGAAACGGATCAGCGAGTATATTAGGATCACACAACTTGAAAACGAAATTGCAAATGGCATCGATCGAAAAGGCAAGTTCTGTAGTCGAACATACGAACCTGAGAAAGAAGGAGAGGGATCGTCGTCGGTGGCGCCGCTCTCGCTCCGCCCAGATCGAACGCGTGTTTCGGAAGGAGAGGGAGGAGGGAGTTGCTGGAACAGATGATGTCTCTGTTTGACTGAAGGCGACGACGAAGAAGACGAAGAAGACGAAGAAGAGTGAAGAGAGGTGGAGAAGAAGAAGTTCAAGGCCATGACTTTTTTTTTTTTAATCAGGAGATTTCAATTTCTTCGAGAGGCTGGGAAATTTTTAAATTTATTTGGGAGAAATTTGAATTCAATTTTTATCAAATGCGGAAACAAAAAAACAATTGAAGACATTGCGACTCCACTGGGGATCGAACCCAGAATCTCTGGTTCCGTAGACCAGCGCCTTATCCATTGGGCCATGGAGTCATTTTTATTATATATACATAATTTTAGAAACTTTAATAATTTCAAAGGCACGTGAGGTACACGTGCCAACGGGCTCCTGCAAAAGCCTGACGAAATTGGGCTGTAATCCACCAAGCACCGATCACTGTGAATGTGCTGATTAAATTTAAATCTAAATATCTATTTTTCTTAGGATCCGCTCCAACAATTGATAACTGTTCCTTCAATGTTTATATTTAAAAATATAAATTATTTATTTGGAATATATAGAGTATATATAGTTTTATTAGTTAGGAAACTGTGATTTCAACTAACTGTTCACAGAATTGATTTTCCTTGAAACAATACATTGCATTACAGTCACATGTTAATTCAAACCATTCTCTTACAAGAAATACGTATGTCTATGCATAGTTCTGTGGCACTGATGACTGACTGACAATGCTGAAGGATGTTATTAAAACTAAAAATTTACGTAAACGATGACGATTTTAAAAAAGGCAGAGACTTTATCCAAAATATATGCTTCAAATAAAGCCTCCATCATAGGCTTTAACATCTCATTAGGATATAATCTCAAATGAAAAGGCACTTTTGGGTTTACTTAAATTAAATCGTTTTTAATTTAATATATTCATAAATACGCACACATATATGTGTCACATATCTTACTGAAAAAAAAAACACCTTTATATATACGTATAACAACATACTATACTTATTTAGGATAGTGCCTTTGAGATTTGTCTTTTGTCCGCATCACAGTTTTAATTTCAATTTAATTTGATTCATTAACTAAGAAATTGATTTTAATTAAAAAAAATGGAGTTAAAAAGATTTTTCCTCTTAATTAAAATGTAAAGGATGAGATCAAACAAATAAATAAATTGTTAGATTCTTTTTTCATTTTTACTTCAAAAGACTTCAACCAGCTATAAATGCCACAGTTGTCAAAGGCCGCTTCATTGCTTTCCCTTCACTGTTCTCTCTCTCTCTCTCTCTCTCTCTCTCTCTCGTTTCCTCCATTGCAAACCGAGCTTCTTTACAGCTTTAGTAGATAGGGACCAACACCCATCTCACCCAACTTTGCCCTTTTCTTTTACCCTCACAAAATCTTTACAGCACATACATATTTCCGTCTTCACATCCCTTTACGTATGTATGTATGTATGTATATATATGCTTCCCATACACCATTCCTGGCATTTTGTTGCTTAGATTTTCCGGTTCATTTTCTGTTTCCTCGTTCGATTACCATGCCATAAAGCCGGTTTCTTTTTGGTAGATGTTTCTAGTTTTGGTGGTGGGCTCAAAGCGACACTCGAGAGAGACTTCATCTGCAATTCAACTTTGGCATATCTATGCCAACTGCGTTCTCCTTTTTCTTCAGTTTGCTTCGGAAACAAAAAGAATGGAGCCCATTTTCCTTTGTTTCTTCTGCACCAAGAGGAAGATAGATCAAAAGGGCAAATCTTGGTTCACCACATTTTAAGGTTAATCATTTTTATCGCGATGCCCTTTTGTGTTTCTCTGTATTTGTCTCTTGCTTGGATAGGAAGTGATGCTTTTCCATGTCTTGAGAGTTGGGCTTTTTCCTTTCTCCCGATTTTTCTTACATCAGTATGCTTAGTTATCGCGATGCAGCTTAGTGCATATTACTTGTTTGTTGATATACCTCAACTAATTGTTGAATCCCTCCGAAGTTTTGCTTTTCTTCGTGTGTGTGTGCGCTTCTGCATGTGAATACATCTCTGGAAAATCTGGTTGTACGGACGTCTTACTTGAAATCATTAGATTCTTCCATTTGCTTGACAACTCAAGTTTTTCAGAGTGATTTAGAAGCAAATAGTTGTTAAAAACACTTCCTTTGCTTGTAAGATACGTGCTTTTGAATCATGGCATGATTGTTCTTTGTTCTAGGGCTTCTGCATGTGAAGCGTTTGGAAATTAGATGGGTTCTAGCCCTCTTGATGTATGCCGAGGTTATATGGCACGTTTTCTTGGTACCAGGTGTGAATTTTGCTAGGAGTTTGATCCAAAGTTGTGATTGGTGGCACTGTTTGATACAAGATCAAAGATGTCAACCGAGAGTTCTTTGAATGCTGAAATGTCGAAAACTATATCACTTTTTGGTCTAAAGGGTGTAAAGTTGTGGGTATTGATTTGTTTGGTAGTTGGCACGTTCATAGTTTTGGCTCTCTGCGTTTTATCTCTATGGATCATGTTCCGTCGAAAATCCAGAAGACCAGCTGACAAGTTTCCATTAAACCCGATACCACATGTCTCGAAAGATATCAGGGTTGACAGAGTTGGGTTTCAGAATCAGAACTCTCATCCCGAAAGCCTACGCCTCCCAGTAAACGAAAAATCCAGTGACAGAAACTCGGAGAAAATGTTGTCTTACTTGGGCAGAAGCAAGTCTAGTGACAATGATAGTTTGAGTCAATGTAGTTCCGCTCATCATCACGAGAGGGCTTGTAGTTTTCAATCCGGTGAAGAAGGGAGCTTTGGAACTGCTACTGCTCGGAAGCAACGTTCGTTATCATATGGAGGTCTTGTAACAGAATCACCCTTGGTTGGTTTGCCAGAAATATCGCATCTCGGTTGGGGACATTGGTTTACCCTTAGGGATCTCGAGCTAGCCACTAACCGTTTTTCTACAGAGAATGTGATTGGCGAGGGTGGCTATGGAGTAGTTTACAGGGGCAGACTCATCAATGGTGCAGAGGTTGCTGTGAAGAAGCTTCTGAACAATATGTGAGTTTCCTTATGTGAAATCAAAGGTTACATCATGCCTTATGTCTTGTTTCTTTAACAATCCTTGTCCCATATTGGAATCTTCAGGGGACAGGCTGAGAGGGAATTCCGGGTTGAAGTCGAGGCTATTGGTCATGTACGACACAAAAATCTCGTCAGGCTCTTAGGATACTGCATAGAAGGAGTTCACAGGTGAGGCTCTCTGACAGTAATGCTAATACAGTTTCTTCAATTCTGCTTTGTAAGTTTCACCATTATGGCAGGAGGAGAGATTTCCTCTGTAACTAGCTGGGTATCATGAGAAACAAGTCTCATGGCTAAATTTACATGTGGGCTTTGTGCAGGATGCTTGTTTATGAATATGTCAATAATGGTAACTTAGAACAGTGGCTACATGGAGCCATGCATCAACATGGCACTCTCACTTGGGAGGCCCGCATGAAGATCATTCTTGGTACTGCACAAGCGTAAGTTGTTTGAAAATGTTAACTCTTGAAATGTTGCTTGCTTAGATACAGGCTATATCATCTCTTCCTTTCTCGTTAGGACTATCAGATTTTTAAGCTGCCAATACAGAGCTTGCATGAAATCTAAATACAATTTTCATGTAGATAGTGAAACTGTTTGCATCTCAAAAATTTCCTTTTAAACACAATTTACAGGCTTGCTTATTTGCATGAAGCAATAGAACCCAAAGTAGTCCACAGAGACATTAAAGCAAGCAATATATTGATCGATGATGGGTTTAACGCAAAAATCTCTGACTTCGGGTTAGCAAAGCTCCTGGACTCGGGTGAGAGTCACATCACGACCAGGGTCATGGGCACTTTTGGGTAAGTGTAAAAAATGTGTACCCTTTTGGAGATTGATGTCTTTTGCGTCTGCATACTATATCCTTACTTGAGATCCTTTGAATGTGTTTTCAGCTACGTGGCACCAGAATATGCCAATACAGGTTTGTTAAATGAGAAGAGCGACATATACAGCTTTGGCGTCCTGCTTCTGGAGGCTGTGACCGGGAGGGACCCTGTTGACTATGGCCGTCCTGCGAATGAGGTAAAACTAATTATAAAATCTGTTTGTCATTACATCTGAAATTCGTTATGAATGTCGGGGAAATGCCCATTTCCAGGTGAATATGGTCGAGTGGCTGAAGATGATGGTTGGAACAAGAAGAGCTGAAGAAGTTGTTGATCAAAGCATTGAAGCCAAACCCACTACACGTGCCTTAAAACGTGCGCTTCTAGTGGCACTAAGATGTGTGGATCCTGAAGCAGAGAAAAGACCGAAGATGAGTCAGGTTGTAAGGATGCTTGAAACTGATGAACATCCCTTTCATGAGGTACAGATCCTTGTCCGTCATAAATGCATAAGAATTGCTGTGAATGCTATAAAAATCTTCAAAAATGTTGAGTTAGTGTGTATGTATGTATATTCTTTTGCAGGACCGGAGGAGGAGGAGCAGAACAGCGAGCATGGAGATTGTCGAAACTGAAGAGGAATCAACTGGCACAAGCAGAAGGCCTGCCCATTCAGATAGCCATACTTCAAACCCCGAGAAGGATCCTAAATAAGAAATCTGATCTGAGCACTTAATGAGATTTTGACTCGGGTAACCTCATGTTGTCCTGACTGTTTCTCTCTTTGGCAACTAATTACAACATTCCATACCTGCCTGTGGAGGAGAAATGAATCAGGTGAGAGGAAGAGTGTCATCCCCTCGTGATTTCAGATGATGAAAGATTCGTTCCTGTTGTATCTAACACCGAAGGAGTGATTAGTGATGGCCGGATCGAAAGGGAGTTTTTCCGATGCGTTTTCTTTTTTCGTGCATTTCTATTCGGTATCTTCTTTTTCTTTCTTCCCTTACATACTGAAGGATTCTCACCTGTTATGATGAATTAATTTATTTGATATTCCGTTGAATCTGTATATGTATATGTATAAGTAGATGTGTATGAGTATGTTCAAAGCTTTTCTATGTGTACAAAGGCAGGCATGCCCTGTCAGGGCAGATCAACGATGATGCCCTGTCTGCTGCTATCCATTGCCTCTGTCTAAGCCATTGATGCTCTGTCTGCAACAGTACAACAGAAAGTCTCCAATGAATATGGAAGATGACAAAGTTGAGCCCTAACCATATCCATCTCTTCATTATTTTACTTGCAAATTCAAATGTTTCCCAGTCACCCACTCATATCAGATGCATTAAGATATGGTTTTGAGAATTGGTAGTTTCATATTCTACATTAATAATTGGGTCTCTGTTGAAGAAGACAATTGACATGGATCTGAGAATACCATCATCAGTTGGGAAGTAGGCAGCTACAGAAATATTTTATAAAAACTTATTTGTTAATCACAAGTTTGGTATCCACTTAACCATCTCCTACTCTTCACTATCATTCTTTTGGGTCTCCCTCCATATTATATTTCCCTCTATCTCATTACTTAAACTCTCCGAATCCAGTTTTCCCAAACCATATCACAGAATGGCTGGTGGAACAGCTCTGAATCCGACCTCTGTTGGGTCCAAGTCAGTTCCTGTCAGAAACCAGGAGCCTGAGAGAGGAAACAGTAACCAGAACATGGCCAAAGCTGTTCAACCGGTCTCAGTCATTGAGGGAGAGATGGCTAAGCGGCCGAGAGGGAGACCAGCTGGCTCGAAGAACAAGCCAAAGCCTCCTATCATTGTGACCCACGATAGCCCGAAAGCTCTCAGAGCTCACGCCATGGAGATCAGCTCAGGCTGTGATATCTGCGAGGCATTGGCTGATTTCGCAAGAAGGAAGCAGAGAGGACTCTGCATTCTCAGCGCCAATGGCTGTGTTACCAATGTCACGATCAGGCAACCAGCTTCTTCGGGTGCAATCGTGACATTGCATGGCCGTTTCGAGATTCTGTCACTGCTGGGATCGATCTTGCCTCCACCTGCACCTCCAGGGATCACTGGTCTGACCATTTACTTAGCCGGGCATCAGGGACAGGTGGTGGGTGGTGGAGTGGTTGGAGGGCTTATTGCTTCTGGCCCTGTCGTCCTCATGGCCTCATCGTTCATGAACGCTGTCTTTGACCGTCTTCCTTTGGACGACGATGAATCTGCTATCCAGAATCAGAATTACTACCAGAATGGCAGATCCCTCCCCTTGGATGACATGTATGGACTTCCACCGAACCTGCTCACAAATGGCAATGGACCTTCTTCTGATATTTACGGTTGGGCGCCTGCTCGGGCCGTGCCAAAACCTTAAGTACTCCTCCTCTTCTATGATTGTGTTTGTCATAGCTCGTGTCCTTTGTTTTTTCTAACTTCTTCTGATTGAGTTCAATGTTCTGAAGCTGGAACTGCGAGTTTTGGTAGAACTGCAGCTCATCTTCCCTCCATTTGTATCTACAAAATTGAAAGAGGAGCCAAAAAAAAAAAAAGAATCAAAGTGTGCACCTTTAACCTTATGAAAACGTTAAGTTGATAACAAGAATATTTTATGATCTAACTTAACTAGAAGGAACATAAGTATAAGCAACATATGCCAAAACAGATCAAAGCAACTTGAGTATTAAAACATGATCATGTTCATAGGCATTACCTATGTCTTGTTCCAATCATATATATACATGCAAACGTTTCAAATCCTCTTATTCCAGAAAGGCAACCAGCTACAGCTAATCCAGAGATTTCGGTAACCAGTTTCTCGGTCTCTTCCTAAAATTTCCTTCTTCCTCGTGCTCATTTCAGTAGCAGAAAATGCACAAGCTACTTGCAGATCCCATCAAAATGGTGATCACATAGATTGTCTTCTAATTTGAAGCTTACTGCAAAAACAAAAACAAAAAACACAGAAAAAACTAGCAAAATCTCCAAGCTTCCTCCAGACACCCACAACTTGCAGACATATGCAGCATTGTGTTCTGTATAAACAGGTTGGTTTAAAGATCTGCAGAAGGTGACGAATCTGCTCGCGGAGAAGGTATTGGTATATCAAACCAGTCTTGATGAGATTCGCGTGGACTTGGTTGATAAAAGAACTCTAATTATAGTCAATGCAAAATAAGAACGATTAACAAGAACACTGTGCGAGGTTCCGTAATGTCTCCCAAGTTATTCTCAGGGTCATGATCTAGTTGGGATGACCAGATTATTCATGATTTCATTACCAAGGGCATTGTCTAGAGTACAACACAACCCAGATTAGCTTAAGACTTGTCTATGCTCAGATCTGCAAAGCATCAGCAATGGATCCCGCAAGACTCAAGACTTCAAAGGGAGCCCTGTTTTCTATGGCCTTGACTGTGATTGGACAAGAATCCGTGATCCAGAAGTAGTTGAAAGCATTTTCCGACCCTTTTGAGGACATACGATATAATGTCAGTGTCCATTCACAAGAGAAAATCTCAAAGAGATTAATAAAGATGGAAACTTTTTTTTTCAATTTGCAAGGATTGTTTTACCGTTGTTCTTGTGAGTGAAACGCTCCCATGAGCTCTTGGGGAAAACACCGTGAGTTACATACGCACTCACCTTCTTGGCTCCATGAGCTGCCAATACTTTCTGCAAGACAAAAGGAAAACATAGAAACCAAGTTAAACAAACATTTTCATGATAGTTTCAATTGGAAACTCAACCAAATCACATAAAAGTCCAAAGAAAAAGCTTCATCTGCAGACTTAGAACTAAAGAATTCCCGGACGATAACCTAACCAAGAAGCTATTTAAGAAAAGGCAACACACTCCCAGGTTTCTGACTATTGCCATCCAAACGCAGCCTTAAGGGCTTAAAAAGAGTTTTGTAGGCACATTTCTCCAAAAAAGTTCAGATATATTTGCCTGTAAATCCATGGATTTTTTCAGTTCAAGTGGATCTCAATACCTGACATTCGATTAGGGTACCACCCGACTGCACTAAATCATCAACAATAACAACATGGCAACCGGCTGGGTCTCCCTCCTTCAGCCTAACTATTCTTTTGTCACCTTCACGAACCTTTGTGCACACCACCTATGAACCCATAACACAATAACGTGAGTCTAAAAAAAAATGGATATAGCTGAAAATTGAAAAAATCAGACAGATTGTTACAAACCGTGGGATATTCATCCAACAGCTTGTGGAAGCGCTTCCATGCCCCATCATCTGGAAATGCAACTATTATCTGGAAAATGGAAGAAAGCGTCTGTTTATTTTTTTGGTCAAGAGGGCAGATACAAACCAAAGCCATGCTATTTTTAACTCTACAAAGCGACACAAAAGAAGAAACAAAAAGGAAAAATGGGATAAGCAATGTCAACGCTATCGATAACACCAGTGTATCTCCATATTCCATAAAAAGAAGAAAGGAGATAGAATTTGAAGTGTCATCTGTGATTGGATATGTGAACTGACTTTATCATCTTTGGGAAGCTGCTGAAGACGTTTCCTCAACAACGGAATTCCAGTCTCAAACAAGGGAAGAACCTGATCACCAAAGTAGAACCTTTCCTGCCACACAAAGAAGAGACAAACCCCTTAAAAGAATTGAGCTGAACACAAGATGATCAAAAGGAATATCATTCGAGATTACAAGAAACGATTTGGCTACTCGGATTTCCTGCCAAATTCCGAAGAACCAAAAGTGGTAGAATGTGAATTTATAACAGGAAATAGACAAAACCTGAAGAGCATGTATGTCATAGATGACTAAACTAGTGGGGCCACCACGTGAGATGGGAATGTTAGAGAGAATCCTGGCCATGGTGAAAGCAGTTGCAACATCTCCTTCCTCTTCCATTCTCTCAAAGGAGCCAGTGGGAAAGAAGGGCAATACCAACGTGAAGGAGGCAACAAACAGGCGGGGAAGCAAGTATATGACAGAGAGTTGCTCGAAGATAACGGCTGGAGAACTGAACGAAGCAAGGAAGGCAACGTGCTGGCCTCTGATATCATGCGCATTGTTTATATACAGGTTCGGAAATCCATCAGCAAAGCTCCTGAAATCAAAATCCATAAACCATAACCCCCAAACTATGGATCATAGATACAACAATAACAGCTTTCAACCCAGAAGCTATTGAATTTAAGGTGGATTTCACAGCATCACTGAAGAGAAAATAAATCACTCAAGAGGAGACTGCTCACAACAGGCTCTAATCGATCAACCACTTAGTTCCACGATACTTCACTTCACTTCGCTGCCACGCGCTCATAAAAATGTTTAGCTTTTATCCAGCTTGTATATAACAAAATCCCAATTTTGCTTTCCTTCCGCATGCAAAAATCCGAGAACCCATGAACAGGGGATGAAAAGGAATGACCTTGAAGTGAGAAAATCATCGACAAGTTGCGAACAAACAAACCCAGAAAAGGGGAAAGCAAAAAACAGAGGAAAAAACCTCCAGTTGATGGATTGAAGGATGATAAGATCGGATTCAGCGGCAATATTGCGAGCGAGTTCTTCACATTCCAAGCAGTAAAAGAGATGAACTTTTTTTTTCTGCAGTTCGGACACGACAGAGTCTCTGCAGCTCTTCTCCATGCTCAGACAAGACAACTTCGCCAAGGGGACTCCGAAATCTTTCGCGACGGAACAAAGGGTTTTAACTTTAAAAAGGGCATAAGGCATTAATTTGGCACTTTATTCCTTCGAGGAGAAAAAAAATATATATTCCTCCGCTTTCCGCCAAGAAAATATTAGAGCTTTATATGATTGCCAAATCTGTCTTTAAGAATATAGCAAAAGCTTATTATTATTATTATTATTATTATTGAAATTATCAAATGTTTAATATTAGGGTTAGGATTTCTTATGGATCATGGATTATGGATTATATATATATATATCATAGTTTGATTTTATTTCCTCTAAAATTATTTTATATATGTTGAATAAATATATCAGACAAATTAATAGCCTTATCAATAACGTCGTTTTCTTTTTCTACATTCAATAAAATATTCCTAATGCAAAAATTGTGCATTCCCAACATCACTAATGGCATGATCAACGCAATTACATGTATTTTCATGGAATATTTGATACCGTATTATATATCTATTAAAAAAAATTAATGTCAAATCCAATGTCACAACTTGGGTCCGATCTGGTTTGGGCAAACCCATAACATATATTTGTTGGGCCGGGCTTTTGTCTCAGACCAAATCCGAATTGGGTTTGGTCGGGTTTAATCGGTTCAAATCGGGTCCATCACAAACCGGACCGGTATATAAAACACCCGGTTTAATTGCGACGATCGAGAAAAAAAAAATTGTTAGGTTTATATATTTTTGTTTCGACCCGAAAAATATGTGGTTCTGACCATTTTGTCATCCAATAATTCAAAAAATCAAATCACAACGTCAAATAAAAGAATATAAAACATTGTCATCCAAGCATGTGACGATGTTCCACGACAGCTTAGGGATCAATCATCATGCCTTTATCCGACGCGCCATCTCATCGCACGCGCTCTCAGCTGTCCTATTCCCAAACGCCATATCCACCGTCCGATCATCCCACCGATGACGTCTCATCCTCTGGTTCAGCCGTCCGATGAACCCTTCGCTCAGGCCGTCGCAGTAAGCCAAGAACTTAGCTACAGACTCAGGGTCGTGATCCTTCCAACAATCTTGCGAGCCTCCTCGATCCAACAGCTGAGATGAATCCTCTTCCCCCACGGCCATGGCCGCTATATACTCCGCCATTCCCGCCATCACCTGCAGCGGAGCTCCGGCCTCGTCCCCCCATAGCCATATCCTAACCATGGCACGTCGCAATGTCGATGTTATGATGCGGTCATAGTCTCTGTCCTCCATTAGAGACGAGCTCAAGCTTATGACGTAATCCCCGTGACTTGCGCCGGAAGTTACCGGAATTCTTACGGTGCTGTTTTCGCCGGAGAGACGGACGGTTACTCGGCTCACGAGCTTCCGGTGATGAAGGGGAACCCTATCGTAGAGGAGTCTCTCAACGAAGGAGCTCGTGCTGAGTAGAATCCGACAGGCTTTATCGTCCGATCGATAGAAGAGATCGAATTTTCTGCCGACAGGGGAGTTGTTGACATTGTTGACGATGGTTATGTCGAACCCTTTGGCGGCTTCGCGGTTTGCCCACAAGGAGACTGCTCCGATGAGAATCACAGAGAGAAGACGTAGAAGAATACCTGAATCTGAATCCGACGTGGCATTGTCTCCTCCAGCGGGTCTGTGTATGAGAGGTTGGAGGAGACTCTGGTCAGTGGCAGCTGCCATGGATGTCTACGTGGCAAAGAGAACTAATACTGACAAGTTCTATGGTTTTAAATGGTGAGTTTACAAGAGATAGAAAAGGCCATTTAAATAACAACCACAATAATAATAATCAGTGACATTATAATATATAATAATAATATAATGTGTATATATACACACAAGATACGTGGGCCTTGAAGAATTTCGATCTAGTAGCAATGGGTCTATAATTATTTCTTCTGTTTTGGGCCCATAGAGACCGGAACGATCTCTCTCTCTATATTATGCTATATGATTTTGATTTTTATATAACTATTTCTTCTGTTTGAATTTGAAATTTTTTGTTGCGTATTTTTTACATAATTACGAGTTTTACTAAAAATAAATTACGATTGCAGTTTTTTTTTTGACAGCCACTTGTCATGAAAGGGTAGAAGGACACGTGTCCATGATGACATGGCAGTGAATTTGGATAAGAGGCAAAAGGGACCTGCACTGCTCCAAACCCTCTGTCTCTGTGTGGGTATTTCTCTTCTAGAACGTTAGGACTGATTTGGGGGCTCCACCGCAGAAAAGAATCTGCCGCAAACCCCTTCCCTCCTTATTACTTTTTCACCCCCATTATTCTCATAAAATTACACTGCCATGCCACTCTCATTTAAATATAAAAACTTGTTACCTTTATAATAATCCTATGGACTGACAAAATCTTCATAAAAAAACATATTAATATTATAGTATTTTTTTTTATATAAAAGACGTTGGACTCCCTCACAATATAACTAACACGAACGAATGTAGTGAAGATAACAAAAACAATAATAATAAAGACGTAATAAAAAATAAAAAAATTTATATTATGATAAGTATAGTAATTGTAATAAAATCAAATTTAACCAAGCGGTTTTGGTTTATTAACTGTTTGGATTTTTTATTTTTTATTTGAAAAAGGGCAGCTCACCAAAAACGGTATTAACCCTATATATAATCCCCTCTAGATTTGTTCCTTATCTCTTTTTCATCTCGTTTTCACTCTCTCTCTCTTTCTCTCTGGCTCTTCTTATTTGTGTCGGTGATCATATCTCATCCACGACGAGTCCCTTCGATTTCTCCGGGGGAAATATGCATCCGAAACAATGTTGTTGTTGTTCCTACTCAGCTTTCATTTGCTCTCTGATTTATGTTAGCTTATATTGTCTGATTCAGTGGTTTGGTGTCTGAACATGGAGAGGGTTTCTGTTGCGCCTGAGTGTTGCATGAGAAATTCGCTTTTGGTTCTCTGTCCGTCGGCGATCGATTGTCGCAGCAGAACCAGGTTGGATTCCGGTCTCGTTATTCGAAGTAGCGGCAGATGGGGTAAATGCGGCTAATCTGATTGATTCTTTTTCGCCTCTTTCAGATCTACCCTGGTTCCCCAAATTCAGGGGTTTAGGATTTTTCTCTCTCTCGTGGTTTCTTCTACTTGCTTGATTCAGTTGTCGGTGAGCACGATGCAGCAAGTTCATCGCAAGAAGGTGATTTTGTTTTTACTCGAATTCGTTGTTTTATCGATTCCTCCAGTTATTGTTTGGTATTTAATGGTTTTGGCTTAATATTGTTTTTTATTTGGATTTTCTTTTCCCGTTTTGGACAAAAATGGTTTCTATTTATTCTAGAGAGAGACGGTATTTGGATTTTGTGTACGTTGCGGGTGAAAAGGGACAACGCTTAATTAAGACAATATGCGTCATCGAAAATATTTGTTTCCTGTTTCAAGAGTTCACCTTCGATCCATTTGAGTTTTATTATGCTTCTACTTTGAACCAATTTATGTCATTTGTTTTTTTTTTCTTTCTGAATCACAATTCCAAACCTCCTACATCAGATTATATTTTTGTCTGTTTCTGAAAACTTTGGCTCGGAACGAGGTTTGAACCTGAATACCTCGATCCTTGTCGCAATGTCAATTATCCCTTTTGATTGAAGATAAGTTCTTTGATTCATATTATCTTTGTATTTGTCTCTTCACTTGTGTGCTTGGGCTTATGGGTATTCTCAATCAATTTTTGTTGGTTTTGGTCATCCCCTGTTGGCTTTTCCAGTTCCATTGGATTTATTTCTAGAGACTAATTGATTTCATTGGAAGGTGTCGCGGCTGTCGCCTTTTAGTGGTGTTGTTGTCCAAAGTTGTTTGGTTTGCAAGAAACAACGAGATTTTGTTTTAGTTAAAAAGAATTGATCTACATTGGACAACACAAATATACCTTGCGTTCCATACAAGAGGCTATGGTATGGAGATCATTTGCTCTTTCCATGTCTGCACTATCAGAATTTGGCCTCAATAGCATGCTTTTTATATAATTCCTGCAATGTTGGAGTTTTTTCCATTCAATTCAGAGGGTTTATAAGTAATGCATTGCTTAATGTTTGTGTGTGTGTGTGTATATTTTTCCGAGAACCGCAATTGTACGAGTTGTATCCTGCACTGAAGTCTTCTCTGACTCGTTCTTTTTGTGAACAGAATTCTCTGGAGATCGAATTCTTTTCTGAATATGGCGACGCCAATAGATTTAAGATTCATGAAGTGATTGATAAAGGCAGTTATGGTGTAGTATGTTCAGCTATAGACACCCTTACTGGCGAGAAAGTGGCTATAAAGAAGATACACAATATCTTTGAGCACATATCAGATGCTGCAAGGATATTACGTGAGACAAAGCTGGTCAGACTGCTAAGGCACCCCGATATCGTTGAAATTAAACACATTATGCTTCCTCCTTCAAGGAGAGAATTTAAAGATATTTTTGTGGTTTTCGAGCTCATGGAATCAGATCTCCATCAAGTCATCAAAGCAAACGATGATTTGACAAGAGAGCATTATCAATTTTTCCTCTACCAATTGCTCCGTGCACTAAAATATATTCACACTGGTAAGATCTCGTTTTTCCCTTCCCTTAAAAAACAAGTTTTAGTTCTTATCTTTGTTCTTATTTCCCTCTATGAGTTAACCTTCTTTTTTATTAAAAAAAAAAATGGATAGTTTTGTGCTTAGAACCTAGAATATACTGCAAGGTTGTCTTTTCTGCTTGGAATTTTACTTTGGTTTATCCGGATCTTCTCGATTTATTTCATAAACCCTTGAGTGGATGCATCATAGATGGTTGCAAAGCTCTCGTGTTGTTCTTCATGTATTGGAACTTCTATTAAGTCATATTTGCCTGTTCAAATTTATCTTGTTATTGTGTCTTAATTTACACCTGTGTGTCATATACTTTTGGTTGTATCAGCTAATGTCTACCACCGAGACCTAAAACCAAAGAACATATTGGCTAATGCAAACTGTAAACTTAAGATTTGTGATTTTGGGCTTGCAAGGGTTGCTTTCAACGACACAGCAACAACAATCTTCTGGACGGTATGATTCATTAAGAGTTTTTTTCTTCTACTGACTTGAATTTGGTCTAAATTTTGATCAATACATAGGGAGTTGATATTATATTATTCAACTTTATTTGGGTATTTTTGTAGGACTATGTTGCTACAAGATGGTATAGAGCTCCGGAACTCTGTGGATCATTTTACTCTAAGGTGGTTCATCTATCGTCAATAACATCTGTAATTGGTGTATTGTGATTCAACTTTCAAACTCAATAAGTCACTGGTCTTTTAGTATTTTCTTGAAGACAGACTGCATCTTGTTGTTTCTAGGTTCAAACCTTGCATTAATTTTCATCACAAGATAACGCGTGATGTATTTGGCTTTGTAGTATACTCCTGCAATCGATATATGGAGTATAGGTTGCATTTTCGCGGAGGTATTAACAGGAAAACCACTTTTCCCGGGAAACAATGTTGTTCATCAACTTGATCTGATGACAGATCTGCTCGGGACACCTTCGCTGGACACCATCTCCAAGGTAATGGTCTTATTGTGAAAGGAACACACACATTTGAATCTCGACATATCTAAATGAAAGACTTACATAGATGATAATGCTTGTGGTTAATTGTGCAGGTACGAAATGAGAAGGCAAGGAAGTATTTAACAACCATGAGGAAAAAGCCACCCGTTCCTTTTGCTCAGAAATTCCTGAACGCTGATCCGTTGGCTCTGAAGCTGTTAGGGAGGCTTCTTGCCTTTGATCCAAAAGATCGACCAACTGCTGAAGAGGTTCTTCCTCGTCTTATTTCAACAATATCTTTTTTTTTTCCTATCAAGTAGAGAGTTTATCATGCATGTTTGATCTTTTTTGGAGCCACATTTTAAAATTGAGGTTTGTCATTTTTACTATTTATCAGGCACTTGCTGATCCATATTTCAAGGGGCTGGCAAAAGTTGAGAGGGAGCCTTCGTGTCAGCCAATCACGAAAATGGAATTCGAGTTCGAGAGACGAAAGGTCACGAAAGAGGAAATAAGAGAGCTGATTTTTCGAGAGATACTCGAATACCATCCTCAGCTGCTAAAAGATTACATGAATGGGACGGATAAGGCCGGCTTTCTCTATCCAAGGTCCTAATGTTTGTGAACAAATTCGTTACTGTACGTTTAACTTCTACTCAGGCAGGTAGATTACCTGTTCTCTCATATCTCCCCTGATTTTAATGCAAATATTTACCACTGTGCAGTGTCGTCGATCAATTCAGAAGACAGTTTGCTCATCTTGAGGAAAGCGGAGGGAGAACGGTTCATCTAGAAAGGAAGCATATCTCTCTTCCTAGGTATAAATTCATATTTCTTCCGGAATATATGTGGTACTTTGAACTGTTTTCGGGTTTCCCTTTCGTTGTTCTTCCCCGGAGCAACACCACTAGATAGTTGTTAATTGCTTTCCTGTATCTATATATCTTGATGTCATATCCATTTCATTCTTACGACTCTGTGTCAGTGTCAGATTACAAAAGTTTTCATGTTTTCGTGCTTTCAGACCGACAGTTATACACTCAAGTACGGTGACTCGGGGAGGGCAACCGAAAATAGCTAATAATCCAAACACTTCGGAGCCTGAAATGGTTCAAAACGTTACTATGAATCAACACGTGACTTTACAAACATCTCAAAGAAACCTGTCAGGTACTCTTTAACCTTGTTCCCCAATCCGATATTTCGAGTTATTATTTAAAAACGTAATTTCGAGACAGAACTCATCTCTTTGTCTGTAACTGAATACAACCACCAAAATGAGTACATGTATAGTCCCAGTTCCGACATTCGACAATGGAAGAGCCGGGAGAGATATATACGGTCCAAGATCATTCATCCGGAACACCACTTTCATCCCTTCACCCATGGTTCCCTGCAACTACCACAACTCTACCATCGGAAAACAAGATAACATGACGATGGAACCCGAGAAGAGCGTCTCATCCCATCCGAGGCAAATTCAGCATTGTGGGTACGTCCCCGAAGTGGCCATCAACATAGACAACAACCCGTTTATCGCGACAAGAACTGGAATGAACAAGGTCGAGAGCCTAAGCGAACGGATTGTCATCGACACAAACCTGTTACAGGCCACGTCGGCAGCTCGGTACAGTAGAATCGGAGCTGCTACGGCGGTCACAGCTAGTGGCTCTGCTCACCATAACGCTGGAGCTGTTCGGTACGGTGTGTCGAAGATGTACTGAAGTGTCTGTCGGAGCGCATATTTGGTGTTTAAAGACATTGTCAGGTTCGAAGATCGTCCCATATACGATCCGTGTCTCTTGTGTTTCAACGCGAGTGGACTGCCAAAAAATGTTTATATATTTTAGTTGGTCTTGTTTTCTCCGACTGACAAAAGAGTCTCTGGGGATTTTATTTCATATACTCGATGGATAATTTTTGTGGATATGCATATATAATCACATATACATATATATCATAAATTATAATGGAAAGGATCATGGACCTTTGGTTTTTCTAAGGTATTAGGCCCATACGATATAATTATTTTGTCCATGGCGTGTTGAAATGAATGCAAAAGCCACTCGGATATGAAAATCTCAAATCCCAATACCAAACGTATCTTTCGTTCCCTCGTTGGAAACATCACCCCGCCTGCCCACCATTTATTTATTGCTCATCCAAGCTCAATCTATATCCACACAAACACACATATATATGTATATGTATATGCTATCAAACCCTAGATTTTACATTGTGATCCATGTATAAACAATAAGACAAGCGCCATCTCTCCCATGTTGAATTTGTATTTTAACCATAGGGTATTTAATAACTTACTAGCGCATTTGTATTCTTTGACAAATAAATGGGACCCAATATTTGCCACGTGGCAACCATGCCGACTGTGGTGGTCACGTGGAAATTTGCTGCAACTGGATCATCCACTTAAAACTACACTATCTAGATTGACTGGATCCAATCCATTATATATATGTATATGTTCATGTGTATATATGCACTATGTAAGCAGTGTATATGCATACATAGTATGGAAAAAGATAATATCACATGGGAAAGGGTGTTGGGATCAAGAAGTTCATGTGAGGGCACATGTGCTTTTCTTTTCTTTTCCCTCGGCTTCTGTGCGACATGCCGCAGCCGATCCCTCCTTCCTTCCTTTCTGTCACGCGCCATCTCCCCGCGCGTAAGTAGTGTATATACATATATAGTGCCGATTGATTCGTTTATATTCTTTATTAAAAAAATCAAATTCTAATAATAAAATATAAAAGTAATTCTTTGAGGGGGAGAGAGAGAATTATCCATACGGCTGACGTGTCCACTGAGAGTGAAACATCTAAAAAGGCCGCGTGGATATCACGCGCCTACCAAAGAGAAGCCATGTAGTACAACTGGACCCAGCTTGCTTCGATGGCATTAGCCATTTCTGCAACTCCCTCATAATTTAACAGTCCCCCCAACCCCAAGAGCCCCTCCCATCATTCGCAACTCACAAACAGGACGGACATAATGGATAAGGCTCCGACCGAACTCTCGCCGCCGCCGCCGGAGGAGGAGGAGGAGGTGGAGGAGAAGATAGCATTGCTGAAGAAGATGGTGCCTGGTGCGGCGGCGCTTGGAAACGACGCGCTCTTCGATCAGACTGCTTCTTATATTCTGTCTCTCCGCTGTCAGATCAAAGCCATGAGACTTCTCTCTTCCTTTCTCCACCGCTTCGAGATGGACGACGACTTCTCGACCTTCCATGGCTGACCCCCTCACATCCATTCTCCGTTTTCCTTTATTATTTTTTTTACATTTAGATAACAATGTGGTGGGAAAAAAAAAGATCTTGGCATTTTTTCCAATAATATTTTCTTCATTTTAGTTTTTATATATATATGCATATGGTACCAAATGGACGTTGGGTATATATGGGCCTAAGTTGGTCTATTGGGCTTAGATTGTCGTATTATAAAAAACGAGCCCATCGGAATGTCTTCGCATCAACCGCTCCGATTTCTCGGCGCCATTTGCTCCATCGGAAACCCTAATCGAATCTTTTCGATTCCCTTTTCCCGGAAAATTGAAAAGGTTGCCTCAAGAAAGTCCTCCTTTCGGTTTCCATTTCGGCCTCACAGCGATCCACGGAATCTGGAAAACTAGGGTTTTTCTCTTACTGGTTTATTGAGGTGGATTCCTTAGTTACATACACACATGGCAGATGAGGTGGTTATCGACGGTGATGTCGACGATTTGGCGGCGAAGGGATTCTCCGATTCCGATCAAAGCGGCGGCGGGAATACGGCTGAAATGAAACGAAGAATGGAGGAACTGGAGGACGAGAAGCAGAAGCTGACACGGGTGAATCTGGAAATGAAGGAGAGGTTGGAGCGGCTGACAGGTGAATTGGAAGAGCTGAGAGGCGTGGAAGCGGAGATGAACCAGAGGTTCGGCGAGATGGAGAAGGAGTTCGAGCAGGCTGAGGAAGAGAAGAAGGCTCTTGAATCCATTGCCGCGAGAGCAGTGGAGCTCGAGACAGAGGTTTCGCGGCTTCAGCACGATCTGATCTCCACCATGAGCGCGGGGGATGAGGTGGCGGCGGAGGTGGCCGAGCTGAAAAAGGCGGCGGCGGAGAAGGGGGAGAAGTTGGAGGCCTCTGAGAGGGAAGTGGTGGTGTTGAGGAAAGCGAGGGCCGAGACAGAGAAGAAGGTTAGGGATCTTGAACGGAAAGTTGGGATTTTGGAAGTGAGGGAAATGGAGGAGAAGAGCAAGAAACTTAGAGTGGAAGAGGAGATGAGAGAGAAGATTGGTGGGAAGGAGAGAGAGATTAGCGAGTTTCAGAAGAAAATTGCGGGCTTGAAGCTGGAAACGGTGAGGAATGGCAAGGATGTGGAGAAATGCAAGTGGGAGAAGAAGCTTGCAGAGGATGCTCTGAGAGAATCAGAGAAAAGGGAGATTGAGCTGGGGTTGAAGATGGAGGAGTTGCTGAAGCTGATCGAGGAGGCGAAGATAACAATGGCTGGGTTGAAGGAGATGATCATTGAGTCTAATAATGGAATTGGAACAAGGAAGGTCAGTAATTGTGACCAGAACAGTTTCTTGGAAGTGAAGTCACAACAATGGCCTGTTCTTGCTGCTGGGTCTGTTGGAGCTGTTGGTTTGGTAGCGGCAACTTTGTTTGTCTGCTATTCGAAGCGAGGGTGATTTATCGTAGGTACTGGAGCCATTGTTGAGGATTGCTCTTTCAGTATTACAATCGATATCAGTTATGCTTTATAGGTTGCCACGATTTTGCTTGGTTTTGATATCTGAGCTTGTGATGTTTTTGGCTGTTGGTTTTCTTGTTTTTGTTGAATCTTCGGCTTATCGAATGCATTTGATAACTTCTTCATCACCTCTCTAGTTGTCTTATGAAATTGTTTCCAGCACTGCGCGGTTTGCTGAATAACAAAGTAAATCAATAGAAACATGTTTCTGAATATTTGCCACTTTATGATCTGGTTCTGGGTAGGGGTTCTGCTGTATTTCCATGTTCCCTGGAACTGCGTTTCATTAATTGCTTGTTAGAAATGGCAACTCCAGGGCTCGTATACCATGGTTGTGCTCTGTGATGATTTTGTATTACCCTACCTGGATTTCGTGGGTCAGAACTACGAAGAAGCTCAAGGAATCCGACATCAATTCTTGCATGAAATTGATCATGCATCGCTTTGGGGACAAGGTAGGTCTCTGAAAATGTCATTCCAGTGTCAAGGTAATGAGGATGTGGAACCTAAAACTGCATTTTTACGTACAGGCATAAGTTCTCGTTTCCTTCTATCATGGGTTGTCTTCATTTTTGGATTCAGGAACTTCATCTTGAAAGATTTCTGGTTCTCGTGGAAAAGATTTCTGGATAAAGAAATGTGTCACTGGATGAATCTCCAGTATCTTCATTTTGAGCTGATGATGACTACATTCTTTCAAGTATCACTAGGCAATTTGAGTTTTCCCGTGCCTGAACCAGCAAAAGTTTTGTGGTCATCCAACATGAAGATCACTTCTTTTATAAGAGTCGTCTGGCACATGATGCATTATCCCTTCAGGCTTGGTCAGAGATGAAAAGGTTCTTTTGTTCTGTTACCTCAGGTCTGGTATGTTGGAAAACTCTACAATCAGTTCTTCTTTCATTCCAGAATCAACAAGAATAAGATGGCCTAGATTCGTCCGTTATGGGCGGGGTTGGATAGATTTGTGGAGCTTTTTTTTCTGTGAAATGTAACAGATCATCGGGTTTAACAGATGCATCTGTGTCCTGTGATCACTTTATCTTCCCCTGGCTGAGTTGTCCGCTTCTCTCTCTTCCATTTTGCTCTGGTAACACTTCCACCTTTTCCCTCTCTTTCCTGTCTTCAGTTGGTATGTGCGACCATGGCCAAGGAAGATGAAGGGAAGAGAACGCTGTTAAACTTGAGTAGCTGCCAATATCTTGGTCCGAAGAAAACACAAAACAATGTGGAGATAAATAATAGCCGACAGGAACTCGGAAGTTGGAAGTTAAAAGATGTTTGGTGCAGGTTATAGACTGGTTTGCCTCCATCATCCTAAATCTGTTTGAAGTAGGTGCAGAGTATGCAAAGACTGCACATATGTTTCCCAGGTTATGGGAACTCAAGGATCTGATCCGGAGAACTTAAACTTGGTTCTCTTCATAATATCATCTCTTTCTGGGTGATGAGAGTGATCTACAGCATTCAACCAAAACTGGTAATGAGATTCTAGGTAGACCACCAAAAAAAAAAACACGGAGCGGGCTTCAGAGTTCCGACCAAGGGACAATTGTAAGAAGCTTCTTTGCCTTTGTCTGGTCCGTACTCTATTTGAGAATAATATACTCCAAATAGTATCTGCTGCATTGATGTATTGGTGAATATTAAAAGCAAATATGCGTTTGCGTATCCAAATAATTTGATTGGAGGTTAATGTTGGTTGGATTTGGTTCAAAGAGCGGCTCCAAGAAACCAGGAACTTTTGTATATTGCTCTACTTGTTTGGTAGGAAAACTAATTAAAAATATTTTAACGAGTCTCAGATGCAATCGGCGCCCGATGGCTGCTTCCGTTAGCTTTTACTACCCAATCCCCAAAAGCTTCCTTCTCTCCTCTCCCACTTGCAAAGGAAACCCTAATCTCCTCTCCTCCACCATACCCATCCGCTCCTCCTCCTCCTCCTCCTCATCGTCGTCATCATCGTCGTCATCATCGTCGTCATCATCATCTTCTCGGCAGATCTTGCACCATCGCAGCCTCAAACTGCGTCGACGATACCCCTCATTCGAAGATTCGCTTCCGTTTTTCCAATTCAGCTCTCCGATCGACGACCCGGGCCTCGCTAACCAAAACCCAGAAGGCTTGAACGGCGAATCCCCCGAATTTGTGTGTCGGAGGGGTGAAGACGACGTGGGAGTTTCGTCGAACATGTGGTGGACAGATCTGAAAGCGGCTGTCGGACAGCGTGTTAACATCGAGGGCATTTGCTCTTCGCTCTCCGTGGTGGTCAGAGATCATCACCTGGCTTTGCCGCACGTTTCGGTGCCGGATATAAGGTACATTGACTGGGATGAGCTGAAGCGGAAGGGTTTCAATGGCGTGGTGTTCGATAAAGACAACACTCTCACGGCTCCTTATTCTCTGACTCTGTGGCCACCGCTCCGACCTTCCATAGAGCGGTGTAAGGCCGTGTTTGGGCATGACATCGCCGTGTTTAGTAATTCTGCTGGTAAATCCCGCTTCTTCGTTGAAGAATGTCTGTATTTTCACTGATAAAGTTTCTAACTTGTGACTGCCATTCGGATCCGGTGAATCAGGGCTCTCCGAATATGATCATGATAGCTCGAAAGCCAGGGCACTGGAGGCTGAAATTCGACTTAAAGTGTTGAGGCATAGTACGTTTTCATCTCAGTTTTTCAAGCTATAGCTCGAGCTTCTCGTTTTTACATTAGCCCTGGATGCTATTTCAAGTTTTCTGATGCTATCTTTACTTGTACAATAGGAGTGAAAAAGCCTGCAGGGACAGCTGAAGAGATCGAGAAACACTTTGGTTGTCCGTCCTCGCAGCTAATTATGGTAACTAATGGCGGATGATCTTCTCAGAGGTTAACTTGGCATTTGATACGAGGCAGCCGAATGAATGATACAGATGATTGTTTTGGCAGGTGGGTGATCGGCCGCTCACAGATATCGTTTACGGAAACAGGAACGGGTTTCTGACCATATTAACCGAGCCATTGAGTCGAGCCGAGGAGCCTTTCATCGTTAGACAGGTAAACCTCCTTTCCCTTTTTTCATTTGTGTGCCATTAAGATTCATTCATGTACAAGTTAGATCACCGAGTGCAAGAATGGGAACCACATTGCTCCATTTCCATGCCTCTTAGTTCAGGTCTGCTGTAATTAGTTTAAGTGAAGAAGATGTCAGCATTCAGTTGGTTACTGTTCAATTCAAGCATATCATTGTCTTCAAGCCTCGCTGCTTGTCTTAATGGATATATTTTACAAAATATAAGACATATATATATATGTATATATATAAATGAATGGATTTCTGCAGGTGAGGAAGTTAGAGAGGACATTGTTGAATCATTGGATGAGAAGAGGTCTGAAGCCTGCAGGTCACAGTTTGCTATCCGATGTAACAGTCTGTGTCAAGGATCCATCAAATTTGTAAGAATGTTCTTTTTTTTGCTTACATTACTCCTTGCCCTTTGGACCAACCGTCTTCCTTCAAAATCAAGTTCTTACATTATCAAAAGGAGACATGCGCAAAAGATAATGTACCTATTATACATACAACCATCATGATCATGATCATCATCATCTCCATCTCCAAGAAAAATCTGACAAAAAGTTGAACTTTATCATGTTGCCATGTGTGGTATGAAACTTGGCGGTGTGACGTCTCCATCTAAATGTTTTGTCTGTATAGTTCGCATGTGTATCCACGTGTGTAAATAAAAGGGTTGGACCATAACCTATTTATTCTTCCGCTGGAGGGTATTATCGTAAATGCCACAACTCCTATCCGTTTGGAGATATCCCCATACACAAGTATTACATCACGTAGGGGTGTAAAATGGGCGGGTCGGACCGAGTTCAGACCGGGTTTAGTTCGGATTTCGAAATTTTCGGGCCGGGTCGGCCTGCCCATTTATTTTTTGGGCTTATGATCGGTGGTCCGGAGCCCGGTTCTATAGGACTTCGGGCGGGTTCGGACCGGGTTTCGGGTTTTTTCTATTTAATAAAAAAATAAATATTAATATATAATAATAATAATAACAATAATAATAATAATTTAATAATTTAAAAAAAAACAATAACAAATTTTCGTCCATATCAATTATAATTAAAAAAATTAAAATAATCATATAAAATTTAAAATATATAAATTATATAATATTTTTAATATATATATAATATACGAAAAATATATTCGATACAATAAAAAGTATAGAAAAACATTGAGATAGAATTTAAAAATCAAAATTAAACTCATAAAATATACATAAATATAAATTATATATATATATATCTATAAATTAATTAAACCAAAATCTAATTAAATTGTTTAATAATATATATATATATAATATAAGTTTAATATATATAAATCAAATTGCTTATAAATATATATATATATATATATATAAATTAATTAAACCAAAATCTAATTAAATTGTTTAATAATATATATATATATAAAAAATATAAGTTTAATATATATTAATCAAATTGCTTTGAAATATAAATATATATATATATATATATATAAAACATATAAATAAAAGTTTTTATATAATGTTATGTGGTATTAAATCTCAAATGAAAGTAAAAATCTAATAATATAATATTTTTTCGGGCTAAATGGGTGGGTCGGACGGATTTCGGGTCGGACGGGATTCTGTCCTAACTTTTTTCGGACCGGTCCGACCCGCCCATTTATTTACCGGGCTTATATTATTAGGTCTAAGCCCTTAATTTTTTGGGCGGGCTTGGAGCCAGACTTTGGATTTCGGGTTCTATTGACACCCCTATATGCATGCATGGATGGATGGATGGTATTCGTATGACATTATATCTTACATATACATAGTCTTCAGCAATTAATGTCGTTAACTAATATATGAGTTTGACAAATCCAAAGGAACCCCATTGTTTTTTTTTTTATAGTAAACATCATTTATGGACGGTAATATCCATGATCAGCGCACCGTAACTCCCATGTACTCGCCCGCACTGAACTCTCGCTCTTTGCCGCCTTTGGCACCAGTTATGTGTCGGTGACAAAGGCTATTCCTGTAATTTCGTACTATTCTCTACGAGTACGATCCCACATGTATTTATATATTTTTTGGAAATATTTTAAAAATTCGTTTACGTTGGTGAATATCTCGACCTTTCTTTTTTCTCTGGTTTATTTGGAAATCCCTCTTGTATTTGAATGTATTCTTATTCCTTCATACAGATCGATCCCCGTCTCTGTTTGCTCATCGAAGTTTCCAATGTTCATCGATCGTCTTCAAACGTGGACGTGTTTGTTTGCATCTTCGATCTCCGATCACTGAGGTAGGATCGATTCGTGTAGTGTTTTTTTTTTCCAGTGAGTGCGGAAGTGAAGCAGCACCAGCAGCCAGGTCGGAGATCTGGAAAAGGGTTCATATCGGAGTGTTTGGACCGATGGAACTTGAGGGAAATTGAGGGAAAGTGTGAGAAAGTGTGAGAATATGAAGTTTTACATATCGGCGACGGCGATTAAGAAAGTCACTATACCGAGTCCCGGCGCAGGATTCGGAAAGGGGGGAGGCGGAGGAGTGGCGGTGGCGACCGGGATGAGGAGGTTTCCTAGTCGCACGGCTTTGCTGGTGCTCCTACTGCTTCTCGCCGTCGTGCTCCCTTTTCTTTTGGTCAGGATCGCGTTTCTCGTCCTCGAATCTGCCTCTGCTTGCGATTCTCCTCTCGGTAACTTCTTCTTCAATCTCTAGTGTTTCTAATATTCTGAGATTTCGCAAGTTTCGCTGATTTCAAATTTCCCTTCCCCGGATCCCGCTCAACGGGATGCTTTCTGCACCGCGATGCCCTTTAATTGATCCGGAAAAATGGGAGCATCATTCAGATGTTTGAAAATAACTAAGCAAAACTTCAACTCGTGGATTCTGCCACACTTATCGATTTCGAATTGGAACAAAATTCTCCCATCACTTTGTTATGATTATAATATTACCATTTTCTGGCTGATGTGTTCGCAGATTGCATGGGATGGAGACTCTTCCGTGGAGGCGACGCATCTCTAGTGAGTATCGATCAACGTATTAGTCCAATATATTACTGATTTCTTAATTTAGACGTTTCATCCGCGTAAAAGATTCTAAATCAAATTTCGATTAATAATTCACAAATATGAAATGGAATTATCAGCACTTCCATAGTGCTGCTACGAGAAAAAAAGAAGAAGATTGTATGGAAAAAGAAGCCTCTTTCCTGCTGTATTGTGTTAGTAACTTAGTACTGCGTTCATTCAGCGGAATGTGCCTCCTCGTGGACGAGGGGGGTAGAATTCCAATAAAGACTCTGCTTTCAATTTCTCGGTAGCACTAAAAGCTCTGCTCTTTACGGCAGTTTGTGGCTTTCTGACATCATTTGACATCAAGACGATGTGACGAAAGTTTTCTTTGGCTCATGCAGAAAGTCGGGGAGGAGCTGATTCGAGCGCTTGTGGAAGAAACAGATAATGACGGTAAGAGAAGTGGAAATGAGGGTTCGTTGGAGTCATTCAATGACCTTGTCAAGGAGATGACGTCAAAACGCCGCGATATTAGGGCCTTTGCTTCCGTCACTAAGAAAATGGTTAGTAGCTAGTTCAGTTGGTGTTAATATCTTTGGTTTTGGCCCTGAGCATAGATGTACAACAACAACATCGCCTCATTTCCAAGTTCAAGAAAATTGATCTAAGAAATGAAAAGATGCAGTAATGGATCGCTAATTTTAAAATCTCATAGCTTATAAAATAATGGGTCTACTGACGGTAATAGCTTATGATATTCTCGCTAATGGATGAATGTAGGAATTTGGTCAGCATTGTTGCTAAAGTGGCCGTTGTCTGGGAAATTCAGAGCTAGTTAGTATCCTTTACTTTGCCTTCATAGGTAATGACTGTCAAGTAGAAATCTTGAAGCTGATTTAAAGAGACAAAACTAGTGACACTAGGTACTCCATTTGAATTGTGATTATTTGTATTGGAGCCTACAGATTATCAGACATGCATTTATCAGCTTAGCAACAAGTGAAAGACAAGGTTATCTAGTTTTATGTCTTATTTCTCGTCTAAATTCATATGATGCTACTCTTTGTTTACTTTCAGCTGATGGAGATGGAACGCAAAGTTCAATCATCAAAACAGCATGAGATGATTTACTGGCACTTAGCCTCGCACGGTGTTCCCAAGAGCCTACACTGCCTCACCCTCAGACTAACTGAAGAGTACTCTATAAATTCAATGGCTCGTGCTCGTTTCCCTCCACCAGAATTCGTCTCTCGCCTCACTGATCCATCCTTTCACCATGTTGTTATGTTGACCGATAACGTTCTTGCTGCCTCCGTTGTCATCTCTTCTACCATAAAAAATGCTGTAAATCCCGAGAAGTTTGTCTTTCATATTGTCACCGATAAGAAAACTTATACTCCGATGCACGCTTGGTTTGCCATCAACTCTGTTTCATCACCGGTTGTTGAAGTGAAGGGACTTCATCAGTTTGATTGGCCTCAGGAGGTGAATTTGAGAGTGAAAGAGATGCTAGAGATTCATCGCTTGATTTGGAGACGGCATTACAGAAACTTGAAAGAAGTTGGCTTCGGTTCCATTGATGGCCATAAGCAATCCTTACAAGCTCTAAGCCCTGGTTGCCTCTCCCTTTTGAACCATCTTCGCATATACATTCCCAAGGTAAGTCCCTCAAAGATTTTCCACAAGAATCTCTATGTATATACAATCACGAACCCATCTATTTATCATCATCTTGATTTCTTTTTTCATGGACCGAACAGCTCTTTCCAGATCTCAACAAGATAGTGTTGTTGGATGATGATGTAGTAGTACAACGAGACATTTCATCTTTGTGGGAAACGGATCTCAACGGTAAAGTTGTTGGTGCAGTTTTCGGCTCGTGGTGCGGAGAAAACTGCTGCCCAGGAAGAAAGTACAAAGACTATTTCAACTTCTCGCATCCACTCATATCGTCAAGCTTCTATCCAAATCACTGCGCATGGCTTTCGGGCATGAATGTCTTCGATCTCCAAGCCTGGAGGCAAACCAATATCACAGAAGCATACTTCACGTCATTAAGGCTTGTGAGTATCGCATTTCCTTTCGCCATATTCACATTACACGACCTGTAAAATTTCGTTGTGATATTGACACAGTCTCCTTAATTATAATGCAGAGCCTGAGTTCCGGTCTGGAAATGTGGAAACCAGGAGCTCTACCACCGGCATTACTCGCTTTCAAAGATCAGGTACACGGTCTGGACCCATCATGGCACGTGGCTGGACTGGGATCCCGATCCATGGAAGCCCCTAAAGAGGTTATAGAAGCTGCAGCCGTGGTGCATTTCAGCAACCCTGCAAAGCCATGGTTCGAGATCGGTAACCCGGAGGTAAGACCCCTCTGGTTCCGACATGTAAATTCATCTGACAGATTCATCAGAAAGTGCAAGGTCCTCAGCTAATGAGCGTTAAAAAGGCAAAGGCCCCCCCTCTCTATAGGAACAAGGAAGAAACGGAGAAAAATGGCAAAAGAAGAAAAGCCGAGAAAGTCTCTGTGGTGTGAGAACGAAGGGAAGAAGTTTCGGCCTTCAGCCTCCTCTCATACTCCATGTCCATACACTTAGAGAAACTACACACACATACATATATACACACATATGTACACACTTCTTCATTATTAACCCAAAATCTGAAGAGGAGGCTTTATATTTGGACACTCATCTAGTGTTCTCTTAATATGTAAACTCTAAAATGACGTAAACACTCGATAACCCGACTGAATTTCAGTGCGAAGAAACTAAAGAAATGTGAGTATATGGATTTAGGTTTAAGCATGGACTTAAAGGTCAACATAGACATCATCGGACCATATACGTGCATATATGTACATACACATATATCGTCTCGCTCGAGTGAATATGTGTACCCATAACCTCGGATTTATTAGACAAGCTGGAGAGGAGGTTGGTCTTGGAAGGAGAAATGCTGATTAGGCTGGAGGAGCTGGTTCACCGGAATGTAGCTCCGGTTGTATGGCTGCGACTGCGATGACAATAAAGCTCTGATTTTTAGGGTTCATTGGATCAAAGGGCACTACTTGTGATCATCAAACTTACCGGGTTAGCTAGCTCATGAGAAAAAACTGTTCTTAACCAAAGGGGAAAAAAATAACAGTTCTTGAGATATATATGTTGGATTCAATAACACTTAACTGCTGCATCTGCTTTTCCAATAGCGTGTTCTTGAAAACATAAACCCTCTTTTTGCTGTTTTGGTTTACAAGTTAATTTCTCTTGAAGATGAAGATGTGAAAACGCACTTGCAGAAACCAGAGGGTGGGTTGTTCGAGCTGATACGTATTTATAGAAGAAAGAATGGACCGTGCATCTAACAGCTACCCTAATCTCATGCTGAAGCTAGAAACTGGTCATCTTTCTTCTGTATGCATAAATAGATACACTTACCTGCTTTTTCTACATTTGTGAACATGTGTTTAAATTTGTGCTTGCTTGATATATTAGAGGGTGTTTTTTTTTTTGCTTCATTGTATTTCATTTTTACAAAAAGAGGAAATTATGTTTGAGGGATGGGTAGAAAAAAGAGAGGAAGAGTGGGGGTGAAGGGCAGAACCATCCATTTTCTTTCACGTTAATGGCAAAAAGGAGAGGGATGGGAAGGTGTTGATTTTTGAACCCTCCTTTTGAATACCCATCGTTTTTGGTACCTTTCCTCACCTTTTTTTTCCCTCCCTTATATATTTGCTCCCATTAGATGCTCAATATATATATATGCACACGCATATATGATACATGTAACGTGAAATATCCATGTTAAGATTCATTGGGTTTGAATTGATATTGTTTTACCATAATAATGTAGAGTACAAAATTGTTGCAATGAATGTAGTCATGATGGTGTTAGAAGGAGCTACCTATAAAGTTCCTTTGATGTAGTTGAATGTAAAGTTGCAGTTGTTCTTATTTGTTACCTTCAGCTAAATTTACATTTATTCCCCCCCCCCCCACAACA
>NW_010970490.1:1269224-1275247 GCF_000463585.1 Tarenaya hassleriana | reverse complement strand
CCCCCCCCCCCCCCCAAAAAAATAGCCCATGCATGCAATGCAAGCATATACAGGTGGTAGGGTGTGTATCAGTGTATATATCACGCTGATTTCTGAATGCCCCTTGCTCGTTATTGGCAACGTAGGAAAGCTTTTTTTTCTACGGCATAACAATAATACATCAATTACAAAACCACCAACTTAGTATACGAATCCATTCGCATCGCTTTCATATAAAACACGAATTTATTAAATATTTCCTGATTACCCGGACCGAATGCTTACATGGCAGACCGGGAAATTACCATCAAGACCCCTTTTTTTTTGCATTAGGCGATATTCTTTGAAGCCATGGTGAAGTCACACACTGCAACAAGGAAATTTATAAAAATGGCCAATTCTTGAACGAGGTACCAAACTCCAAGAATCGAATCTCCACCTTCACGTAAATCTTCCTTGGCTCTATGGATACTTAGCTTTTTCCTCTTTCCGGGGAAAAAGATTGCAACACATCACTGGTATAGATTCCTTTCTTTTCTTCGTCCGCATCTCCAGATTCTTTACGAGAAAAACATGTATATATATTCGTGCATAGTGCTGAAGACGTTTGTTCAAACAAGAAACACAACCATTTTCAAGATACATACATACATACATACAATATAGGACAAGTGTTTGTGTATATCCTTTGCAAAAATCTGCTCATCTAACATGGGTGTGATCACCGTAATCGCGAAACGATTCGATGCTCTAATTGGGTACGTATCGATCCTAATTCGAATTAGAAAAGAGTGTATGAAAAACGTACCATTAATGTCTAACATTGTCTTGTCTGCTTTTGGTGGCATGTGCAGGCCAGGAGTCATGCTTCTTTATCCTCTGTAAGATCAACACAGACTAATGATGAACATTATTGTATCAGTGATGTGTATATACATACATACATACATACATATATATATGTGTGTATATGGATACGTTAATGGAGATATCATATATATGAGCAGGTATGCATCGCTAAGAGCGATAGAGAGTCCAACGATGTTGGATGACCAGCAGTGGCTCACATACTGGATCATTTACTCCTTCATGACATTGTTCGAGATGTCTGTTTGGAGAATCCTTGCCTGGTACATGCATGGCTTTTTCCTGTTTGGTTACAGAGATTTGTTTTTTTCTGAAATGACGATGATGAATGCTAGCTTTTGGTTGAAGGATACCGTTCTGGCCGTACATGAAGCTTCTGTTTTGTATGTGGCTGGTGCTACCGATGTTCAGTGGGGCTGCATACATTTACTCGAATATGGTGAGGAAATACGTGAAGATAGGAGCGTATGTAGGGGGGAAGAATTACACGGAAGAGCAGAGGAAGGTCTTACAGATGATGAGCCTTGATGCTCGGAGTTCAGTTCAACATTACATCGATCTTTACGGATGGGATGCTGTTGAGAGGGCCATCAAAGCTGTAAGAAGAGGAATTCCAGTTTTCGATATGTAATAATACACACACATAAATATATATATATGCATGAATAACTTCATCTGTTTTCTGTGTACTCCTACCTGCAGGCTGAAAGAGAAACAAAGAGGCATTGAGGCAAAGAAGATAAAAAAATCCAGAGTTCTTTGTGATTTAATCATAAGGTTGTTTGTAAATGTTTGAATGAACAAAGTTTGTTGTTGTTACCAAGAAAAATTTGAGCTGATAACGGGTTTGCGTTCGTATTTTTTCCGGTAACTTTGAAAGTACTTGAACAACTTTTGACATTGCAGGGAGCAAAACATGACAATAGAAAACAAAGCAGAGAGGGTCAACAGAATTTACCTCTAAAGCTTCTAAATCTGATCGTGGTATCTGTCTTGAATGGACCCATCAGTATCATCCCAAACTCAAAGTTAATGAACTCTTCTTTCTTACAGATCACATTTATGATGTAAAAACTATAGGATACGAGTCTTCTTACTGTCAGAAATAGACAGAAAAAACAAACAAAGGGGTCTCTTCTTACCCTAAAGTAAGATGCCGAATACAAGAACGAGTGAATTGCACGCACATATTCTGTCATTTGAATTTCAAATGGATCACACAACACAGGGTTACAAGACTAAAATACAACACTCATGGAGAAATTCTAGATTCACACATTCACATTGTTTTCCCCTTCGGGCAAACCATTTCAAAAGAAAATCCTTCTGATGTTACAAATCGGAGACACAGTTTTTGTGTTTTTACTTACCTGTTGAAGGAGTGTGATGATCGGCTGCTTGGATTCACATAATCTCTCTTCATCAAGCCTCCGAATATCGGAAGGCACATTCCTAACCTCACCTGTTCACAGCAGAAAGGTGTTTCATCCGTTATGAGTAAAAAGGAAATTTGCGGATATCTGTGAGAGAACGCGCGAGAGAGAGAGAGAGAGACCTTCCAGCGGTTCTTTCTTTCAAGATGATGGCTTATGACCTCCAACTTGGTGATAATTTGTCGAAACGTTGGTCTTCTAGAAGGTTCTTTGTCCCAACAATCCTGGATTAACCTGAGAAGGGGTAATAAGACTTCTCATCAGAAGCTCCTCCAGCATGACACATGAAAGAAAAAGGTGAAGAACACAGAGAACAAACGAGAACTACAGTGCAGCTCAAGAAACCTACTCTTTCAACACAAGAGGATAACGTTTTGCAGGAGCGTTGAATGGGGGGCGCTCATTTGCAACATATGCTTTAGGAACTTCGCTCTCTTGACTCATAGGAAATGGCACACAGCCTTCAATCATCTATAACCCGCATGCGATATATTTGTAAGTGGGGGCCAGCAGAAGATTTTCCAGATATACAGCTGGATCAATTGAGTTATCCTACCTCTTGTAAGATCAAAGCAAAAGAGAACACATCCACTTTAGTATCATATTCCTCATTCCTATACACTTCAGGAGCCATGTACCGCCCTGTTCAGACACAATCAAGAGAATATCAACACCAGCAGTCCACAACACAGGCCTTATAATATGCTGTTATGTATGATATTCAGTTTGCAATCAGATTGATGGGGAATGTTGTTTCCTTTTTGTGTAAACCCCTGAAAAATGAAAATCAATAATGGCCACCAAAGCAAACCTACAAGATGTATCCTGTGGTGTAACCGGCTTGTCTTCTTTGACTGTATTCTTAACTACAAGTAGCTTGCTCACTCCGAAGTCTGCAACTTTCGGATGCCCGGAATCATCCCGCAGTATATTTCTGTTCTCTTACTCGAGAAAATAAGAAGCTGTCCAATTTTGGGGCTATATACAAATGTATGAACCCAGAAACATTTTGGTAACAAAAGAATGGTATTCATAAAACCAAATTGAAGCAGAACAAAAAACGTACGATGGCTCCAGATCGCGGTGGATTATTGCTTCAGGTTTATGCTCATGCAAATAATTCATTCCCCTACAAAACATCATTAGCAGCGGGGATTTCACTGTGCTCATCATGCATGAATTAAAAAGATTGCATACTTTTATAAAGTAAAAGCGAATGGATAATAACCATTAAACCTGGCAATATCAAGTGCAAACTTCACGGCTAGTTCTGGCTTTAGAGCCCTTTTCCTGTCCAGATATTCCCGTAGGTCTCCCTAAAAATATACATAAGGAAAGGGACAACTTCAAAGTATAAGTTGGATGGAATTTACCTTTTAAATAAACCATGCTAAGTGGAAGTTACTGCCTTCCAATACAAGTTATAGCTTTTCACTACGACAACAAAAAACTGAACATCCTATTCCGTATGTCCTATCTTATCAGTTATAGAGGTTCCATCAATATAAGCAGAGTATTTGAAGTTAATCTCAAAAGGCTGATCTCAACAGATAATTAAAACAAACTTCCTTAGATTTTCTGACACGCATAGATTTCAGAATGATGGAAAATTCTACAAGAGATTAGAAATCAAATGATAAACAAATTTCGCAATGCTATCCACCGGCTGCATGTGGTTATATTGTTTGAGAAAGAATAGAACCTTAGATAAATACTCGGTAACAATCATCATAGGACTACTTTGAGTAACTGCACCAAGAAACTGGACAACATTGGGATGCCGAATCTTTTGAAGCAGTGTAAGTTCATCCCTAAATGCTTTCCTGAAATGCCAGGAGGATAATTAAACCTTTAACTAAACAGAAATTCGATATCAAGAAACGAAAAACAAAATCAACCCACACTTTGTCTTCATCTGTGAACAGTTCCTCTCCAAAGGTTTTAACAGCCACCTTAATTCCACGCCATGATGCCAAACGAAAGGTACCCTGTGGCACAGATACTCACAGATGGATTAGTAACTTCTGACGAATGGTACATACTGCTTGCTCTGAACCACAAACAGTAATTTCAGCAAACGTGAAACACCAACTGTATAACTTGCTATCAATAACTGCAAAGAGCCTTGTACTCATATTGGCGCAAAAATTTCTAACGAATAAAATTGGGAAAAGAAATGTATCAGATTCAACTTCTTTTGCACGGATGGAAGAGATAAGCAACAAACAACGGTTGAGCCTGGGACAACTCTGGAAATTACCTTTGTGATTTTCTCACTGTTAGAAAAATCAAGCTCCTTTGCATCAATCTCATACTCTGGGACTTCTCGAGCATTTTGGACATGCATGGGAGCTATCTAAAGTCAGGAACAGATTTCAAAACAATTTCTTAGAACAGCTGCTTTCATCATCACATGAGAATTGCAAGGCAGGCGGCAGAGGGATATTTTAGAAAGCGATGGCACTGACAAAAAATATCATCTGCACAGTAGGACAAAAATCATACCGGAGGCTCTGCACCATGTTCCTCCAAAAGCTTTATCACGTCATGGTTTTTGTAATACACTGCATCTGCAAGAGGCTGTTGCAGTCACAAATAGTTACCATCACATAGTCGCACCTAAACCTTTCACAGCTAAAAGAGCATCAAACTCGTAATTTTAAAGCCTTTTCAGTAAATGATACTTCCAACAAAGTTCCAGATTATATAGCCATCCTCCTGGGTGACAAATTTCAGACAGATATTACTGGAACAGGAGACATAGCACAGATGAAATCCAGTTTGGCACTCAATTCAGTCTTGCCCATGATCTAATTCACACCAACAGTCACTACATCGATTCTGCCTTCCTTGTAACATGGTAACCCGATTCAAACACCGAAAACAAGAACTAAATCGATCTTGTTCACGCCAAGACTAACAGTAACAGAAACTTGAAGAGCAGGGAAAGAACATCGATCAAGAAGCAAACGCCGCAAAAACAAGGGAAACCAAAAAGAAATGAAATCAGAAAAGAGAAGGCTTGAAGATTTTACCGTGCTGCCCCACCGGTCCATTGGATCGACCTCGGCGCCACGGCTGAGCAAAAGCTGAACCACGTCTGGCCGTCCCTGACAAGCGGCGACGTGAAGAGCAGTACGGCCGTCGATGTCCCTAAAATTGACATTGGTCCCGGACTCGAGCATCGTATTGATCCCGTCGATGTCGCCTTCGTTAGCTAAATACATCAGACGAACCCTAGGATCCACCGCCGCCACCGCCGCCGCAATCGATTCCTCATCCTCATCTTTCCCGCCGCGATCCGGGGCGAGCGAGGATTGCCGTCCGAGAGTGAATCTGGCCGGAGATTTCGCCCCCATCGGATCCAAACAGTGGAGAGTGGTCTCTGAGAGAGAGAAGAGAGAGTATGAATGAATGAATGAGCTGGTTTCCAACTTGTAACGGCAGAAACCGAAAAATGGAAATTACAAAAAGGAAAAAGAAAATTCAACCAACCAGAGAAGAAAGGCACATCTCATTTATTATTTTTATTTCAACTCAAATAATTGGACGAATTTAATTTTTAAAACAAAAAACAAATCCCTTTCATTTATAAACAAAAAAAAAAAAAGGATTTTTAGTCATTCTTCAACCCCCATAATAAGTGTGGTGTGAAGCTCCGCCTATACGCTTTGACCATTCTAGGGTTTCTGTTTCCTCCTCCCTCTTAAATCTTATCTGACTCTGACACTCTCGCTCTTTCCC
>NW_010970490.1:1262580-1268910 GCF_000463585.1 Tarenaya hassleriana | reverse complement strand
TTTCCCTGTCGCAAGATTGAGCTTTTTCAGGTAAAACTTTTGCCTTCGCACTAATGAATTCGGAACTTGGGAAATCCGATGAACATCATAGAAGCTGGGTTTCTTCTTCTCTCGTCCTGTTTCGTTTTCTTGTCTGATAGATCTTCTACGGGTTTGTCTGTAAGAGATGTTTTCGGAACGTATGACCAAGAATCCGGTGTAAAACGTTTCTGTTTGGTTTCTCCGCTCGCTATGCGATTACGCGTTGCAAATGATGCAGTTCGTTGTTTGGTCGCTGGGAAAACGACGGGAAGTAGATAAAGTTCCCTTCTTTTTTATCGATTTTTCTTTCAAATTTTCTGTATCCCAATCCCAAAATGATAGGGCTTGCGTCCCCTGTTTTGATTTTCTAGGTGATTTCTACCTTTTAGATAGGTAAGGTTGATCGCCTCATTGAGTTAATTGTAACGAGCGGATGTTAGTGCCTTCAATGTTCTAAGTTATAATTTTGATCCAAGTTGAATGTTAATTTAACAACACACGGGTTTAATCGAAGCCGAATCGAGAGATTTCAGGCGAGTTTTCTGAAAACCTACTGGTTTTTGAGCAACTCTCACTTGTTCAGATAACCATAGAATTGGTGAACTGACTGTGATCATCGTAACTAGAAGTTTCATCCTTGTGGTTAACAAGTTCCGGCTTAATCTGATATACTAATTTGGAAGATGAAGAGTACTCGCAAATGTGGGGCATGAGAATGAGAATTCTAATGTTTCGCGTGCTGAGGAGATTAAGAATCAGGTTGACGAAACATTCAAATGTGACAGCTTTCTCCAATGTCTTTCAATTATTCTTCTATCACTTTGCTTGCTCAATGTATATAACTTTTAAAAAAGTCCTTGGGAATCAGTTTTGATTTTGAGTACTTTTCAAAGTTGGTTCAACCTTTTCCCCGGGTGCTCTGCTTTTCTTTTTTATGAATGATATATTCTTTTTTGTTTATGTTGTGAACAACTTCCTGAATCTTGCTTGTTGCCTGCAGCTCCCAAGTATTCTCATGACATTGATCTGTATATACAAGCTATAGATCTAAACAGCAGTAATGGTGCTTATTGAGCAAACCGTGCGCTCGCTCACACAAAATTAGAGGAATAAGGGAGTGCAATACAGGATGCATCAAAGGCCATCCAAATCAATCCAAAAGGTTCAATCTTGTGATAAGATCGTTGCTTCCTCTTCCCACAAATTCAAGGGGGCCTAGAAGGATTTCTAACAGGTTCATCTTTTATCTCTGTTATCATGTGTGGCATTTAAGCTCCTTGTTTCTTTCCTCTTTGCTTTGGTAGCTTTTGACCTCATAGCTATTGTCACCTTCTTTTGACCTTTTTGGTGAGGAGCCAAACATTCTAGACTGCCTGAATTCTTGATTAATTTCAAGCTGGAACTTTAACCTGAAAAGGTCAGAGCTTGATTGTTTATTATCTGATTAAGTAATGGAATCCCAAAAACTGGATAGTAATCTGTGCGAGTTTTGGTTTGGTGTTGGACTTTCTTCATCTCATAAGAGAGGTTGTAACCTAGGTCAAAAAGATTTGTTCCTTTTAATGCTATCAGCTGTGTCAACTTTGTTTTCCTAGCTCGACGATGATCATTTATAGTATCTCAGTTTCCTCACATCTGTTGGAGATTAAACTGTACGAGAGTGTTGTAAAACTCTCTTGATATTCCTAAAGTTCGTTCGAATTATTATCAATGCAAGTGTTGGTTTTGCTCATTTTTCTTGACAGCAATATGTTACGCCACAATTGAAGTTTATTTACCATTATGTGAAGCTCAGACCCTCTCTAGTTTCTTTGATCCCAGAAGCCAAAAGTGCTTCTGAAGTTTTTTGTGTTTTCCCTTTAATTATCTAATGCTGTCCATGTCTATTCAGGATTGATGTATGACTTGCTGTGAAGTGATCCTTGACCCCATCCTGGAAGAGGTCCAAGCAAGCAGGGAGTTGGCCTTTCATTTGGTGGAGATGTAACAAAGAGATTCTTGCAGGACAACAATCTAGGTTCGAGTGGTTGCTCATTCTTTGTATTTGGTCAAGCGTTTTAACTTTTTTAGATGGATTTAACTCTCGTTTTCTGAAACGACAGAATTGGTGGTCCGATCACATGAAGTAGAAGATGAAGGTTATGAGATTGAGCATGATGGCAAATTGATCACTGTCGTCTCTGCACAAAATTATTGTGATCAGGTAACTGAATACTCCTGTTTCAAATTTGAAATTTTGGACAGTAGAACATGAAGATGTTGTTTATTTTGTACAATCTTCATCACCCATCTCTTATCCTCTTTGTGGGTCTGTGAAAACTGTACATCATATGTAGCAAGACGGGTAACAAGGGTGCCTTTATTCGCTTTGAAGCTCCGGATATGAAGTCGCCGAACATTGTTACATTCTCAGCTGTGGTGAGCATATAGCTTTGTTATCTTTCCGCATAACCTTACATTCTCCTTTGCTTGAACATTCTTGTTTTCGCTATGAAACCGGAATCAGGAGACTAGTTCAAAATTCACACTCACAATCTGTTAGAAATTTTCTGAATTGCATTTAGTTCTTTGTTTTTTTTTAGCTGCTGTTTCTCCAGTTGTCCCTGGTCTAATTCCAAAGAGGAAAAAGACTTTTTCTTTATATGATAAAATTGTGATTACACAGAGAGTGACAACCAAAACCCTTTTGTAGAAATGACCGGAAACTCTTCTCTGTATTTACATGGTTCATTAGAAAATCAAAGCTTGGTTTTAAGCTGCTTGTCTTAAGAGACCCTTTCTCAACCCAGATCTAAAGATCCCCGGAAAGGATGAAACAGAAAAACCCAGATGGAGAAGACAGTGATATTTAATAATGCACGGCAGATAAAACTGGCACATGCTGCTGTTGTTGGATGGTACAGCCCTTACACCTGTGAATGTGATGAACACACACCACAACCAAGAAGCCCCGAGACCTTATACTATTGCTTTCCCCCCTTTTCCTTTAGTTTTGTGAGCAGAAAAATCTCTTTGCAGCATAAACCCTTGCATTACAAAGCATCGGATTCTTCCTTCAATGGCTCCTCCTATGTTCTCTCTGAGTGTTCTTGAATCTTTTGCTGCTGCTGTTGTTGTTGTTGTCGAGTGGAAACTGCTGTTACAGGAACTTGTATTATGCCTTACTGTTATGGAATCTCCCGGCTCTTCTTTTTCCTGTGAGATTCGCATATTCTTGCAGTCTTTTACATGTGGGTTTTTTTTTTCCTGCATAAATTATGTGTTTTGGTTTCAAATTCTAAAGATTGTAATGGTAGTTCTTTCTGGGGCGTACAAATGTGTATATACATACATGTGTGTGTGAGCGTACATAAACAAATGACGATTGCAGCATATAAAGTACACACTGTTTTTATACAGAAACGCGGAGAAAGAAGACAAGGAAAAGGTAAGTGGTGTCAAATCTGAAAGCACCCAAGACTGGCAGAGACCAGACAAGATAGATTTTACCCTCCTGTAAATATTTAATTCATTTAACCATGTGTATATATGAGTTTTGGAGTGGGTCAGTTGTCTGTCCTAAAATGAATATTCATCCATGTGATGTCCCTACGGTCATTATCTGCTCCTGGATTCCCCGTGTTTGAATCATTGTTTATATACGTATACATACATGTCCGCAGGTTATGGCTCTCATCAGTGTATATTCGGTGCGAACTTGATGACTACAAATTGGGGAGGATATCTTTCTAGTTGAGGGATAAAGTCTTGTACATAATATATATATATATATATATATATATATACACACACACGTGTGTATCATATCATTTAGACTGTATATATATATGTATAAGAGCAACAACGCCTATGTCGAATTTGAAATTTAATTTCATTTTGTTAGTACATATATTGAAGTGTGTGTTGGAAAGGAACAATTTTGATGCATCCATACATTGGTAGCTTCTAACTCTGACTTTGAGGCTAAAACTGCTATAAACAGACAAAACGCTCTGCCCTTATAACGATGTGTTCCCCATGTCTCGTGACTTTCAAATAAAAGAATTTATGATTGGTAAATCTTTAATATGATCATGTGATTTGTGACTTTAACATCATCTGTTACACTGAGAATTTAAAAAAAAATGTAATAAATTCGCTGGATTAATACATAATCATATGGATCTTATTTTGAAATTGAAAAAAATAACAATTGCTCAAAACTAAAAAACCCTGAAATAAAATATAATTAAATAAAGACCACACGGAAATCCAAAACATCAATCGACTCTCAGTAACATAAAAAAAAAAAAGTGATTTGAAAATTCAAGAGAGATTCGAGTGAATGCGTAAAGAGTGGGGAAATTATTGTAGGGATCAGAAACAGTTGATCAACTGTACACCATGGATAGAAGAAGAAGACGACGACTAGTCAATCTCAATCACATTTCTCTTTGCGTTCGTGTGTGTTTTTTAAAATTTTATTCTTTTTAAAATAATATATATCATAATTAAGAATGCAGATACATGTGTGTGTTTGTGTGTATGTTCTGTCGCTACGTAAACGCCATTATTGTACGTCTAAGTACGTATGTATGTATTCACAGTAATATGCAAACACACCATCGAGTGTTTTAGAAATATGATGTATGTTTTTATATATAAAAAAAAAGATGTATACATACATACATATATATGCATGTGGTCTTCACTACCACCCATCCCCCACTTCTAACCCAATGGTACGTATCTGTCTTTTCGTGTTTCAAAGATGAAGGTAATGTCCCTACTCCTTTTCTTGTCTCAATCTCTTCACTCTCTCTCTCTCTCTCTCTCTCTCTCGGATGCGGTCATTCGAGCATCATATAATAACACATGCAAACACCACACGAGACTCTCCTGAATAGCACTCACTCTCTCCGCAATGCTCTCTTCACTGTCTGTCGCTCGCTTTCTCTTGTTCCTCCTCATCTTTCTCGCTCTCCGGCGCCATGTGAACTCACAACCGCCTAACTCCCTCCCTCCCTCTGAATCAGAGACTCTCTTCACCATCATGGATTCCATGTCCTCCGATCATCAATGGCGCCTCTCCTACCCCAACCCTTGCGCCCCTGGCTCCTCTTGGCCCGGTATTGAGTGCAAATCCGGACCGGATCGGTTTTGTCACGTCTCTCGGCTCGACTTCGGCTCTCCGCCCAACCCTTCCTGCAGATCCTCCGCTTCTTTTCCTCGCCTCATCTTCTCTCTTCCTCATCTTCATTCCGTCTTCTTCTTCAACTGTTTCACTCGCTCCCGTACCTCCATTGTTTTTCCCTTGGCCAGGCTTTTCTTCAACTCTTCTCTGCAACAGCTCAGCCTCAGATCAAACCCTTCTCTCATTGGATCCATCCCTCCTGGGATTTCTTCGCTCAAGTCTCTAAAGATCCTCACTTTGTCCCAAAACCAATTTACGGGAAAGATTCCGACAGGTATTTTCCAGTTGAGCAACCTGGTACACCTTGACTTGAGCTACAACACGCTCACAGGGATCATTCCCCTGCAGCTGGGCAATCTCAAGAACCTCGAAGGCTTGGATTTGAGCTATAATTCGCTCGTGGGTTCGATCCCAGCCACGATTTCCGATCTGGGTTTGCTCCAGAAGCTCGATCTGAGCTCAAACTCTCTGTTTGGCGCAATCCCTGATGGTGTAGAGATGCTACATTCTCTGTCTTTCATGGCTTTAAGCAACAACAAGCTAAGAGGGCCGTTTCCGAAGGGGATTTCCAAGCTTCAGAATCTACAGTACTTCATCATGGATGATAATCCCATGTTTGTTCCTCTTCCTGCAGAATTGGGATTCCTCGCTCGTCTCCAAGAGCTCCGTCTCGCGAATTCGGGTTATTCTGGGAATATCCCGGAGAGTTACACCAAATTGATGAATCTAAGCTCGCTGTCACTGTCGAACAACAGATTAACAGGCGAAATCCCATCTGGGTTTGGCTCTATGCCTCACATTTTCCACCTGAATCTTAGCAGAAACATGCTGATGGGCGTCGTACCGTTCGATTCGAGCTTTCTGAGGAGGTTGGGTAAGAACTTGGATTTGAGCGCGAACTCGGGGCTGTGTCTGGATCCGGCAGATGAGTTCAGCCTCGTGAAGACCGGCGTCGATGTCTGTGGGAGGAACAATTCGGGTCGTGGTGGGTCGCTGATTCATCCATCGAAGAAATCCGAAGCTCCTTCAACAAATCACTACAGATTCTGCTTCTGCGTTGCTTTGTTGTTTCAGTTTGCTCTGTTTCTGGGTTTGCATAATAATCGGTTGCCTCTTTAAGGGGGGGGGGGGGGGAA
>NW_010970490.1:1258004-1262496 GCF_000463585.1 Tarenaya hassleriana | reverse complement strand
GGGGGGGGGGGGGGGGGAAACAAATAATAAATATTTTATGAAATATAGATTGCATTGTTGTTTCCCTGGTCGACGATCTCATGGAAATCAGTGAATTTTTTTTACTGGAATTTATTTATGGGGTTTTCATTAATTTCCTTGTTTCCCTAATTTTTAGGTCGTGGGCGTTAATGTAGTTAATGTGCTATTTGGATCTTTTTAATTATTAGTACTTTTTCTACTGCTCATTTGTTTTCCTTTATCTTTTATTTTATTCAATATTTCTATTGATTTTATATTTTATTAAGTTTTTAATTCAATTTTTTATTAAAGATCGTTTTTGAGAATTTTCATATGCAACTTTGAATGCAATTGGGCTTGAATCTCATGTATGATATAATGATTTAAAAAAGTTATTAACTTGTGTAACCGCCCGTGGCCCGGCCCATATTAGTGACGACAACTCCTCTTATCAAAGCCCATTTTGTCAACTCAGGCCTATATATCATGAATAGGCCCACGGTGTATTGCGTTGCGTAACCAAATTGGATTTGGCAGACGGAGGAGAGCAACCCACGTCCACGCACTCTTTTAGCGGGTGGATCCCACTCGCCAATTGCGGTGACATGTGGCGTGCTTATACAGAGAGTGATGTCCACCGTTGGATCTACGAGAGTGGGTGTGTGTCCGGGATAATACTGACACATAAGCTTCTCGGGATTTGAATTATTTGCTTCTAGAAGAAATATTATCCAGTGATCCAACTTGCTCAAAATGACTTAGCCTTTATCACCGTTGGATCTTATCAGAACCACTCGAGTTTTGACACGTGTCAATGTCCCATACTCCTGCCCGCAGCAGAACTCGCTTGGCATGAGGATATAAAAGAGAGCGAGAGAAGAAATGGTCTATTTTTGAAGTGCTTGTTCGCTTTCTTTTTGTTTCTTTCTTCGGATTTTGATATTTTCGTTCTGCTACAATGGAGATCTCAGAAAGAGTGAGAGCTCGATTGGCGGTTCTGTCGGCACACTTGGCGGGGGCTGAGCCACATGGATCGTCTGCGATCGAACGGTGGTGCACGTCGGCGAACATGGCTCCGCATGGATCCCTGAAGGGAACGCTGACGATCGTCGACGAGCGCACGGGGAAGAAATATCAGGTCCCGGTCTCTGAAGAAGGTACCGTTAAAGCCGTTGATATCAAGAAGGTATGTCCGATCGTAATTTTGAAGTCGAAAATTTGTGATTTTGGGTTTCGAAAGCACGAGTAGTGGATGGATGAGCCGTGATTTCGGTGTTTTTGGCTCTGAATTTCGATCTATGTTACGTATTTATTATCGAAAGGGAGAACAATTTTGACATTGGATTGAAGAATTTTGAGCTGGGTTGGTTGTGTTTACGGGAATTTGCATGTTTGGTGTGTAGATAACAACGGGGAAGGAGGACAAGGGACTTAAGTTATACGATCCTGGTTATTTGAACACAGCTCCTGTCCGGTCTTCGATTTCTTACATCGACGGAGATGAAGGAGTCCTCCGATATCGTGGATACCCAATTGAGGAGTTGGCCGAGAGAAGCACTTTTGTGGAGGTTGCTTATCTCCTCAGTGAGTATAGATCATGTTGTAGCTTGTAGTGATATTGTTGCTTATTGCTCTTTGGGGTGTAAACTTTTGAGGCCAAGCATGTGTTTGATCATGTTGTCATTATCATCCACGGAATTAAGTATTGTCATTTTGATTCTATAATCTTTTGCGTGGAGGTGGGAGCTAAGCCTTGATGAAAATGTTTTTCCTTTTTTTAGTTCTCAACGAGTGCCTCAGATTTATATTTATTGTGGCAGTGTATGGAAATCTTCCTTCTGAAAGTCAGCTTGCCGATTGGGAGTTTGCAGTTTCTCAGCATTCAGCTGTGCCGCAAGGAGTATTGGTGAGTTTTATTTGGATGGATTTCCATGACATGCTGATTGATTTTAAGACATTGAATTATTTAAGTACAGATCTGAATTCAGAATCAGACTTTGGCATAAGCTCTTCGTTATGCATGTAAGCTTTGCATGAGCGGTATATTAATATTACCCGATTTACCTCCATTGTAAGTGTTGTCATCAATTGGAGGTGTGCGTGATGGCCTTGACTCTTTGAACATTGTAAAACATGTGATGCGACCGAACGATGATAAAGTGTAAAGCCAATTAACAAAACTTGGATCTATAGATATGTGAAGAATATACCAGTGATAGTGAAAAGGATGAAAAGGATATTTTTGGTTTGGCTCAAGAATTTCTTATGAATGTTCTTGCAGGATATTATACAGTCTATGCCTCATGATGCACACCCTATGGGAGTTCTTGTTAGTGCAATTAGTGCACTTTCCATCTTTCATCCTGATGCAAACCCTGCTCTTCGGGTAGGTTGGGATTGACTTTTTGTCCAGTAACATGTCTACAATTTTGTTGTCGATGTTGTTAAGACGAGTTTTCTTAAACTGTCCTCATGAACTTGCTATGCTCCTTTCCATTTATTGATTTCTTGGGACTTCTTTCATTGGGTGCAGGGCCAAGATATTTACAAGTCCAAACAAGTTAGAGACAAACAGATCGTTCGTATTCTTGGAAAGGTATGTGTTACTTTTTGCCATTTGTGTGAATTTAAATGTGGGGTTTATTCACTTTGTGTCTGTTTATTCACTTTTTCACCTGAAACGCATAACTGAATTGTGTGAATTTAAATGTGGGGTTTGGATTAAGGATTTGCAATGTGCTTATCAAATCGAATGGGCTTGCAGGCGCCAACTATTGCTGCAGCTGCTTATTTGAGGTTGGCAGGAAGGCCTCCTGTACTTCCTTCAGGCAACCTTTCTTATGCAGAGAATTTCCTCTATATGCTTGATTCCATGTACGTCCCCACTATTTTTCCTCTTGATTTGGTTAGTCACTTTGGGGGTATTTAAGATTTGTGTCTGATGATATCTTCTAAGCCATTCACAAGAAGCTTTGCCCGTTTCGAATGCTTGAACAGTTTCTGAAAGCATTAATACAATGAGTTTCTCTTGTTCGAATGATTGCAGGGGTAATAGGTCTTACAAACCTAATCCTCGGCTAGCTCGAGTGCTGGACATCCTTTTCATATTGCATGCAGAACATGAAATGAATTGCTCCACTGCTGCTGCCAGGCATCTTGCCTCCAGGTACATCCCTTTGGTTTTGGGTACAGTTATGAATCTGCTAAGAGATATCTTACCGAATCGTGTGTGTATCTGCAGTGGTGTTGATGTGTACACTGCTGTAGCTGGAGCTGTTGGAGCTCTGTATGGTCCACTTCACGGTGGTGCGAATGAGGTGCGTAACGAGTGTCCAAATGTTAATACTTATGTTTGTGCTTGTATGTTCCTGGGTTTGTGAAATTATTCCATTGTTGTTGTCATCAGGCTGTGCTTAAGATGTTATCGGAGATTGGGACGGTTGAAAATATTCCAGAATTTATCGAGGGTGTGAAGAACAGGTCACTTGATTCTTGCAGAACTAGTTACTTGAATTTCTGGTCAGTAGTCTCATCAATTGTTCTCATCCACTTTCGCTATATATTTCCAGGAAGAGGAAGATGTCAGGTTTTGGACATCGCGTTTACAAAAACTATGATCCCCGAGCAAAAGTCATCAAGAAGCTGGCAGAGGAAGTGTTTTCTATCGTTGGAAGGGATCCTCTGATTGAGGTATATTCATTGTCATCATAGTCAAGTCTCTTTGAGAAGATTAACTGAAACATGTTCTGTTTTCGTGATGATCTTCTTAGAAGGGACGCGGCTTAAGATATTTATGTGTCTGATGTTTGCAGGTAGCCGTTGCTCTGGAGAAGGCAGCTCTGTCGGATGATTATTTTGTGAAGAGAAAGCTATACCCGAATGTTGATTTCTACTCTGGATTGATATATAGGTAAAATATAAACCGGACTTTATGTTCATTTCTTCCTCTGAATCACTCGTGTTTGAAATAACGGCCTAATCTGGTTCTCCGAAAACAGGGCAATGGGATTTCCGCCAGAGTTCTTCACTGTCTTGTTCGCAATCCCCAGGATGGCTGGATACTTGTCCCACTGGCGAGAGTCATTGGATGATCCTGACACGAAGATCATGAGACCCCAGCAGGTTAGCTCACCCATCTCGCATTATCCCTCTTCATATCAGATCTGTACTCGTAAAGATCGATATAACGAAGATAGAAACACGCAAAGATCGATATAAAAAGATGGAAACTTGGATCGGGGTTATGCAGGTGTACACAGGGGTATGGCTGCGGCATTACACGCCAGTGAGGGAGAGAACACTGTCGAGTGAACCTGACGACAAGAATGCCGACAAGATGGGACAAGTCTCTGTTTCGAATGCGTCGAGGAGGCGTCTTGCTGGTTCTGGGATTTAGTCCTAATTTTTTTTTTCGTTACATAATAAGTAAGATGGTCTCACCATTCACGTTTTGTTGTTTCTGTCGCATGTTTGTTTGGGGGGGGGGGGGCTT
>NW_010970490.1:1200684-1257707 GCF_000463585.1 Tarenaya hassleriana | reverse complement strand
GTTTTGTTTGGGGGGGGGGGGGACTTGTCCATGTCATCTCCGGGGACAAAGCTCTCGCCGGAGATTGAATAATCATAACATTTAATAAAAATCTCAAGTTTAAACCTTCTGAATACAGTTTTTTTTTGGCTGTGATTCTTCTCCAGTCTCCTGTTTTGTTGGGTAACAATTTCGAACAACGGAATATTTATTACAAATGTGATGCCAAAGCGACAAAGTAGATTTGAGAATTTGGTGTCTAAATATTTGAAGCAATACATGTAAAGATGATACACTTCCATTCAATGGGAAGACTCGCAAGCCACAGCTATACATTATGTTCTGTTCTGTCTGGTTGCTGTATTTCTTGAAGATGAAGGAACATTCGCAGAGATGCTACTCTTCTTTGGAGGAGGAGATCTAAAAGAGGTAGCTTTCGACGTTGAAGGGACATTTGCAGGTAATATACTTCTCTTTGGAGCACTGATACTGCACAGGACGGCAACCGAGAGAATGGATCAATTGGTTTGAAGGCGAGGTCCTGAAAATATATAATCGAACACGAGTACAATTACCTGAAACTCTTCTGGACCGCCTTTCTCTTCATTGCTGCGAGATTTTTCATTTCTTGACTGTTTCCACAAACACATTTTAGAAAGAAAACCAAGTCAGCACTCGGTAACTGATATATATCTTGAATCGTATGTGTCGGTTGAAGGAGATACGGTATCAAAGATAATCCCTTTCACACTGTTTGATTGTGCGAGACGAGGTGAGAATTCATTACCTCTTTAAAAGATCCAATTTCGCCTTCTTCATGATGTTACTCTTCACACCGGAAAGATTGTGACCAGGTCCACCTGCGAATACATCATTTCCAGTAAACCGTTTGCTAGAAAGCCAGAGATTTGAAGCCATCCTCAAATTCCGTAGCAAGATTGGCCAGAGAATACTAAAAGAACCTAATATGGTACGAAAAGAAATGTTACCCCAAAAGCCTCTTTTGTTGCCGGGAGGAACTTTTGCGCAAAGCTTAGTTTTTCGATTTTGTTTCTCTGAAAAGAATTTAAACCCATTTACATGTCGAATGCAGGATGAATAACAGCTGGCTAAAGGCAATCATATAACGACTATTGGATTAAATCGACACTAAAAAAACTCAGTTCCACCAGGATTGATAGCTTTGATGCCTGAGCACTTTACCCATGAAGGAATATTAAGCACACAGCACTGACGAATGCAGATAGAAATACGTGGTTATCAGTATGAAGTATGAACAAAACTAGGCCTATATGTCATAACGAAAAGTGAAACTGTAAAGATCATACTTGCAACTTCCTTCTCGTAAAGTTGTTTGAGCCGGTCAGCAGCTCGCTCCTCATCTTGTTCGACATCTTTCAACTTGGCCTACAACCAATCATGAGCTTATAAATTCATCGAAAATTTCTCACTTGGAAATGTAACTACAGAGGGACCCAGAAGACAAAAGCACCTCGTATAAATGTCTCCACTTGAAAGTTACTCTGTTCCGCTTCATCCTCTCAATGACAACATTCATTTTCTGATAACCAAACTGCTTCTCATAGAACCTTTTCCACAATTTATTAGTGATTGGACTAAGATCGGTGTCCTGGAAAGATACATTAACGCACAACTTGACATTCCTTCGAAGAAACGGGTAACTAATATCGAGGGTTTTGGGGGGTGAAGAAGGTATCTTACTGCAGTACAATCCTCCACATGCATTAACTGTTCTACAGTGCAATGCTGTAAAATTTGGTCGAGGAGTTGAAAATCTAACCCACCAACGTATCCGATGAACCGCACATTGTCAATTGCAGTCATAATGCAAAGCTCCACGAGGGAAGGAGGTTTCCTACACTGCTCCTCTACAGACATCGGAAACCTACATACAAATGCTTCAATATGAACTCTCACAAAACATGGTTTATGGCTAATACAAGGTAAGATTATGCACAAATATAAAGCAAAGCTGGAATTTTGCTCAACAGTTGTTTGATCAGAAACGGACCCTAGTGTCAAATTATCAACTTATCATCAATCATCAAAGTAAATCCAGAGAATCCATCGTTTCCAAAACAGATCGGCATGGACCCAACTAGAGCAATCGAAATCCGATATGAACGAACACGACTGATTGATCAAACAAAATCTAGCACTCAATCGTTTCAATTCCTCAATTCTATTCGCAACGGAGACAACCGATTCCTCATCGGACACAGCATATCAAAGAGAGCCAAGCAAAAGAGGATCCGGAAATCGAAGAAACTTTACCGCTGGGGCTAAGGGGATTCGAACCGATGATTGATTGATTGATCGGAGAAGGCGAAAGAACGACGGTCGGAGACAGCTTTTCTCCTCCCGGAAGAGAAAAGACGCCGGCGTTTTTTTTTTTCGTTAGTCGTCTACCGGTGATGACGATGTGAAGTCAGGGATTTTGTGGGCGGAGGATTTTTTCGTGTGGTCTCAGCGGCTGACGCAATTATGCAAACATGACTGTTTTAAAAAAAAAAAAAATCCCCCATTTATCATTATTTTGTGATCGTTTAATTTTCTATGCAAATAAAATATTATGGAATATTATTCTGCTTTTTAGTTGATTTTTTTTTCAGGAAATTGAGCGTAATTATGTATAAATTAAAAAAACTTCTGATGCTGTATTTTTTTTGTGTGTATATTAACAAGTTTGTTGGAAATTAATGCAGGATTTCGTTTCTGGATTCCGGTTAGCAGGATTTAGCTTTTGGTATGGTTCTCTCTCTCCGGTTATGTCACTTGTGGCCTCCGTTCTTACACTGGCTTGAGATGGGCCTAATCATAGCCCAATATTAACTACCCATATCCGGCCCACTTCAGCATTATTTAATGAATAATAATATTTAATGAACCCAATTACACCCTGTTTCACGAATAATCGCACAACCCAAAATCGCACCTCCGGTTCTGCTCCTCCTTCGCCACCGTCCTCCGCCGGAAAACCGCCGCGCAATCCGGCAGGTCGCCGAGATCACTGAACAACGACTCCTCCTCCACCTCCTCCATCGCCACGTCAGCACCTCCGGAGATCGCCACGTCGTAGAACCACCCGAACTCGTCGGGCTCGCAGTAGCACCCGCCGAGCAGCGTCGGCACGTCCACGTGGCTCAGATCCAATCCCGGCGTCGCATCGGCTTCGGCGGTGTCCACGTCAGCATCCTTCCTGGCGACGGTGTGGTTGCGGTGGTGGTGAGGCTTGGTAGCGGCGGAGGGGAGGGGGTGGTTGTGGTCGGAGGCGTAGGTTATGACGATCTTTGTGGGGTCCACACGGCTTCTCTCCACCTGCTTCCTCGCCGGACACCCCTTCGAGCTGCTGCACCTGTAATATCCCCTGCTTTTTTTCACACCCCAAATTTTAATTATTATTATTATTTTAAAAATTTGTTATAATCTTTTTCAAATATAAAATAAAAATAATTGTATTATTCTGAAACATTGGCACGTTAATCTCGTATTTATTTGTTACATAAAACAATGAACTTTAAATAATTCATTTGCATAAAACAGTAAAATTTTCCATATATATTATTATTGTATATATTGTGTGTATATATATATATATATGATGCTGACGCGTTAGGCGTATTTTAGAGTTCCCCACCACTACATACATTGGGGCGGAGGTTAGTATATCCTCCGCCTCAGCGCAATGCTAACGTACGCTTATTTAGGCGATCCATTAATACAGCCTTTAATCCGTCATTAAGGCAAACATTGAATCCTTTGATTTTTGGTGGGAAGGAAGAAAGGGTAAAAGAGTAAATTTACCTGGGGTACGGAGAGCCTTTGATCGGCTTCTGACCGTACTTCCTCCAAGCCCACGAATCCGACGGTGGATATGCTTCGCCTCTGCTCTTAGATCCTTCCACGTCAGCAACCGGAACTGACACAACTCTCTTCTTCATGTTCCTCCTGCTTCGACAACACATTCCTTTCAGACACAATGAAAAAAAAAAAAAAAAAAAAAAAAAAACAAGATTCAGATTCCGAAGAACCTTTTCTTTGAAGAAGTTTTACGGATCTTGGAATCTTCGCAGGAAGAGGGAGAATCCGGTGTGACGCCGTCGTAGGTATCATCGTCTTCCTCGTCCGATCGCTGAGCTCTACGGTGCATCTCGACCGTCGATTTCGCCTGACCGGAGAATGACTGAAGAAGAGACGGAAGGGTTTTTAAATTTTGATCCATTTGATTATTCCTCCTCTCTTGTAGGTTTATTAATCAATCCGAGGACGTGCAGGCAAATATCGTGGACTATATATTATAATATTATGGTATGGTCGTTTTATTTTATACATAAAATATGACCAGTTGTTTGTTTTTATTTGTTGTTTTCTTGGAAGGTTCATTTTATTTTTGTATATTATTGGACTGTATTTGAGCTCTGTTTTCTTGTTAATCTTAGTTCATTGGGTTTCCTAATTAACCAAACCTTTGAATTAGCCCATGCATATGTGTATGTATTATATTTCAGCATATCTATATGCACATGTATGATGCATTGCTCTCCTTTTTTTGCATTATTAAGATGTTACGTCTTGGTCCATTATAATATAATATGATATCTCTAAAGGTTTTAAAATCTTTGCAGACTAATGTTATAACAATGATGATGATCATCGAGATTGCCCTAATGTTCGATAATTTTATAATCATAAATATATAAGAGCCCATAAATGCCCGCGTCTTGATTAATTAATTGTTATTAAATGCTCTATCATTGTCTCCCACTTCTGTAAGTTAGAATAAATCCAGACAATTTATTTTCTTTGTTAGAGAAGTTTTGAAGAACACTAATGTGACTGGTCCGGCAATATTCTATGTAATGCAAACTATGCATAATTTCATATGTTTTGGCGGTCCATGTTATCCACAATATTAACATCCGAGTTAGCTAATGAATTTATTATAATTCGATGAAATTGATAATGAAACTATTTAAATCGTGTAACAAGGTAACTATTAAATGACGCCGTCTCCAAAATTTCATCTAAAAATCATCGTCGAAAAAATTAAATTAAATCCAATAATACATAGTTATATATGAATCGAATTTCATCTAAAAATCACAACTTTTTTAAATTAAATTCATCAAAATAAGCAGAAAAGTGGAACTTGCATATCCAAAATTTTGACTCCTAATCCAATTCGGGACATTATCAAAAATACTTTCCATATACTATTTTAACTTCAACTTATATCTTTCTCCAATTTTAACCATGTGACCAGAATTAGGTATGGTCATATTGTGATCACATTATTCATAACATCAAATTACTGATCACACTGCTTCACCATGTTTAATCTTTACATATCAAACTAATCATTTGATAAAACTATTATAAATTTAATGTTATAACCAATGTGACCAAACTATAATTTTGGACACATGGCCACAATTGAAGAAGGATATGGGTTGAGGTTAAAATAGTATATGGAATAGTTTGGTGACATGACGAAGAAGGATATGAGTTGAAGTTAAAATAGTATATGGAAGATATATTTTTATATAATGTCAATTTAAAGGCTTGTCTACATTCTATTTTATAAGTATCACCGTGAAGGAAATCCCGTGTATACACAAGCAAACTCGTGTATGATAGGGCATATATGTATATACAAATCTGTACATGTATTTACACACGTGGACAACGAGAGAGACAATGACATATATGGAAAATATATAGAGGAGCCCGTTGTGTTGCACCTACCAAATATCGTAATTGCATTCTTTAATATAAAATATAATTTAAACCCATAAAATATTTCAAATGAACCGCATATATGATTATTGAACATTGAATACTCCTTTCTGATTTTTTTTTTGTTGGTTGGGGTATAAAAATTAAAGTTGGAGTGGTGTCGGTCACTTTAGGTAGAGACAGACATGTCTTACCGCATGTCATATACATATAATAACTAATTTCTGTAATCACCATTATATTATTATTTATATTTCCACTCTTTTAGGCCATTAGTATTTAGGCGTCACGAGCGTTTAAAAACATGCAAAGGGTATATAAGTCACTTGTTAGCATTCGGTGGTAGAATTTGAAATAATTTTTATTCGAAAAATACTATATATGAAGAGAGGCTCTGGGCTAATCACATGTATTTATTTGGATTTCATTAATACAAATAATCCACTTAAAGCACGGTATCCATTAAATTTTAGTGGCGCTGTTGGTAGTGTGCATAGATGGGGTCCACATGATAATTATTGGAAAACTGAGGGTATTAATGTAATTACGCTACGCCACTAATCACAAATTTATATACCCTTTGTTCCCATTGTCTTGCCTCACCTCAAACAAAAACAAAAAAAATGGCCGCTGAGGAAATCATGGAGCTGTTCGACCAAAACTGGTTCTTCTCCAAACACAAAGAGCCTACGGGTCTCCCGCTGGAAAGATCAAATCAAGAATCTGAGGGAATCCATGGAAGTAAAGATCCAGAAAAGCCTCAAGAATCCAAGATTCCGCTTGATGAAGCTTTTTTTACGCCGGGAAATGTTCTTGTCGGGAGGTCTATGAGTGATCAGAACTTGATGAGCTCGAAGACAAGCTTGTTCGGTTCCTCGGATGATCTGTTCTCGCCGACTTCGGTCCTCAACGTCAAACATCAGGCGGGGAAGCTTCAGACGATCCTCTCCGGCAAGGAAGTGACCGAGTTCTTGCCCGACGACGGCAGTCCGAAGCCAGAGAAAGCGTCTGATGGTACAGAGGAGACGAAGGACACGGAGCAGAAGAAGAAGAAGAAACATGAAGCGGGGAGAGCAAGGAGGAGAAAGAGCTTGTCGGATTTGGAGTACCAAGAGCTGAAAGGGTTTATGGATCTGGGTTTCGTTTTCTCCGAGGAAGACCACAAGGATTCTGATCTGGTCTCGATTCTTCCAGGACTGCAACGAATCGGGAGGAACAACGGAGAAGACGACGAAACAGATGAAAACAAGGAGAAGAGAAGCGGAAACAGAGGAGGAAGACCGTATTTGTCGGAGGCGTGGAAATTTCGGGGAGAAAGAACGGAGAAGAAACCTCCGCCGCCGGCGATGAGGTGGAAATTTCCGGCGCCGGCAAACGAAGTCGACATGAAAGATCATCTCAGACTATGGGCTCATAACGTCGCATCCTCCGTTAGATAACGAAATTTTCATCGACCATAAACCTCAAAATACATGTATGATCCCTTAAATCTTATCCAGTTTTGATCAGCTTGGTGCATACACTGCATGAAAAATGTACGAGTGTTTTCTGATGAGTTCGCAGGGAATAAGATACACGTGTATCTGTCTATACGATATGTATACGCATGTGTATTGGTTATAGCATATTAAGATAGAAAAAAAAACAAGCACGTGAAACGTAAGCGTGTGGTTAACACGTCAATTTTAGGTGAGAGAAGTGTTAACGAGACCGGAACAAAAGGGTCGTGGTCGGAATATATAATGGCACCTGCGTGGTGGGCGGGCGATGTCCCAATGGGGATTTTCATCTCCCGATTCTGCCAAAAGCTTATCTAAATACTCGTGACTCTCGTTTGACATTTTTTTTAAAAATAATAAAATGCAACAAACAGTGAGTAATCATGAGATCGATGAAAAAGGGGAAAAGGGGGAAGGATAATAAAGAAAAAGATTACTTTCCTTGGAGCTGAAGCGTGCATGCCATTTGGTAAAGATAGTGAACTCCAGCAAGCTCCACGTCATCGTAAGAGTGAAACATATTCTCACACGCTACAAGAGAGTAAGCAACGCATATCATGCAAATGATGAACTACCATTGATGAAATGAAACATTCTGGATAAGCCAAAGGGTATTGGTGAGCCGCCGCCGCCGCCGCCGCCGCCTGTCCCATAGCAATGGATCGCACCACACGAATACAAATTGTACACATCAAACTTCTCTACGGCCATCTCATCTTTCATATATGAAAAGAGCAGTTCAAGTTTCCAGGACGTGACACACTGCAGATATAAGATTATTTATACTAACAATGTTCCGAAGACGAGTTTGATCCATCCCCAGAACGCATTCCAACAGTTTTCTTAAACCAGAAATAATGACTCCTTCCCACACCCACGCCATTAAACCAGCACCATAGATTTCCTCTACAGCTTATGGATTGCTGTTCACTTCTTTCCACGCAGTTTCGCCCCAAGTGCCCTCTCCAGCTTCGAAAGTATCTGCTGATTCGGAATCGCTTTCCCAGATTCATACTCTTGGATCACCTGTGGCTTCTCATTGATTATCTACCAAAAACAAAAACAAAACAATCGTGATACGATTAAAAAAAACGATCCCAGCTACATACAACAACACCAACAGATAATAACAAAAGATAGGCAGGGACTGATGAAACTACTTGAGCAAGTTGAGCCTGTGTCAGTTTCTTTTCCGTGCGGGCTTGCATGATGGCCTTCTTTAGCTCAGTAGGAACACGGTCATCTGGTTTCATAGCCACACATCAAGGTGTCAGAGATCACTGCACATACTAATTGTACACAATATCCGATCTTACAGGCCCAAAAAATCCCATCTAGCCACAGCCAATGCATTATGAATGGATTCAAACACAATGAAATGCAGAAAAGAAAACGCATGAAACTTCCGCTCTTCTCATTCCAATCCATCTATCATTGATTCATTTCAGAGTTCCGGCGAGCACATATAAGAACTGAGGCAGAAACACAAAGCTTGCTCTAAGATTGCAACTCATAAGTAAAGTTAGACTCTAAATATGATCTGCGGAAAGGCCCCAAATATATGGACTACACTCTACAGCCATCATAAACATTCATATGACAACATGAGACTACCATTTCATTGCCAACACACAAACCAGATCATTACCCTTAAAGCAAAAGATCAGATATACTCACGAGTAAGGTTCTCGGTATCATCATCTAGCTTCTTTGTGTTCAGAGATGTGCTGCTTGATGCCGCCTTGTTTGTCCCACCATTGACTAAACCCAGATAACAAAGACAGCGAAAAAAAGTAGAAAAACCCATTAGCAGGATCTTATAACCAGAATCCATATACAACAACAACGATGATGACGACAACGCCTTCGATGCCTTGGTCCTAAGTTTATTTGAGGTCGGCCAAAACATAATCCATATGCAACAATAAAATTCACAAAAATCAAATCGCTCCTAAAAGCATAATACCGTACAGGAGACAAAAAAATCCACACAATACGATCACAAAATCAATCGATTACAAGTACCAAATGCTTTGACAGATTACTAAAACGCGGATAACCCAAAATCTAAAAGCAAGTCCCTACTGAAAGCTCAATCGTAGGGCAATACCGCACATAAATAAAAACCTAATCGCAGAAAACTAAAGATGGAAACCCTGTATCCAGCTATAATCCTCCAATCTACGAAAAGTTCCAATAAACCCTAAATCACACGCGAGTTCAAGATTAGATCCGTTAACGAAGGCGCATCAGACATAACAAGAGGCAAAGAGGAAGAAGAAGAAGAACGAACATTTTCTGACGGTCTCGATCTCGGCGCCGGTTCGGCGAGCGGCGTTGACGGCCTTCTCGTCGCGCTTGGCGGCGGAGTTGGGAGCCTTCTTGCGGATCACCACCGGCTCCCAATCCTGAGTCATCGGTCCAACTCCTGCCATGGTTTCGTCTTCCGAATTTCTCCTATTCGCCTTCCTCGAAATCTAGGGTTTCCTCTGTGCGCCTCTTTATCCAATGGATAAAAAATAAACAGGAAATGGGAGAAAAGAGAGACGGAATAATTATATAAATAGTACGACTAAGCCCCGCGTGAGCTTCACGCTAATGTTTTTTTGTTCTTTTTTCTTTTTCGCTTTCATTCAACGCATATCATTTTCCATTCGGATCGAATTTAGCATAAAATAATTATTAAATTATATAGTTTTTGGAGTTTATCACCGTCTAAGAAAAATCACAAATTATTGTAACATCTTATCTTCAGATTTTCTCTAATAAAGTTTTAAAAAAAGTTGACAAAACAAAACCTTTTTTAAAATACTTATTTGTGGTTTCGTGGTCATCTAATCTTACAGATTAATCTTCACATTCTTCAGCAACATCTGTTTCTTTGATCATTGATTGGACCTTGCAACTTTTTCTACAATCAGCATTTATTGTGCCAACACATACATCAATTTAATAGATTATATTTTAAATATCTATCAATGTTAATCTTTTGATATTTCCATATCACTATGATCTTTCACTATCTCTATTTCTTTAATTTTAAGATCTCTCTCTTTTTTTGTATATATAAACATGTACTTTGTTTTACATCAAATTTCAATAATAATTTTTTTTTACCACTTTTATCAAATCTTACCGCGGTTTCTTCTGCTGCGTAGCTGCATCTCTCTGCATTCAGACGTTCTTGGCGAAGTCGGTAGGTTCCTCTGTTGAGACGTGTCTTCAAACCGGTTATTGGTTGTGTGGTCTTAAATCGGTTTCCTCTCTTATTCGAACCGGGTTCTTGTTCTTTTGATGGTCTCAAACCGGTTTATTGACGAACGCTGCTAACCGAACCGGTTTTGCTTGGTTCTCGATTAGGACATTGGTTATCTTTCTTCATACGATGAGTGAAGGATTTGTTTTTACTTCAATTTATCCTAAAAATGGAAAGGGTCTTTGGATTTTGTTTTGGATCTCATCACGCTTCAGAGTTCAGATCAATCAAATTAATGTCGGACACGGGACACCTTTCTCTGTCTACACGGAGGGGTAGTTTCGTAATTTAGGTAGGCCCCGCTAGCCAAGAAATATCTACCAACCGAGATGCTCACGTGTCAAATTCCTCCTCCTCTTTAATTTTTTTCCTCGAAAAGTTTTTTAAGACAAAAAGAAACGAATACAAAATTCCCCTTTTTCTCCGCTTCTCCGTCTTCGAATTCCCATGCCGATTCCCTTCCTTCTTCCGCCGCTCGCTTCAGGTTTCTTCCGATTCTTCTTGCTTTCGGTTTTGATTCGTCGAATGATTTTCTCGTTTTCTCGATTTTGTATTCAATTTCGGTGTTGTTTTCTCGGCCGCTTCGTCGTCTCTGGGTTTTATCTAGGAAATCTCCGATTATCCGTCGAGTTCTATATTGATCTCTGACACTAGTCTTGTTGTTGTGATAATCCGGAACGAATCGAGAATAACTATGTTACGAATTCCAAGTAATTCTTCTCAATTCAGTTCTAGCTAAGTTTCATCAAACAAACTGGTTAACGCTTCCGTGCCTTGAATTCTATTGTTCGGGTGCTGTTTTGTTTTATTGCGTTGTACGTGCGATTCAATCCTCGAGCTTGAGACAATGCCATCAAGCAGATGGTTTGGTTTCCTCTAGTGATTCACTGGATCTGTGAACTGAATGCATGTATCTTGTTTCGGTGTAAGAATATTCTGGAAAGTTATGCATTTGCGTCCTTCATTGAACCCTAAGTGGAACATTTCTGTGTTATTTTTTCTCATGTTTCAGGCAAACGGTAAAAGAAGAAGGCAGCGAGTATCTATATGATGTTTTAGTATCACCGTTGTCTGGATTAGAGAGGTCGAACAGCTGCTGCACATCGTTATCTTTGACGGCTTTAGAGCCCCTTTCTCGTGAAGGAGACGTAGCTGAGGGTGCGAGAGATTTCGGGATCGTTTTTCATATAATGCCGTATTTTGTTCAGAGGCTTTACAGAACTTGCAAGTCATCTTTCTCTCCCGATGGGCCCATGTCAGAGGAAGCCTTAGAGAAGGTTCGCAATGTTTTAGGTATGAAAATATCATCGATCTTCTGTCCTTTCTCAACCATTGTTTGCCTTGAATTGCATGTCAAACTTTATCTTTGCTAGTTTTTTACTCAGGTGTACATATTTAATTGATCAAAGCTGTTGACGCGATACATTATACACATATTACTTCAAGCTTTCGTGGCTATAATCCAATACCTCACTCTTAGTTTTGTTGTCTTACTCTAAAAGTTTGTAATTGTGCTTAAAATTATGTTTGTGATTTTGTTTCAGAGAAAATAAAGCCATCAGATGTTGGTCTTGAGCAGGAAGCTCAATTGGCACGCAACAGGTCTGAGCGCAATGGAGGTGTTCAGTCAGTCCCAGCAATAAAGTACCTCCATTTACATGAGTGTGAAAGCTTCTCCGTAAGCATACTTTATTCAGGATTCTTTTGTTGATGGTTTTATCATGTTTGGAAGTTTGAGATTGCCTACTATAATATGTTTAGATGTGGAAAAGTGCATATAGTTTTGAAATCTTAGTTTTGGGATCTAACAGAGGAACTGGTCTTAGATTAGATGAAGCTGTAAGGTTTATATAGGAATGCTTCAGCTGCGCACACTATGTAGAAATCAAACAACAAGTATAAATAAAAGGTTGGAATGTTCTATCGTCAATCCTGACACAAGTTAGTTGATAAATAATATTTTCTCTTACCAAGTACCTAAACTAGGGCACGGGGCCATCACGGCATGGTCCTCGAGAGAAACTCAGGAATCCACCATCCTAACCTTGAGGCTGCAGCCTACAAATCATTCTGGAAGATACACACTTGAGAAAGTATGATAAACAGTTAAATATAGCAACCCGGTCTACTTGGCTCCTTACCATGTTGCCAATTATTTTACAGATCGGAATCTTCTGCATGCCACCTTCCTCTGTCATACCACTTCATAATCACCCGGGGATGACTGTGCTAAGCAAGCTGGTGTACGGTTCATTACATGTAAAATCATACGATTGGCTTGAGGTTGATTCGCTTGGGTCAGATGATGATCCGTTACAAGGTAATGTTCATCCTCCAATGGCGTCCAAATTTACTGGCACGTTTGAATAATTGCAACTGGTTCGTTGTTGAAACTTTTTGTGAATTCCTTAGGTGCAGCAAGACCCGCGAAACTGGTGAAGGACACCGAGATGACGGCCCCTTGCCCATCAACAGTGCTTTATCCCACAAGCGGAGGCAACATCCACTGTTTCAAAGCCATAACTCACTGTGCCATTTTCGATATTCTCGCGCCTCCATACTCTTCAGATCACGACAGACACTGCACCTACTTCCGGAAATCCAAAAGACAAGATCTTCCCTGTAAGACAGAACTACTGCTCTTAAAGACAGAGATATCTTGCTTCTGTTTCAGTATATATGCTATCGGTCTGATTTGTTTTTGTTGGAAAACCAGGCGAAGTGGAAGTGAAGGGGGGAAAGGTGGTATCAGACGTGACATGGCTCGAAGAATTCCAACCGCCTGATGATTTTGTGATTCGGCGAGTTCCTTACAGGGGCCCTGTTATTAGAACTTTCTGAAATATATATATATATATATATATCATTCAGTTCCTTATTTGGTGAATTTGCCTCCCCCTGCAAAATAATGAAAACATTTAATCTCCAGTTGTACATACTTGTCTGTGTGTGTGTGGGTCAATCTAATCGTTACGTTTGGACATGTGCTTTGTCTCTTCTTCCCCATCCATTGTACTTGCACCCCCTGATTTTGAAGTGAAAAGAAAGGGGGCGTATCTTGAATGTTTTTGGAATTCCGGGGTTTGAAGTGAGATTTTAAACTTTTTGGAATGTTTTTGGAATTCCAGGGTCAAAGTGAGATTTTAAACATTTGTTGGGGCATAAAAGGTAATAAATAAAAGTTAATAGATAGTTTCAATCTCCGTAGGAGGCGCGGTCTGGATCTTCCCACGCGGCCGCGAACCGACCAGGTTTAGTGTTCATCTGATTTCGTGAAATTTTGTTCCTTTGGATTTCGATTCTTAAAGAGACATGTGACCCCATGCATCCAGTTCCTGTTTCTCTCGTTTTGTCTGTTCCTTTCTTCGATTTTCTTCGACCAAAGGATCTTCGAATTCGCGGTGGAGATTGTCTGAATCTACCCAAATTTCCGCTCTGGTTGTACCAGTTTGATAAGAATTTATGGTAATTTGAGCTAAGATTCTGATATGCACAATGGTTTGCCCCAAATTGCATCCGCGGTGGTAGTCGTGTGAGGTAGGTTTTAGGTTTTCAGTCGCAGTCGAATTCTGATTCTGTAAAGCAGAAACATGGTGTCTTAGGGCTTCGTAGTGGCAAAAATTAAACGGAAAACAGAACGAAATGAGGGAAGGTGGGCTTAGCGTTAGCGGTAAATACCAGAAATCAGATTTCTGCATTTCTTTGGTGTTTCGCGGTTTCTGGTATCGATATGAAAAGGCAAAGATGTTGTTCATCCATCTCGCAGAAGGTGATCAGTGTCCGCCATGCGCATCTGATATGTATATCAGTTCGGTTCGGGACCAGGACCAAGAACCCGGGAACAGACGCTGCCCATCTCACACGATCTCGGTCGTGAGTAGAGCCACTTCCACAAGAAGGGTGCATCAGCTGAGGGCTCAAGGACTTGTATCGTGCCGTATTTTATCCAGAGGCTGCACAATAACTGCAAAACCTCCTCGTGCCGAGGTGAGGTCCTGTTAATATTAGAACATGATATATGACTCACCCCCACACTATTTCTCCTGTTATTATTATTTGATCTCATTTTCTTGTGTGTAAAGAATTTTCAACGACAATCATAGATTGTTATAATATGAACAAAACCAGTTTGTAAAGTTTGTTTTTTTTTTCTTCCCAGGGAAAATGTGTAAGAAGATGGACATTGGACAGTGAGAGAGTGTGCGGAGACATGTGATGTGAGCCACTTGGAATCAAGAATCCAAAATCCATAGAGATGCGGAGACGGTGCCTGTTTTTGCGCCGATTCTTTCTCCAACATGAACATGCCTACCAACGTACATTCGGACAAAACATCAAAGCTGTGTTCCTTCATCTTTCTTAGAGCCCACATATATATATATATATGTTATATGTATATATGACTTCATATATCTCTCTCTCTCCTTGGAATGTTTGTGTGGCCCAATGCCCTTTGAAGTAAGGTTAATAATAACACCAAGTATATAATACAAATTACTGACTTTACCCAACTGATCGTGAGCGAGTGGTCAAGTTTAGGGTACGAGGTAATTCCACCTTGAAGTTGAGTGTTCGGTTCCTCACTGGTGGAGAATGAGTTAATTTCTGGGTTTATATGATCTATATACAAAGACTGCTCTCGGGATGGAGATTTACTTAGTCAGCGCGTCCGAAAGCTAGCAGCTAAGGATTCTCTGTTATAAACAAAAAGTACTGACTTTGCACACAACATTCATTGGGAATCACATCCTCATCCAAATATGCCAAATATCGATTTTCTTGGGATTGGGGATAAAATGTTACTAGCTTTTATTCATTTACATTTGTGCACATCTTGTGTGTATATATGTGTGTGTTGTAAATTTATATTCTTCATATCATAAATATCTCCAACTCACATCAATTAGAAATCCGAAATATCCACCTTAATTAAAGGGAAAACGCAAATTCAAGAATATGTGATGGGACTCTGATATTAACCATGTGTGTGTGTGTGTGCGCGTATGTCTAAAAACGACATGTGATGGGGCTAAATGTATTCATGGAATTAAGGAGGAAGATGGGCTGTCTTTTGTGGGATGCATACATATTATTTTACATTCAAATGCTTCAATCATTTAACAATAGAGTATTATATAATTGTTTTTGGAATTATTCTTACATGGGTGTGCAAAACATGACAAAAGACTGATAGCTCAGTCTCCATCCAGCAGCAATGGTCAACTTGGAATTTTGTCTTGGGTGATACATTAATATCTGGTCGGAGAGATGAAATCTCTCTCTCTCTCTCTCTCTCTCTATATATATATATAGATTCTAGGGCATCAAATGCATTTTATGCATAATAAAAATGGTTAGACAAATCTGTAATTAATACGTATCTGTAGCTATACATATATCTTCATTTCAACCCATTATTTTCCTTTTTTAAAGCGAAAATGCGAAATAAGGAGATTGTTTTTATAATGAAGGAAGTAAGTTTACATGTCTTTATCATCAATTAGAAGAACAAAGAGACACATTTCGGTACGCTAACGAAAATCAAGCAAAGACCAAAAAACAAATGGGCACCATTCCATAAAAAGACTAACAGATACACGAGTACATATACATATATATCTATGCCTACGATCATACCTATACATTATTACATACACAAACCCACACATAATTTTCAATATATATGTGTGTGTTTTATAAAAAAAGAAAATAATAATACAATTCCACATATATATATATATAGTTCAATTGAACATTTTTGTGAATGCTACTAAAATTCTTTGTTCTAGTTCTCTCTCTCTACACATACATATCTATATATATATATATATATAATGCATAAAGAATGTGAGGGACACAAGAGAGATCAATTAAAAGTGGATCAAGTTACTATTCTCCAGAAGTTATAACTAAAGCAGAGAAAACAGAAGCAAGAAAAAAAAACAGTTTTCTTGACAAAAAAAAATGTCAATGATCTTATAGAAGAAACCACTTTGGTTTTTACAAACAAACCTGTCAGACTAGAACACAAACTGCTGCAAAGTAGGGATCTACGTCGGAGATGGCCACGTTTGACCTCAACAGAGAAGCAGTGGAAAACGGCGAAGAAGAAGAAGAAGAAGAGGATCAGACATGGCCGTCGTGCGGTAATGATAACGAGGAAGGGAGAACAAGTACGGTGAGACAGTATGTACGGTCGAGTATGCCTCGGTTAAGGTGGACTCCTTCTCTTCATCTCGCCTTCGTCCACGCTGTTGAACGCCTCGGCGGCCCTCACAGTACAATTATCTCCCTCTCTTCCCCATTTTCCCCATGCTATATTGTTGATCTTTCGAGTTCATCGGGATTTTGTCCAGGAAATTCATGAAAACATTGCATATGTTAGAACATTTACGAGGGTTTCCATGTTTCAGAACAAAGAAATGCTTATTGGCTTATTGCTGCGGCTATCAGTTTTGTTCATTTGCTCAAATCATATATGAACTTGTACAAAATATAGATATGCTTGTATGGAAAATGTGATATTATGTAATTATGTTTTTAATATTAGAATGCTTGGATTTGCTATGGAGGTTGCAGAAGCTACGCCAAAACTGGTTCTAGGGTTGATGAATCTGAAAGGGTTAAGCATTGCACATGTGAAGAGTCATTTACAGGTAACAGACAAATCTGTCATCGTCTCTTCTCTCTTCTTCCTCTGTTTGACGTTTTATCACATTCTGATTTCAGATGTACCGGAGCAAAAAGCTCGACGAGTCCAGCAATGGTAAGTTCCATACATTTCTTCAACCTGTGCCAACTTCACTCGGCATTGAACATAATGTTTTTTCTTGTAATTTTGATCAGCTGCCCGTCCGGGTATGATCAATGGGAAAACTATGAGGAAAAGTGGTTCTTTATTGGAAATGCTCAACTATGGATACATACCATATGGAGAATTCAGACATGTTTACAACTCGGAAGCCATTCTTACAAGGTAACTCACTCCACAAGTCAGATGCCCACAAGTTTCTAAATGCTCCATTGTTGCGAAAAGTTGACATCTTTCTCCATAGGGAACTTGAGCTGCGATCTGGCAATCAGGAACTCCTGATGGTAAACCCTGCAAAAGGAGTATTAGCAGATCTTGGTGTTAACCGTCTTGTGCAACCTTCTGGCTTGTGTAGTGGGTTCAATGGTAATCAATGGAGACCCGTCTCCAGAAGCTGTGATGGAGACGACTCAGAGTGCAAGACTCTACCTTTGCTCGAGGTAAGCTCTCTCTCTCTCTCTCTCTCTTCTTTTGCTTCGGCTAAAACAACGAAGGGCAATTCCAATTTGGTTCTTTTCTTCCCTTCTTTATGCAGATAAAAAAGACAACCGGTGAGAAGAGACGCAGAGACAAAGCTCAACTCTCGGAAGAACTAGAGGTGATAAAACAAGCGAAAATAATATCTAGAGAAGGGAATCTGTTACCTGAGTTAGGACTAAGCTTATGCCAAGCTTTTGGAAGCTGCAGGAAGCAAAAACTTGGAGAAGATATTAAGACAATGCTTGTGCTTTCTCTATTCCCAACTTCATCAGGGGACCAGAACATGACATCCAACATAGAGACATAAGGGATTTTGTTGGTATTCAAGGACAGATAATGTCTGCGCTTTTAAGGCTTTTCTTGAGATGAGTACTTGGCCAGGATCTGATGAAACCCACTTATCAGATCCTGTAAGTACTTTTCCTTCAGGCCAAATCTTGCAGATATCTCTTAGACTCAGCATCAGACACTCGGTTGCTTCAGTTTAAATTGATCAAATACAACCCCCCCAAGAAACAAACAATTTTTGCTTCTTCACAAGGTATGTTTGATCAGATTACTCCAAAGACGGCGAAAAAGAAAAACATGTGATATGTTCCTTCTTCAAAGCTTAACAAATCAAGGCCTTAGGTAACAAAACATCATAATCAGTACCAAAACCACTCAGAAGAAAGAAGAGAATGCTGGATCACACCAACTCCCATGGATCATATCCTTTTCATCTGTGCCCGATCTTCCTCTTCTCCTTCAATCTGTTGATGAACTCCTCTCCCCCATTCTTTCCCTTCTTTGGCTTTAGCAAGTAACAAACCCATATCTGCTTTTCTTCTTATGCATCACCTACTTCACCGTTTGGTTTTTTTGTTCTCGGGGACGATTTACATCCCATCTGCTCCTTCCAGTTCTTGTGTTTCAAATTGATTGGCACTGGAACCTTCTTGCTGTTGAAGAACTTCTTCCCTAGTCACCTTGACAACAGAGGAATCACTCTCTTGTCGTTGAAAAACATGTCGTTGGAGTCAGCAGAGCTTCCGTTTCGTCTCGGACGTCCAAGAAAAGGCAACCATCGAACGTTGTATACCTACACTAATCAAACAAAGCAATACATCTACTGGAGAGAAATCAAGGATCATGTAACGAGCTCGTAACAACAGTTTCGTTGAGCAAGGAACGCACTTGTATGCATACTCAAACTGCTAAAGCAGTATACCTAGGGTTTGCTCGCCGGATTTTCCTCCAGGGATCGACCCATTCCAGAAATTTGGCAAATCGAATCTCTGATCAGAGAGAATCAATGCCAATGTGCTCCTGAAGTGCTCGAGAAGATTTGCCCTGTGTTCCGCGATTCTCTCCGTCATTCGCTCCACATCCGACTTAGAACTTAGAAACCCAATTCGATGACCGAAGCTCTGATTTCTCCAACGTGGATCTCCGAAGTTCCCAGATTCTCCGGCGACGCCATGAATCTAATTCGCCCTTTCGTTTGTTTTTTTGGAGGGAACTCGGCGTTTGAATATTTTTTTCTTAACGTTAGGGTTTCGTCGTTTGAAATTCAACTGTCGGTGCCATATGGCGAGACGTGGACCCCACATTTTCCTAAAATTGTTTTTTTTTTTTTTTAAGTGTAAGTTGTCGCCGAGAATTTGATTAGCTTGTCATTATCATGGGGATTAAGTCGGTAGAGAGACCTTTAGGTTTTTTAGTTTAGGCTGTTTTTGTATTAGATTTATTATTTTATTTAAAATATTTATTTTTAAATTATTTATATTAGGTTCAAAATACAAAAACGTACAAAATTAATTTAATGGATCTGTTATATGTGGTAGAACATTTTTCTTTTGTTAGAAATTTAACCATATAATATAACCTATTTAAAAAACATTTTTTATTTTCTCATTTTTTTGTTTTTATGCTTCCGAATGGGCTTTTTAAAATCCGCCTTTCAATTTCCCAACACATGGGGGGATTATTTGATATAATAATTATATAGTTTCAATTTTTTATTATTAAGTTGATTACATTTTCTTTAGCTGCTTGCTTGTTGGTGCAATTATTCCAAGAATATATTTTTGTTCGTTCGACAATATCTAATGCTTTTCTTGGTTACATCTCGCTTTCATTCCTTTTTGTTTAATTTTATTCACTGTCATGTTACCATAAAATAGGTGAAACTCATATCAAAGTAAAATTAAAGAATCTAATGTAACTTAGCATAGCAAATGTATGATTTATAAGTTTTAATTTTTATTTTTACTCCTATTTCATAATAATTGACATTTTAAATAATTATTTTTGTTTTAAATAAATATCATTCTACTTTTTCGAGATAATTTTTAAAATAATTTTTAATTTTCCCTTTAATTAAAACTAGTATAATTGTAATAAATTTTTAATAACAATATAGTTTTTATCATTAAACCTATATTAAGTAAGGATGTATAAGACTTTTTTATATTCTTTTAAAAATATAAAAAAAATGAAACCGATAATTATTTAAAAATAGAGGGAGTATCATTCTTCTTCTTATTATTAATATATTATTATTGTTGTGGACCAAAAGACTTTATATTATAAAGGAAAAGGAATTAGATTCCATGACAAATTTCCACGTGCACCCTTTATTATATACAAATCTTATTGACCTTGACGTGGTCTACTTTAATTGTGTGCATAGAACCGAGGACCCCTCTTTAAGACTTTCTATAAATTAAGTTTTGCTTTGGCAAATGCGATTTTTTTCTATAAATATATCTTTTTTATACCTTTTATATACCATAATTAATAGTAACTGATTACGTCATAAATAAATCCACTCATAAAGTTTAAAAACCTAAAAAATCAAGGGTTTTGGTCGTCGTCTTTTACCAATTAGTTGAGTTACGGATATACAATAATAAAGATATGATTCATTAATAAATGATTAATTGCGCCTATATAAGTGTTTTTACGTGCATGAAAATATTAATTTGTAGTATATTGCTTTGTTATGTATTTTGTTTTTAGGAAATACGTATTAATCGTATCATGAAACGGAAATTTAAGCATAAGATATAAATTATAAATCTTTCCCAATTTTTTTTTTACCTTATTTAGTTTTCTACATATATCTATACTCGTATAGCTGTAGATATTTTTATTTGATTAAAAAACAAAATATAAATACGATTTTTGACCCAAATATATATATATATAAATACGATGCTGTCTTAAGAAAGAAATGGCCACGGTGGTGATTCACGCGGACGACCGGGGTTGCCAGCTGGCTGTCGGAGAGAGGCCACTCTCCTTTTCACACGTGACCTATCGGCCCGCACGTGACTCCCCCTCCCCCCCCTCTCCGGCTCTCCCCTTCTTCATTCACACTCCTAAAATCCCATCAAAGTCTTTTTATTTTTATTTTTTTCCAACATCATAAAAAAAACTATAAAACCCCAAGTCCCAGTCGCGTCGCATAATTCTCTGCTGCCGTCTCTTCTCTTCGCATATGCGCACGCATAATATGGTCGAGTGTGTGCATTTAGAGATCTTTCCTGTTCGTCCTTGATCTACGTTTCTTGGGCATTCTCGCTGTGCGATCGAGTTGTTTTCTCCGCAGCTTGATTGGGGATTGCTCGAGTTTGATCCAGGAACCGTTCAGAGTTCGAATGCGTGGATCTGCCTGCGGTGATTTGTGAAACCCTTATTGTTGTTTCGTCCTCTCCGAATCCATTCCTATTTGCCTGAATTGTGGTTGTTTTATGTGTTCTTGATCGATCTTGATGGTGGGTTTAGCGTTAAACGTTTTCTTCATTGGTTAAAGTTGATGGGTTTGGCTTTAGAACCGATTTTGTGTGCCGAGTGAGTTTTTGGGTAGATCGAACGCGATCGCGGGATTCAATTCCCCTCGTTTGGGAGTGTGATTCGGAAAGAGATTTGTGTGGGATTTCGGAATTGGGTTGCTGATGATCTGGGATCATGTAATCGATCCAAGTTAGCTTGCGGTTCTCACTGAGGATCCTGTCAAGAGTTTTTTGCGTTGACGTAGGTTTCAAGCTGAATTTTGAGAGTGAATTCTTTTGTTCTTCGAATGCATATGATCTCGTCCTCTCTATATCTCTGTCTACTTCTTTTCCGTATTTGTCGATGAAAAGATACATTATAGGCATCCGGCTTCTTTATTGGCAAATCCGGTGGCCTTAGTTCGATCCTTTGAAGGGTTTCTTCCAGAACTTCAAGGAGAATGAAATGACCTTATCCTGTGTGATGATTGCTTTTTCTATTTGATGCAATTCGCATATGTTGCTTTTCTATTATGGCCCATATTTACTATGTTATTGTTGGACGCAGAGGCATTGAATGCTCAACAGTTGCAGATATTTTGCGGCTAGGCTTGAGAAATTCTGAATTTCTGATGAAAGCTTGAAACTTTAATCTAGATTGCATTTTGTTGGCAAGAGTTGTGGAGACGAAAAAGGAAAACCGTTTTTCCCCATGCATGCACTCGTGCGAGCATATATATCTATTTGAATGTTGTTTCATTTTTTCGTAAGTACACGATTTAGCTTTAATTACTTAACCATTTTGTTCTTGTTTATGCAGGTCAGTTGACCTCCGGCTTAGCAGCTGTAGGTACAGGATGGCTGCTTCTTTAATATTTGGTATCTAGGTTTTCCTTCTTTTCTCGACGCAGCTTTTTGTGGGGGTAAGGGGGGTTTCATATGGTTTTAGGCATCAAGGGTCTAGGCAATGGAGGGGATGCAAGATGATGCGGCAGGGGCATCAGGACATGGACCATCAAATGCATCTTGGTGGCAGTCAGAATTTGTGGAGAAATTCGGATCCATTTCTCTTGGGTCACAAGAAGAAACATCGACAAGTAAAGACTCACCCAGAAATCGTGAACAAGATGTCTTGACATCTAATAAGGCATCACATATCCTCTGGAGTACTGGAATGCTTTCTGAGCCGATTCCAAATGGCTTCTATTCTGTCATTCCAGTAAGCGACCTTAATGTTGATATTAGATTTGTCCTATAATTTTCTGGTAGCTGCATAAAACATGTTAAAACAACATGGATTGTGGAGAGACGTATTTGAGTCAGTAACCTATGAATGTTGAATCATTTGTTCATTCTGTTCTTTGATGTCCTGCAGGATAAAAGACTGAAGCAGCTTTTTGATACCATTCCTACATTGGACGAACTTCATGCTTTGGGTGACGAAGGTCTAAAGGCTGATGTGGTTCTTGTGGATTTTCAGAAAGATAAAAAGCTTTTTATGCTAAAGCAGTTGATTGTTTCGCTCGTCAGAGGATTAAACTCAAATCCAGCTACCATTATTAAAAAAATTGCTGGACTGGTAAGAATGGTCAAATCATCGCTAAAGCTTTTTTCTTTCCAAATTTGTTCTCCAAAAAGCTTTCGCATATGATCAGTCTGTGCTTCTAACCTTTTGCGGCATGCAATGAAACGTAGGTTGTTTGTTTGTGAAATGATCAAAAGGTTGTTGAGATTGACCACTATTATATTGACACAGGATCTTCAGATGGATTCTTTTCCTAAACTGCAAAGCTAGCAATACTTCTTAGTAACATTTCAAAATGACTACAATAAGTTTCTTGCTTTGTCTTTGTAATTTCACTCGTTCATTGTGTTTCACTATGAAAAAAGAGGTAGATTAGGAAACATTTATAATGCGATTGCTTGCATTTTTGCCGGTTATCGTTGGATTTATTGTACTCCATGTAACGCATCATAGTTTGTAAAAAAGAGCATTTTTCTTATGTATTATTTTCACTCTTTTTGGTTACCGGGAAATCTTCATTAAAATTTTGCTGCTTTCCTGTCAGGTGGTAGATGTTTATAAACGGACAACTCTGCATAGTCCGGCAAAGGCTGCACTAGATGAAAATTCCCAATCCTCTGAAAGTCGTGGCATTCAACTCCTGGGACAGATAAAGCACGGTTCTTGTCGTCCTCGAGCAATATTATTTAAAGTTCTAGCAGATACTGTCGGCCTTGAAAGTAGGCTTGTAGTGGTAAGTATCATTAGTTATGTGGTCAGTTCTCGAGCAATATCTTTCTATTTTTCATTGTAATTGTAATTTCATCTTGGCCTATATGTCGAATTCCATGCCCACTACATTAATGTATTTGGTGTTTCTGTTGATTTGTTTTATCAGGGTTTGCCAAGTGATGGCGCTGCTGAGTGTGCGGATTCATATAAACATATGTCTGTTATGGTTGTGCTAAATTCTGTAGATATGCTGGTTGATCTTATGCGATTTCCTGGTCAGCTTATTCCTCTGTCAGCCAAAGCAATTTTTATGACTCATATCTCAGCAGCTGGGGAGAGTGATTCTGCAGAAAATGACTCCTGTGATTCACCTTTGGAGCCAAACAGTCCCCTCTATGGTTACTCGGAGCAAAATGATCATGAAAGGTCAGGATATTCATATGCATATATGGTCCATCACCTACCACATTTTACTCTTTGTTCTTTTAAACTCTCATGTTTTAGGTTGCAAAGTTTCGAATTCTTTTTGTTGTGTTACAGTGCAGAAAAACATGAAAACTTTCAGTTCCATAGGAAATTGGAAGGTTCTCCAAATATATATGGTCCATCATCTAGGAATATAGCATTACGACATGCCCCTGCATTAGAGAGGAAATTAAGGTGATGACCATTGTCTTTGATTGCATATGGTTTGTCAACCACTCGGGACTTAAATATATCTGTTGTTTTTTGAAAGCCAAGGAATTCGTGTTATGATTGTATGTCATTAAGTTCTCTCCTTGGTAATAAAACCCTAGGATTACACATGCTTCGAATGTAGTATGGCAATAACCTTTTCTTTTTCTTACCTCAGTTTCTCAAAGAGTGAACCCAACATTGCTACTGAATTTTGGTGGCGTAACCGGAGAAGGGTCATTGCAGAACAGCAGACTGCTAGTTCAAGGTTATTCTTACCCCTGTTGGAATTTGTGCTTTGTACAAGACGCCATCTGAAGCCACTATGTTTCAGTGCTTATAGTTTAACTTTCCCAAAAAAAAAATTCTGACTTGTTGGATTCTTTAATTTCATTGCCTTGACAGTCCTGAGCATCCATCGTTAAGAGCACGTACAAGGTCCATTCTAAGCGGCGATAGAAACTCAGTCCGAGATTTCAACGATGATGTTGCCACATCAAGGTTGGTTGTACGTTTATGTGTTTGTTTAAAAACTCCAAGCCGTGTTTTGATTTGTTTTGGGCTTAATGACTCATGACGGTGTCCAAAGTTGCAAACTCAAAAATTGCTGATGTGCAGCTATAAGTCTGATGGAACACCAAAAGCAGAAGCTAAGAGAATAAGGAGGAGAAGCATTAGCATAACTCCTGAGATTGGCGATGACATCGTAAGGTGTGTGTTTAGTATTTTAGATACTTTTTACACACACACGCGGGGTATTCTCCTCTAATTCTACTATACTCAAAAGTTACCATTATACAGCTGCGATTTCCTATAAACTGCTGTAGTATTATATATGTATATACGGATATACTAATTGGCAGTATGACTCTTTTATGGAAAAATACCAAAGCATGACATAGAAAGAACATTATTTTCTTGGATCTTAGGCATAATCTTGAGCATCCCCTATATGGCACCTTATAAACTCTAGCAAACTAATTTTAACCTTTTGATATATGTTGCTTAAAAGTTTTATTAATTTGTTTCAGGGCAGTACGAGCAATGAATGAAGCCTTGAAACAAAATCGCCTCATGAAAGAAGGAGGCGGTGATGGTTCACTTCCCAACTCTTCAGGTGACAGAACTGGGAGCCCTGATCTCCATAAAAAGGTACGTAACTGTTTAGTTAGTTTTATGAAGAGGACAAAAAACACTTGTAAAATGATTAGAATATGGTTAATATGCTTGTGAAAAGTGGGAATTTGTTTCTGGTTATATGATGTCTTGTCTATATATATATATATATATATAGGTATCTGGTTTCCATCTTGATGCCCATGACCAAGTATCGGGTGGAAGGTCGACATTATATTCTCATTCCAGGGAACCACTTCTAGAATCTCAGAAGGCAATTTCACTGCCATCGTCTCCGCAAAATCACCGGAGCCACTCAACTGAACGGAGGGAACCTCCAGTTCACAATATCAACAACGTTTGGAATGAAGTGCTGGAATCTCCGATGTTCCAGAATAAACCCCTGTTGCCTTATGAGGAATGGAGCATAGACTTCTCCGAACTGACTGTTGGAACTCGTGTTGGGATCGGTAAGTAACAACTGTTCACTATAAAAAGACATGCAAGTGTATGTGTTTCAAATTCACGTGAAGCAATTGTCTTTGCAGGATTCTTTGGAGAAGTTTTCCGCGGCGTCTGGAACGGAACAGAAGTCGCAATCAAGGTGTTCCTTGAGCAAGACTTTACAGCAGAGAACATGGAGGATTTCTGCAACGAGATATCCATTCTCAGGTATTGTCGTTTTTTCCCTTCATTCGGTTCTCATATGTCTCAACTTGTCTTCTGACACTGTCCGTCGCCTTCTCTTGTTCATCCGAAAACGAGCAGCCGTATTCGACATCCTAATGGTACTACTACTCTTCATCTACTTGAAGTTTTTCTAGTTTATAAAGCCATTATTATGTAAACATTCTTATTGAATTCTTTGTAGTGATACTGTTCCTGGGAGCATGCACAAAGCCTCCGAGGTTGTCGCTGGTGACAGAGTACATGGAAATGGGATCCCTCTATTATTTGATCCATATGAGTGGCCAAAAGAAGAAGCTAAGCTGGCGGAGGAAACTCAAGATGTTGCGTGACATTTGCAGGTATTATTTCATCTTTAATACCCATTTGCCAAATTTCTCTGTATGAATAATTATAATAATAAGCCTTCATTAAAAAAAATTACGGTCATGTTGGGTAAAAAGGGGGTTGATGTGCATGCACCGGATGAAGATAGTCCACCGTGACCTGAAAAGCGCAAACTGCCTAGTTAACAAGCACTGGACTGTCAAGCTCTGCGATTTCGGGCTCTCGAGAGTAATGACGGATGGAACGGTGAGGGACACCGTCTCTGCAGCTGGAACCCCCGAGTGGATGGCTCCTGAACTTATACGCAACGAACCCTTCTCTGAAAAATCCGACATCTTTAGCCTCGGCGTCATCATGTGGGAGCTTTGCACTCTCTCCAAACCCTGGGATGGCGTACCTCCAGAAAGAGTATGTATACGTTTTCCGTATTGCAAGATTTCTTATACGCATGGTGATATAACTGGCTTCTTCCATCATTTTTGCAGGTCGTTTATGTGGTCGCACACCAGGGATCCCGGCTCGAGGTCCCTGAAGGGCCTCTCGGAAGGCTCATCTCTGGTCTCTATTCCTGTCACTGGTCATTCATCTCCTGTCTAAACCCTTTTTATGTCGGTCTAACTGGTTTTTTTTCTCTTGGGTGGATGCAGATTGTTGGGCAGAGCCGCAGGAAAGGCCGAGCTGCGAGGAGATTCTGTCCCGTCTGCTTGATTGCGAGTATTCGCTCTGCTAACTCAACGCTCTCTCGTCTCGTCTCTGTTCCTTTCTGTGTACAGAAGTTTCGTGCTTTCTCGGCTATTTTCCTCCCGAGTTTGTATAACAATGGCATTTTTTTCTTTCCTTGTGGGGGCGAACAACACAAAGGAACCATCTTTCAGGTTCCCCAGATCCCGGAGGACAGAGCTCCGCGGATCATGTTTTCCTTGTACTTCTTTGTGACAAAACAAAAAGAAAACATAATAAGATCATAATAATACAAACTATTAAAGGTTACATTTGGTTGGTTACCATCCTCTCTTTTAACAGTTTTTTTACAGATCTCAGTCGTCGATGTATCGGCTGTTCAAAGCGTCTTCGAAGCGGCTACAAGAAGCGACTCTCATCTCGGTGCTCATGTCGTTCTCGGGCGCCGGGTAATAGTCTTCCCTCAGCTGAACATCCCTCAGGTTAGGTATCCTCGGAAAGAACATCATGAAGTGTTCATGAGCAGTCCCGTGGATGAAGAGCTTCCTCAGTGTCAGACACTCTTGTAGTAATCCGACCGCCGGAAGGGACAGGCTCCTCTGGTTAACGTCCCTGTCCTGAGGCGGCCAGTAATCGAGCTCGCTCAGGCTCAAGCTCCCGATCCCTGTCAAGAAGAACCTCTCCCACAAGCTCAGGTCCATCTGCATTGGCGGTGCAGTCAGGGCATACCCGACTGTGTCCCCGCAGTCCAACTGCATCTTCGTGAGCTTCGGGTACTGGACCAGACAGCTCAACCCAAACTCTGGCTCTGCTGGTTTGTGTCTTCCCCTGCAATCTCCCTCGATCTTGATCCTGATCTCTTCCAAGTTCGGACAGTCTTCGAGCCCCACCATTGGCAATGGTGTCAGAAGGTTTCCGACACCGATCCATAGAGACAGATACTCCAGTTTCTCCCAAATCCCGTTGTCGTCATTGCTGCCTGAAAACGAGTGATCTCCATCCAATGTGTACTTGCATCTCTTCTGTCTCCTCTCCTCATCATTGGCCGCACTCGCCTCTTCTTCTTCACGGAAAGATTCGTTTAGATCGAACCCGTTTGCTCCTCCCCCCTCGGATCCCGACCAAATGCAATCGATGTGCAGTCTTCGAATCCGATCGCGGATCGGCTCCATAGCTCGCAACGAAGTAGCAGCATCCAGATTCTTACAGCAAGCTACTTTAACATCGGACAGTGTCTTGCTCAGCAGAGAAGCCATTGTCCTAAGCCCCTTCACTGTTATATCATCGCATCCTTGAACCTCGAACTTAGCCAGCTTGCAACACCCTCTCCCGATCGCGACGAGACCCATGTCGCTCAAGTCGCCGGAATTCTTTATCGACAATGACCGTAGCCTTCCGCACAAGGCCACGCCGTCGAGCCGCCGCCAATCCAAGGCGGAGCAAACGTCTTGGAACTGACCCAGCTTCAGTACTCTTAGCTTTTTGCATTTCGTGTTCATGGCCTCTAAGGCATTGGATGGGCGGTGATCGTGATGGTACTATTTCTTCTCTGAAACGATCTGCAATTTTTTCGGATTTCTCCTTCTTTTGCTTGCTCGATTGTCCGGATTATTGAATTATTCTGGAATTACGTGTTTCAGGAAACCCGAGAGTAACTCCCGAAGTTACGAGAGACGTATGCTTATTAGCCAGAATGATGGCTGCTAACCTCTACTTCTCTCAGATAGAGGATCTTATGTTCGAGGTATTAAATGATGATATAATATCTCATCACATCATTCTCTTTCCGCCCTCCATTTTCCGGAAGAGCTGAGAAAACCTCCACCAGCGTCGCCGGCGTGATCTTTGCGTCTCCTCCGCCGTCGAAACCGGCTCTAGGGTTCGACAGAGACGACGTATCCACCATGTGGAGGAGAGTGAGCTTGGGGCAGTTGGTGGCGACGGCGGAGAGGGTCTCGTCTCCGACGAACCCCAGGTACCTCGGATCAAACGTGCAGGCGACTCGGAAATCCATCAGATTAGGGCAGGATTTGGTGATTTCGGCGATCTCGCTCGATTTGTAACCCTCCGTGAAGGACGCCGTCATGAGATCCAAGCGCGTGAGCTTCGCGGAGACGTCGGGGTACGCGCGAAGGACCGGAGGCAGATCCTCCGTCCAGTGGTAGAAGGCGGAGAGATCCAGCGACTCCAGCGAGCCACAGTGCTCGAAGATGGGGACGAAATCACCGCCCAGTGGGATCCCGGCGGCGCGTTGGTGCCACCGCACGAGCTTGATGCGGCGGAGCTTGGGCCAGTGAGGGAGCAACAGGTCGAGGGTTGCCGGAGATCGAGAGTAGACGGCAAGGCTCTCGACGACGGGAAAACAGGCTTGGAGGCGGCGAGCTAGGAGGGACTGGTGATCGGCGGGAGAGGAGGCCAGGAGGGAATGACCCCATGGAGAGAGGAAGGAGAGATCGAGGGAAGAGACGGAGCGAAAGCAGGCGGGGACGAGGAAGAGGTCACGCGCGTTGCCACGGAGAGTGAGGGAGAAGCGAGTGGCCCTCTCGAGGGCGAGGAATTTGCGGGAGACGAGGGAGAGGGAGTTTCGGGTTCGTGAGTCGGAGACGAGGGCGGAGATGTTGCAGAGGATGACGTCAGGGAGATCTCCGATGGTGGTGATGGACGCCATGGGAGGGGGAAAGGTGGAGCTTTAGGGTTTCTGTGGAGTGGGTGAAGAGGAAGGTTGATAATGTCGTGGAAGGAGAGAGCCACGTGATTTCTTTTGTTCCCTTTTTGTTTCTTATATCTATTTAGATAATTATGTAAATCTATTTATTTTTACTTACCGTTAATATGAAATATTTATTTATTTATTTTCTGTATAATAAAAACCGATGAGATTATGTGGGGAGTTGGAATGATCAAGTTAATCGTTTTTGGTTAACTGGAAAATTTATTATCGAAGTGTTTAGTAATGGTGATGGGGCTAATTGAATGTCACCTCCTGTTAGGTAGGTCTATGCATATGGGTTGCCATTTGAATTATTGTATACAAAACTATATTAAATTATAAATCAAATTCAAATAACATCTATAAATATATTATGGATAATTTTCTAAATATAAGCTGAGTATAAAAAATAACTGAAAATAGTTTCTAAAAATAAAATATAAAACAAATACAAGTTTATATAAAATTTTCAATTTAAATTAATTTTAAAAATATGTAACTATATATGGAACAAATTTCTGCGTTTTTTTTTATTTTTAACCGAAAAAATATTTATTAATTTTATTTGGTTAAAAGAGATTAAAACAAATAAACTATTTTTTCTACCAGCACAGATTTCTTATGAAAATCTTTTTTGAACGACTGCACGAGTATATATAATTATAGATATCATAAAGTGAAATATTGCAATTTTCTGTCCAACTTATATCGCCCGGTAATATTAAACTATCAATATGTTTTTAATGCTAGAATCACAGAAATATAAGATACGTTACATTAATTGTTGAAACCCTAATTGCATCATATATGATGCGTTGTGATACAATTTTATTTTACATTTATAAAAATCGACGAATTTGTAGAATATAACCACTAGAGATGAAAATACACTTCCGATGGTATTAATTAATCACGGTGTTTATCATTATATCACGGTCGTATGTGATTTCATATATATAACAATATATATACACACACTATCACGAAGTGCCCTTGTTTATACTATATGGTACATTATTAAACAAGAAGATTGAGGGGGGGGGGATATGAAAGCGGTCCAAATTAGGTGAAGGGATAAGGGAATAAATCCAATAATTTTTGTGATGAATAAAAATAAATAAATAGTCATAATCAGTCTTACTCGCCATGTTCCACCGAGATAGAAGAGCACGCACCTTTGTCCCTAAGATACATGCATCGACCCTCCCAAGACTATGTGTAAAGACCCCTTTGCCCCTACACCCCATCTTTTGTTTGCTCGGGGAGTTAAAGAGAGCGGACACATAATTATGTTATATTATATATATACATACATATATATGATTGTATACATGGCCGCCAATTTAGCTATACATATATGTATATAAAATAAAACGGACCGAAGTGGATACATAAATCACGATCGAGAACCATCATTAAAGTAATGGTAGTAAGTGACTTTGCAATTCAATTGAAGAAGTTTTGGTGCTTTATTCAATTGGATGTGTAGGGCACACATTATCTTGTAGCTTCCTCATCTTGCCGGTCTCTCACACGCAAAGGCATGTGTGTATATAGATGTGTAAATAATCATATCATATATATATATATATATGAGTGTATGTGTGTAATTGTGCTAGACACTAGACACACGTCTCTACCCATCTTATTATTATTATTATTATTATCTAATATAATGTAGTATTTCCTTGAAACCTATGTCAAATATGATGTGATATAGGCTTGACTATAGACCGGCCCTAGTGAGATTTTTTAATTAATCTAATATAATTTACTAGATGTATTTTTATTATATCAAGTGACTAAACCTTTTACACTTTGGTGTGATAAAATTTAATGGAAGGTATTTTACCTAGGGGGAAAGTTATATATATATATATATATGGATGAAAAAAAATCCACCGAGATGACTTTACAAAGCCATGAAATAAGGTCACACCAATGCCACGTGGAGAGGAAGTACTCGATCATATCGCGCAAATATTATTAACATGCGTATGATTTGATTTGTTAGAAACACATGATATTCGAAAAAGGAAAAACTATCCTCTAAGCAAAAGTTTAACGTAACAAAAAAGGACATAATATGATAATTCTGTTGGACCTAAATAATAACACACACCATTTGCCAAAGAAAAAATACAAAAAAAAATCAATATTCAAATATTAATGATAAAAATTAAATAAATGCGTATGAAAATATTTTTTTTAATATTAATTTTGAAAAACATAAATTAAAATATCAATAATTTATAGATTGGAACAAAAATTAAAATTTATTAAAAAATATATAAACTATTCATAACTTGTTTTATAAATTTATAATTTTTAAATATATTTACAATATTAATTCTTTATTACTAAAAATGTAATTAAAATATACGAATTAATAAATATAGTATTTTTTTTATATTTTATAAATAATAAATATTATCAGTGCGTACTCTAAATGTCTAGTGTTTACGGTTTACTCTAATTGTATTATTATATTTAAATTTTAGGATTAACTTCAATTATAAACAATACAAGAAGAGGTTTTGTATAAATACCACGATGGTGGATTCGCATGGGAATGGGATTAAGCTTTTCCCCACCCGTGGGGCCCGAAAAGATTACAATGCACATAATTCTTAGATCTCTCTAATCTTTTTTTTTAAAATCAAGATTTTCAGGTCTTAATTAATGTATTAGGTTAATATAATCTTTTCGTGGGTTTGAAATTAATAAATGAAAATAACCGGAAAAAGAAAAGGAAGTGGTGCAAAATGGGAGTGACGTGGAAGGAGATAAGCGACGTGAAGTGAAGTGATGGTATTGTACCATTTGTACAATTCCCCAGAAGTACACCGTGTTGTCTCCGTCTCTCGACGTTGGCTTGCATGTCGTTTTTTTTCTATTTCCCGATTCTTTCTTTAATTCCACATCTCTTCCGGGTGACGTGGACACTTTCCGACAAAACATTTCAACTCGACATGTGGCTCTCCTAACTGCCACGTGTCGGTTTTTCTGGAAATCGAATTATATGCAAAAAAAAATCTTTGGAGTTAATAATTGATTGATGCACATCGTTGGGATATTTTTCAGTTTTTTGTCACTTAAGATTCGGATATGTAGATTAACGTCGGTTTTTATTTAAACAAATCATGCCACGTGTTTTAATAAAGTTTTTTCATATGAATAAAATATCGTTTATATATGTAAAACGAGGCGATATCCCTAAACAATTATATTTATATTTCTCGTGAAAATAAAAACGTGGATATTAAAATATAGAATTTTAAAATTTGGTTTTAATCGAGATTTCGAAATGAGTGTTTAGTAGATAGAATAGTTTTTTTTTTTCTTTTAACTATTTTTTTCATAATTTAGTAAGAATATTCATTTCAAAAATGGGCTTTTGTGTCTGTATGTAAAGCCTAATTTGTGAGGTTGAAATTCTAGTTTGAGCTTAAGAACTTAAAAGGCCCATTACGTTTCCGTTGCTCTAATGGATGCTGGGTTAATAAAGTGTGGGCTAAAGGCCCATTTCGATTAGCCCACGTGAGGTAGTTCTATAGTCATATTTTTGCACATTGACCCCCCTCTTTTACCATTTTTATACATTGACCCCTACGTTTTGTAGCCTCCTTGTTGAAGTTTCTTTGGACATTTTAACCCTTTTTCTGCATTTTTAATGTGAAACAGCATGAAAAGGGCTTTCATGAATGGATCCTTGAGTCGAATATGTCGAATAAAACCGTATCAAGATCGGCTAAAATTTGTGATGAACAATGAAAACGAGACATTGATAGGTTGTAAGATATGCCACCAATATCATCCTTGGCCAAATACGTTCAACAAAGCACATTGAATTACAAAACAGAAAAAAACAAACCAGGAATATAAAACCCATATAGAATATTACATATTTCAAAATAAATGCTTAGAGATTATATATATTTATGTAGCAAACATTTATGTATATGAGGAGAGAGCGAAACTCAACATGATGCTTTATAGATGATTGTAGGCAAAAACATGGAAGAAGATTGGCCAAAAGGGGCATGAGAACCGAAGGGGACAATTTCGCACGGCTTCTCGCTCATCATGTAGATCCCTTTTTTACATTGAGATCATCATCCTACATTCATCGATATATTCATAAGAACATCGTCGTGTTATATATGTCTCTTAATACCGAATCCACAAAATTTTATTTTCAGGGGAACTAATAAAAGCTTCACTCGAGGGCTCTAAATGAACATCTAAACGATCAAATCGGTCTATGAAGTTATACTTAATTGATCGAACCGACTCATAAATATATCGTTATACATAACCATAAGATGTGAAAGTAATATAAATGTCTTAAAAGACCAGCAGTTGAACCGAATTTTATAGAAAATAATGAGCATGAAAACTTACGCTGCAGCCGTAATTAGCTATGGCAAGAGGCATGCATCATCTTGCATAATTAACGTGATAATGTGCCATGGATGAGAGAACACCTACCAAGAGATGTGGAAGAACCCTAAACAAAATCAACAGACCCTTAAAAAATCTATAATCTACGTAACTCTCGCTTATATCATCTATGCATGTTAGTTTTTTGTACATTTTCATCACCGCATGATTAAGATAGATCATATATTCAGTAGTTGCTGTAACGTGTATGGCATATTTCTTAACACACGCATATGATTATATATATGATATCGAGGGTCCAATAATTATAAATATACACAAATATGTGCAAACTTTTCCAAACCTGGTGGAAATACATATTCTCGAAGGTACACACGTAGGGATGGATGGTTCATGCATGCAAAGCGCATATATATAGGTATAGAATGTATGTAGTATATACAACAGCGTAAGAGAAATTGGAAAAAAGGGCCTAAAAACTAAAAAGAAATTAATCAAACTAACGCCTAATTATTTCCCTTATTATGCCCTTACAAAGTCCATGCATTGAATATTATCTATGTTATTTCAGTATCATGTCCATGCAATTGAATCTTTCTAACAAAAGGCAATAAAGGGAAAGAAAACAATTGGATTAGACTTGGTTGCATTGATCGATGATCGTAGAGAGACTCCCAAGCATACATAGGGTTTGCCTATAGTGAAATTTTGCAAAACGGAGATTTAAAGAGCACCAAAGCACGGGATAAAACATTGAAATATTATGTGTTTCTGTTCGGAAAGAACCTTTGATTAACCATACTGTTTTCAGTTATTTGTCATTTTGTTTAGGTTCGAAATTTTAAAAAAAAATGGCAAAAAGAGAGGTTCATGTCTTTGCTTGACCATCTGTGAATATGGGGCACAAAATCTACCAAGGAGACACATTATTATATAATTAGATAAAAGCTCATCGCATTCGAAGAGCAAATTATTGTACACAACAGTGATGCCCGTGCCTGTTCATGTTCATGTATATATATGCGACACATATATAGGAAGAGTTAAACCACCTCAAGTAATATATATCGTCATCTATTAATCGATTCCAGAACATGAAAGGAAGCAGTTAAATCCAATCTTATTGTCAATCTTGATTGATTGATTGATTAGTTCCTCTGAGAGAGAACAAAGAACCTTGCCCTTGAAAATCTTTGATTACTAAGAAAGCCGATCGTCTACTAAACCCAGACCCATTATCAAGTTTAATCTAACCAAGAATCAAAAGATGAAGTGCTTACCGTACGTAGCTGATATTAATTATCGAATTTAGGGTTTGATATACATGGCCATTATCTACTACGATCGACGATTCCTTGCCCAAGCTGGTTTTGAATCTAAGTTTCATAACTAGTTCTAATCAAGATGAGGACAAGAACCCAGTCGATATATATCCTACATACGTATACTCGTGCATATATATATGCAGTTGCAGATCCAAGAATATCTTGATCAGACTATAGTCAAACAGACTAAGATATGAATCTATGAAACATGTGAACAGTGCACCCTAGTACGTCAGATTAGTCGGGCCAAAGATCTGGATATCTTCGTTACAAAAGAAAGACACAAAGAAAAGGCAGCGAAAGGAGAAAGTTACCATGGAGATAGAAGCCGGGCAGGATTCAAGATTCGACGAGACGCCAAATCTAAGAGAAGTGGAACGCGGGGGAAGAAGAAGAAGAAGAGTCATGATCCTTTGTCGGTGTCGGCTTCTTCTTCTTTTTCTTGTAGGGGATGCCTCTTGCCTTGGCTTGACACTCTCTGACCTCCCTGAGAAAAACCCTGATCGCTCCACTCGCGAAAGGGTTCGTCTCTGGTGAGCCTCCGTTCTCCTCGTAGGCCGCTCTAAGGCGGCCTATGAGGGCGTCGAGGCTCCCCCAGGCCTGCCTGAGAGGGCAAATGCATGGCGCTGGTGGCTCGGGCTGGCCATAGAACATGCAGCCAGGGGCATGGACCTTGGTCTTGCCGAACTGATCCAAGTAACGGAGAAAATCAAGAACATGGTTGCAGTTGCATTGAGACAAAGGAACTGGTGGTCTCTGGTTCTTGAGGTACTGTCCGAACGTGTTCCAGTCCCGCCTCTTCTGTGACTCGTACCGACTCGGTGTCACCGATTGCTGTTCTCCCGATCCCGATCCCTCCATCAAGCTCTTTCCTCTTTGTCCTGGGGATGACATCTCCAATGACGACGACGACGATGATGATCAAGTAGTGTTCTTGAAGAGATATCGGATCAAGAGTGAGAGAAGGGTTTCAATTTTTGCGGGTGAGGGGTTTGCTAAATCAGGCAATAAAAAATGGAGGTTGAGTGAGTTTGATGTGAGGTGAAACAAACAGGAACCATTGGAGAGAGAGAGAGAGAGAGGATGGTGATGATGAAGTTCACGTCAGAGAGGACATGTTATGGGGCCTATATAAACTTGCTTTCCTTCTCCCCTTCTCTTTTTTCTTTTCAACATCCTTTTTCAATTTCATTCTTGTAATATATTCTCAATTCTGTTGTTTACATTGATGAAATTCATCTCAAAAGGAAAATATTAAACTCTATTTCGTTTTTCCTGGTCATTCGTACCATTCACCCACACAATTTCATAGATATTTCGAAATAATTATAGTAATAAATTCCATTGTTTTTTAAGACATTGTTAAAGAAAGATTAAGACACTTATTCACCTACTCATAAATCTTCAAAAATAGGATTTTAGTTCATAATTTTCGAGGAAAAAATAAGTATTGTTCAATATTGCTTAGGTTACAACATTTTAAAAATTAAATACTGAAAAAAAAAACTAGAATTCGAATTATACAAATTTTATCAATGATGGAATATATTTTGTGTCTTAATTATGCGAGTAAACAAATTTATGTACCAAAACCTAATAAAATTAATAATTGTTTTAAGTTGCTTAATCTCATAAAATTTATGTATGCGTTACACGTTTTCCTTCTCTTATACACACACACACACACACACAAGGTATACCATAGTTTTAAATTGTGCATTTTCCATGTAAATTTCTTGAGACTGGCCCTTGTTTTTCCAAGACACATAGTACAATAATTGTCGTGAATTTTGTCAACAAAAAGCTGCATCCGTTTGTCATTAAAATCAAACAAAGCCTAATTTTCCGACTAATTAATCCTGCAATTTATTATATTATTTCATATTGAACAGTAGATAGTGATCAATTATTTCCGCATGTTATTTTATAGGAAAACTAGGGTTTTCTTCATCTATTTTTTTTTTTACTTTTATTTTATTTTTGGCTTTTGACGGAATCCATGGAAAACTAGGTTATGACTCACGAACCACTATATTTACCTAGTTAATTAAATCGTATCTATGATATGGTGCCTTGTTATTGTTATATACATCAACACTGAGACTTATATCATGCTGACACGCGTACAATTTTTCAAGAAAAATATTATATGAATGTTGGTCTGACTAATATATATATATATATAGAGAGAGAGAGAGAGAGATCATATAAATTCTAAGTGTGACTAATATATATATATATATATATATAGAGAGAGAGAGAGAGAGAGATCATATAAATTCTAAGTGTGGCAAAGGAATTATTCATATTTTTAATGCATTACTGTACTGTAACGGGGGTATAGTTATAGGTTCATGGATCGATACATATAATTATTTTCTCATTATACGAAACTTAGAATAAGGTCATCAATTATTTTGGAATATAAGCTCATATACAATTATTGGCATATGTGGATGGATATGATAAATGGTACGAATCAAAATTCTCAGATGCCATGATTCAAAAGAGGGAGAAAACCTCATAGTTACGTCATATTTTGGAGAACGACAGATTACCTATACGGGGCCCACTATATATCCTACGTGGAGAAAATCCCGCTTGTATTTTGGAGCGTCTCATACGCGAAATTTATCATTTTTCTAATTTAATATTTGGCTTGGTATAATCTACTCGGACCATTCATAAATAAGACTTGTTTCTAATATAAATATAAAATTGAAGTTGTAATTTGTAATTTTTTAATATATATATATATATATATATATATATATTGGTATAGTCTATAGAGTGATGTCATTTCATATAATAGAATTTGTTACCACGATTTCCTAATTTAAAAAAATTGTATTTAACCTAAATTATTAAAAAAAAAACGATGGGAAACAAGTTGGGGGTTTACTGTTAAAGATTCTGAATGAGGTAAATTATATTTGGTGAGCTTTTAGACTTAGTCAGTCATTTCTTTCCTTTTATATCCACTCCTATTTGACCATTGCATCATAAATTAATGGCGTCCTTTCTCTAATCTCTACTCAATCATTTATTTCTTTTTTTTTATAATTCTATAAGATTGATTGGAAAAGAATTAAAAACTGTTAATTGGGTTTTAAAAAAAGATTATTCCAAAATTAGAACTTTTCAATTCTTTAGGCTTCGTAATTTGAATTTATTTTATTAATTAATTTAAATTAAGTTTCTTAAATAGAAAAATATATTACTACACATATTTTCAACAAATAATGGTTTGAGAGTCCAAGCCTTAATCTCAATAACAATACATATCTTAAAAAAGAATTCTTTAAATTTTATTAACTCAACTTATTATTTTTCTAAACTAATGGTGTTATTATTTAGCAATTTATTAGATATATATATATATACACACACACACAAAACTGATTGAGATGAAATCATTGCAAAGGGCGTGTCATCAACGATGAATGATGAAAGAGTGGATGCTGAAATGATTGCTTCATTACGGTACATAGAATTCGATTGGCTGATAAACTATTTTTCTTCCTCTAGAGATTAATGTATAATTATATTTGTTATAATAAAGAGCAAACTCCTGCTCTTTTTTTTTTTGGCATGTTGTGAATCGACTTCATCCTTGCACAAAGGTTCAATGTATCCGAAAATATTATTTTTCACGTGTTACAAATTCGCATTAAAAGACCTACATTATCACATTTTAAATTTTGTCTATTCTTCTCAATATATCAAACATATTTTTTCTCTCATTTCTTAAAAATTAGACCTAAAAATTAGGGTTTAACTAAAATGAAAGTGAAAATAATATCCAATAAATTCAAAAAAAAAAACAGAATATGAAATATAAACTTGGAATGATTAGAATTACGACACCCTATTTGGTTTGATTTAATAAAATAAAATTTTAGATTTTTTCTTATTTGAATCATTAAAAATATATTTTTTCCTCTAAATAAATAATGAGCCTATGAAATCAGAATCTAATGGATCTAAGATATCTATGTTTCAAACAAGTGAAACATTCGCCCCCATGTCCACGTACGTCTTTCTTTAATCCTCTGAAATTTTATATATGTCTCCCAAACATGTGGCATGTTTTAGCTCAGCCTAGGCTCGGAGCCCAAAATCTAGTAGGCAATGTCGATTTTATATGCGATTGTAGAGATTATACGAATACACAGTTGGTCCGCCGGTTTATAACATGTTGTTTTAAATTTGATGTATCGGATTCGGTTTTAAACTTTGACGTTTTAAAGGAGATATATATAGATATATGTGTATATATATATATATTAGAGAGAGAGAGAGAGGGGGATGCGTGTGATGTGTACAAGCATATAATTAAACACCTCAATTATTGTTTTTGCCTTGTTTTCTTTGAAGAAGACGAACGGCGACAGATTCATTGGAAAGCAACCCCGCATTTCTCTCTCTCTCTCTCTCTCTCTCTCTCTCTCTCTCTCTCTCTCTCTCTCTCTCTCTCTAGAGGAAGTCTCTACAAGTCTAAGTGATTAATCATGGAGTTATAAGAGTTATATACATTCACCATCTTACAAATTATTTCGAATCAAAACGGGAAATACATGGTTAAAGTCAAGTTTGATCAACGTATACATTCGCCCACGTGATTAATGCTAATGTTAGAATTTATCTTGTATTTGTGGTTGTGGTTATGGTTGTTGTATCAAGAATTTATTTATTTTATTATAAAAGAGTAAGAGGTGAAGATATAAAGATCAGGATAAAGATGGATTAATCTTGGAGAAAATAAAATAAAGTGTGTTAAGAAATAAGCGACTTATATATGTATCGAATATAAAATTTTCGCGTATTTTGTATATTTTTTCTTTAACTTTAAAATTCATTTGTATTTTATTTTTTTCAGTGTCCAACGTACAATAGATATATATGTATATTACTATAAATGGTCGCGGCTTTTTAGAAGAGCAGGTATACTACAAATGGGTGGGAACGTACAAGGGTCATCAATATTTCCATTTGTCAATGAACTGAGCTCTTCTATGTACACACACACACACATATATATATATATATAAGTATATGTATGTATATGTGTGTGTGTGTGTGTCGTGAAGTGTTCTAGGGTTTTTCGCTTTTGTCAAGTAGTGTACGGTATCTTTTGCCTTTAAACGTGGCTCGTCTTTTCGCCCCCACAATGTAAGAACCTTTCTTCTCTCCAGAGGACACCACCGTTTCCATCTCTCGTTAGAATTCAAAATACTCTCGTATTCGTATATGCACATGTTATACACATATTTCTACGTACACATGGCGTTTGACTTATGTGTATGTATAGATATGTATGTATGGTGAATTTATGGGGCGAAGGCGAAAAGTTCGCTCCTGGCTCATATGATACGTACGTCTAGATTTCAATACCGTATAAAAATCCGGCTCTTTTTAAAAAAAAAACCATTTTTGATTTTTCAGCCTTTGTGTTAATTGGGAATATCATTTGTCATTGTCAAAATGAATTCTCTGGTTTTAATTAATTTTTTTTTTATGAATACAGATTAAAAATAAAACAAGCTCTCTAATATCCAAAACAAAAGGAGACTGCAGAAATCTAATGACAGTACCATTGGAGCACGAGTAATATATTCCGGCGATATATTTATTATGCCATATATTTTCATATATATGAATATATATATATTGCCAGAAAAATCTGAATGATTTTAGATTAAAAAAAAATTGGATAACCCTGAAACTGAAATGTATTCCATTAGAAATAAACAAATGAACAAATTATATGATATTATAGGAGAACGTAATTTTTCAATAAAACAGACATAAAAACTGGTGAGGTGGGCTGCTATTAATTCGATTGATTTTATTGTAGAGCAACATAAATGCATTTGGAGTAAGCTTAAATGGTCTTTTCGACATATAGATATATATATATATATAACATTTATGTGCATGCATAAATTGGGGATTCCATAGATTAGAATCCAATATATATGTGCAGAAGAGAAAAAGGAAACAGTAGATAAACTTGTCGTTATTACAACCACATGAAATTATTGAGAAATGTATATACAATGTGTATAAGATTATATATCTCTAAAACAAATGACTTATCAACAATAAGTTGAAGCCCTTATATAATGCTGATACATAAGGGAGAACGATAAAAATTCAAGTTTAGCAAAAATTGCAATTGAATTTATAAAGGTTGTGAACATGTTTTTTTATTACAAGTATATAAATCTCTTTTAGGTTTGGGACTTTTGTAACAATTGTAACTAGGTGACCATTTCAGGACTTTTTTGTAAGACTATACATAATTGATAACCTTTTCAAAATATATAATTCTGTAAAAAAACAAAATGTACTAAATTGTTTGGGTCTTGAAGACTGTAATTTTCAAGATAGCATTGTTTCTAGTTGGCTTTTCAAATTCTCAAACAACATCTTTTCATAATTTCAAATTTTTATCCACATTTTAAAATTCGAATGGTTGTCCCATTTTTACAATATATTTTGACTACATTATACGAAAATATTATGTATTATATATATATGGGTTTTTATGTAGATCATCAACTTAGCAAAACTAAAGTTTTGAGCTATATTAGCAAGGAATCTAGAACTATTGAACACGACTTCGTAATTAAATCATATGCTCACAAAAATTTCACCTCATGTGATGTCACCTTAATAAGATTTGTGTCAAATTTCATTTAGAATAAATTTTCAAATCATATCTATCAAACGACAGCTGTAAATCGAATTTTTTTTTGAAACGTTACACCTAAAAAAGAACATTTTTATCAAAAAAAAATTGATTAAACCTCGGATAAATGAATAATAAGCGGAAAAAAAGGAATCTGTAAGCAAAAGAACCATCTTTGACAAAGAAAGGAAAAGAGCCCTAGGAACATATTCAAGTGAAAACAGCCGAGGTAACCACAGGAGGAGGAGCGAGTAGGTGTATCTATATCTCTATATATGTGTGGATGTATATATATCTCTATATATGTGTGGAGAAAGGGAATAGGGGCTTGCCGACTAAGAAAAGGACAAAAGAGGTCAAAATCAGAAGGTGAAGAATTAGTGGGGCCTAATTGAAATGCACATAAAAATAGGGGCGTGTCTCGTGAGTGCCCTTCATTCCGAATATTTTCCTCTTCGCATTCAACCTTTTCGAGACTCGTCCCTTAACCGCACCTTAACCTCACCCCCACAAATCTTTTCCTTGCTCCCCTTTTTGTTGATAGCTAAGTCTCTCTCTCTCTCTCTCTCTCTCTCTCTCTCTCTCTCTCTCTCCCTCTCTCTCTCCCCCTCCCCATCCAATTTACAAAACTCTCTTAATTAATGTTGAAAATGGTTGTATATATTTTATTTTTGTTATCTGTAATGTTATAACTAACTCGATATGAAAAAAAAAACTAATCCCGCAATTTATAACTATTCCTTGAATTTATTTTTGTTGTGCGCGGTTGCCGAATGATTTGTTTTATCATATGTATATCCTTCTATATATTATTAATGTGGATGAAACCCTAAAGTTTAAGATGTTAATATATACTCCCTCTGTTCCCCCGTTCGTGAATAATTAACGTTGTATATTTTTTCACACTTTTAAGAAACTATATAAAAAAAAAATCATATATATCCTCATTAAATTATTTCTCATTAATACTCTATTCAAATTTGGTCATTAAAATCAAGGGTAAAATTTTAAATTTTTTAAAAATCAGATAGAAATCTAAAACGATATCTATTAAGCAACAAAATATATTCTCTTAAACGTCATCTTCTCAAGAAACGGGGAGAGTATATATTAAAAATATTTTTAATAAATTTCGAGTTACTTAATATTCCATTGTCGACATGAAACCCTAAAGTTTAAGATGTTTATATATATATATATATTAAGAATATTTTTAATAAAATTTGAGTTACTTAATATCCCGTCGTCGACATGAAAAATAGCCGATTAATTTACTTGTCTTTATATGTGCTTTATTGTGGGGGCATTGCGAAATGCCTCAAGGGGAAGTCAGTCGTCTCCCTTTATACAAATAATTGTTCTTAATTAGTTCTCCCACTTTCCCTCGTCTTCCATCACTTGTGCCCTTTTCTTTTTTTGCTGATTTGATTTTTGATATCTTAAATTTAATTGCAACAATTACACGATAATTTACAGTTGGTTTTTGATTGATTGAAAGGCAGATTAACGCCTTTCGGAAAAGAAATCTTAATCATTCATCCCATGTGTTAGGTTTTCGTAAAAGCTTTGAACAAGTTTTAACTCCTCCTTTCGAAATTGCATGTAATCTCACTAAAATTAGTTTAAATAATTTAATTTAGTTTGCATAAATTTGATTAAAAAATTTATTACTAATGTTTTCGTTTGTGCTTCAACAAACGTCGTATGTTATTGTAATGCATTCTATTGTTTTCGTAATACCAGCGTGTTGGTAATCCTTCACTATATATATATATATATATATCATTTTGAATTTTATAAATTCAAAACTTAAATTATTACAGTTATTGAACTACAAAAGAATTGAGTGATCAAATCTCTTAGAGGAGATATTAGTATATGTGTATCCCAGTTTCTATTATATATCTAACGTTAAATAATATATTATGCCGGAAAATGTCATATTATTATTACCCAACAAAAACTTGCAAAATAGATAATTCGGTGTTCATATTTGATATTCTAAACAATAAATATATTATTACTATTAACGAAATCTCATATTATATTCGAATCATTATGATAAAAACCTATAAAAAAGGAAATATAATAATATTAATATGGAAAACCTAAGAATATAAAAACAAATGAGATGTGGTGTGTATTTTTCAAATTTCATAATGTGCAAACCCCGAAATCACGAAATAAGAAATTGTTAATTTGCTTTGCGATCTCTGAAAAACCCGTAGTTTTCCTTTTCAACACTTTTCATTCCGTGTATTTGTTTTTAGTAATTCGATATGGATCCGACGTGACCCGACCCGGCCCATTTCATGTTTTATAAACGAGCTTACACAAATTGGGCCCAATGGGCCTGACTTTTGGTACAGGGAAGACTCGGGTAAACAAAAATAATTAAGTATATATTTGGGTTTGGGCTTTTGTCGTCGTGACACTTAAATTTGGTCGGTCCAATACAAACTCTATCTCTACGGTTCGAGTTGGTGTCGGTTCAGTCCAATATATCGGGCCCTTGCATATCTGAATTGTCGTATTCCTATTATATTGTATGCATGGAAGAATAATTACTAAAATTGAATATAGTTACCATGTTTCGGAAATAGAAATAAAAAGTCTCTATCGTGGGCAGATTAATTGGATGCAGAGATTATATTTCCCTATTAAACCAAATATGTAATTCTGTCTGCATCATAACGAATAATAATCTTAAAGCTACAAATCCAAACTTTATTTGCAATTTGCAGGTTTTAATGGAAGAACAGTAAGCATATAAGAATATATTCCGACACGAATATATATATATATATATATATATATATAATAACGTTTCATTCAAAGTAAGCACAAGTGGGTCGAGGGGAGAGAACATGTGGTTGGACCTCAACGAGTGTATTGATGTAATGGTCGCATCGCATCTTTCTCGTGGGATTTAATTATCGTGCAAAAAACGTCACGTACGTACGAATAATATCATTTTCCATACGGACATTTCAGTTTATATGTATTTTTTTTTTCAAATCTTATTATTATTTGATTTTTTTTTTTTTTGAAATGTCACAACAAGAGACAACGAATCGTGGGTCGCGGAGATTTACGTAAAGGAGTTAAAATGAGAGAGCGATGTCTTCTTCATGCACAATATTGTTTTGTTACGTGCACCTTTTTTTGGTCCGTCTTTTGAGTAAACTTAAAAGTCCGAATATTAATAAACCTCTTGGCCTTTCATATATCCCAAAGCCCAAAAATAAATCCCGACATTATGATATATATATACACACACACACATACAAAAAGGAATATATGAATTTTGAACTTTGTATTTGTATATGAATAGATGTTAGAATCGAACAATAGTATACAACTTCGTATATTAATTTGTGTTGAATTGAATAGTTAGAGAATAATCGCACATATATATTTAATTGCACATTTATACATATACAGTGCTTGCTTTGTTATTATAATATACGAAATGTGAATCCGGGAAAAAGCTTAATTGGAGAATATAACAATAGAAGGAATCCAATCATTAGAATAGAATCTTTATTTGGTGAATTGCTTTTCAGCATCGGAATCAACTAAGATTATATATCTCTCTATATATATATTATATATATATATAGTGAGAGAGAGAGAGAGAGAGAGAGTCAAAGTTTAAAGCTGAAATTTATGTCTTTTTCCACAATTCTTGGGCATTTTTCTTTCCACCATTAGTTGTTTTCTTTTTTTTTTCTCCCCCATTTTTGTGTGGTATTTTACGTTTTCATGTATTATATATAATATTCTAAATTTACATTCAAATCGGGTTTACAAATAAAATGAAAATTGTATTGTTGAAACCGATAATACAAAATTATATAGATAGATTTCTTGGTTGGTCAAGCAATCATTATGAAACATATAAAAATATATGTATAGAGAAAAAATGAGAAGAAATCTATAACAAAACATATATGCTTCGGCATAAAACGATACTCCATCAATCAAGTGCTAACCTTTTTCTTTTTTGGGATGGAACCATGTCCGCATATATCAAAGGTTCAGACTTTACATGATTTATTTATGTGGAGAATAAGTATGTTTATTTGTTTTTAATATATCAGTAATAAAATAGTTGTCCAACGTAGCATATTAATAAAGGATATAAAACTCATGCTATGTATATGCTTTGGCATATTCCACCTCCTCCCTCGTGAATTATCCCTCGTGCCGTTCCTTGTGCATGCTTCCGACACGTGTATACACGTTTCTATAAATTTTGATGAGTAGTAATAGTAATAATAAATATTTAGAAAATTGAAGACGAATTGGTGAGACCCTCTTCCTGAAACCACGGGACCTGCAGATTTGCAGTGAAACATTAACTCACTTCATACAGAAAGATCCATATATTTTGTCTTAGAATCTCGCTGTAGGTGTTTCCGTTAGATCATCTATTTCAATTTCCATATAACAGCGGAACAAAATAATATATGATAATGTAAAAAAGTAGATATATTTTTAAAAATAAATCATATTAATTAAATAGATATAAAGAAAAATAAAATATAAATACAAGCATTTAATAAATATAACAGTTTTAAACAGATTTAATTTCCATTTTTTTTGAAAAAATTCAATAAAAAATAACATAATCCGTTATAAAAATACAAGTTTCAAAATTTTTATTGAAAAAGATATGTACAAAGTTGAGTAGCCCTGCTTGAGCTTCAAGTTTGACGAAATCACTGGAACACAAATTAAATTACAGTAGCTTACTCTGTTTTTTCCCCCCCTGGACTTCTTGTATAGATCTTCTACGCCAAAAATCATATTAAATTATCTAAAAGCTTGGCTGCCTTACTAGTTAATAATAAAAATTAAAAATCTACAAATCTTGTAAATTTGTAAATTTTAGGAGGTTAAGTAATTTTAAAGAAATCTAAAAATATTATTTTTCACATGCATTAAATCTACAAATCATAAAGACACTTGACTTGGACGAAATTCTAGAACTTTGGGCCTATATAAATAAACCACAACTGCTGAACTGCATATTGACTCAGTTCTTACAAATTAATAAAGTCCCAAACTTTTTCTCCAATCTGTCCTGTTTTCATCTCTTTTTTTTCTTCCGTGAGTACCCTTTTCGTAGTTCTTCTTTGATGATTTGATCTTCTCTTATCCGTATCCGGGTTTCACGAGAATTTCACTCTTGTTTCCTTTTAATTTTTTCCTTCGATTTACTGCAATTATCCTTGTTGTTATATGGTTTTTAACTTTTAATCATACTGCTGAATCCATATTTATTGGACACTCCGTAATCTTCGCCGTTTGTTTCAATCTGAAACTCTGAGATTTAAAGGAAACCCGTTTGAGTTGGGAGAAGCAGTCTCTCTATAAATTGCAGTTGAGTTGAGTGAAACAGGTTCCGTAGAGATTCACGAGAAAAAAAAAAAAACAAGGTGTTGTAGGGTAACCATGGCTGCGAGAAATCTGGAGAAGATGGCTTCCATAGATGTCCAGCTGAGGCTTCTTGCTCCTGGGAAGGTGTCTGAAGACGACAAGCTCGTGGAGTTCGACGCTCTGTTGCTGGATCGCTTTCTGGATATTCTTCAAGACTTGCATGGCGAGGAAATCAGAGAATTCGTATGTTCTTTCTTCTCTTTTTTCAGTAATTCTCCTTTTCTTCATCGTTGTTGTTCATGCCGCCATTGCATGTCTCTCTGCCCTGCGGAGTTAAACGACAGAAATACGCAAAAAAGAATCGAAATCGAGATGGATTAGGGTTACGGGGTAGGAAGTATGAGGTGGGTTTGGGGATTTCTTTGTTGAATTTACCCCAAAGGGTCAATTTGGTGACTTGGGAAGAAGTGATTTCGGACATCTATCATAAGATCATGTTCCTGGATTTGATGTAATCTGGCTGTTACGATGATGTTTTCGCAAGTTTTGGTTTTCTGGGTTTTGTTCTCAGGAGTTTTTATAGAGTAGGAATGTCTAATTTCTGGATGTTCCACATTGTGCGTTCTGCATTGCATAGTTGTATTCTTCATTGTCCCAAGACCGTAGATGCTTATGGAACCAAAACAATAGCTCGTAAACTGTGTCTCGGTTCTGTCCGATTTAGGGTTTAGGGTTTTGGATGTAAAAATGTTTGACTTTTTTCAATCGGATATTTAGGGTTTAGTTCTGAAATCGGGTGTGTTCTTGTCCTGTGAAGGTTCAAGAATGCTACGAGGTTGCAGCTGAGTACGACGGGAAGCGGGACACGGAGAAGTTGGAGGAGCTCGGTAACATGCTGACGAGTCTTGACCCGGGGGATTCGATCGTGGTCACAAAGTCGTTCTCCAACATGCTTAGCTTGGCCAACTTGGCCGAGGAAGTCCAGATCGCATACCGGCGCAGGATCAAGAAACTCAAGAAAGGCGATTTTGCCGACGAGGCATCTGCCACTACGGAATCAGACATCGAAGAGACTCTCAAGAGGCTTTTGCAGTTGAAGAAATCCCCCGAAGAGGTCTTCGATGCTCTCAAAAACCAAACCGTCGATTTGGTCCTAACGGCTCACCCGACTCAATCTGTTCGCCGGTCTTTGCTCCAAAAGTTTGGGAGGTTTGTTCTTGTCGCTGTCCAGTTTCTTGATATTTCTGAATCTGTTTAATATGCTACAGCGTTCACTTAAATCTGATTTCCCCCCATATGTTCCAGGATTCGTAATTGTTTGACACAGTTATATGCTAAGGACATTACTCCTGATGATAAACAAGAACTCGATGAAGCCCTGCAAAGAGAGGTACACTTTACGCAATCTCGTTATCGTATTTTTCCGTTGAAAAATTTGATGTCAGTAACATTCTTTTTCTCGGGTTGATGCCAGATTCAAGCTGCTTTCAGGACAGACGAGATACGGAGAACTCCTCCGACTCCGCAGGATGAAATGAGGGCAGGGATGAGCTACTTCCACGAGACCATCTGGAAAGGCGTTCCGAAGTTCCTGCGACGTGTCGACACCGCACTGAAGAATATCGGGATCGACGAACGCGTTCCTTACAACGCCCCTCTGATCCAATTCTCGTCTTGGATGGGCGGTGATCGTGATGGTACTATTTCTTCTCTGAAACGATCTGCAATTTTTTCGGATTTCTCCTTCTTTTGCTTGCTCGATTGTCCGGATTATTGAATTATTCTGGAATTACGTGTTTCAGGAAACCCGAGAGTAACTCCCGAAGTTACGAGAGACGTATGCTTATTAGCCAGAATGATGGCTGCTAACCTCTACTTCTCTCAGATAGAGGATCTTATGTTCGAGGTATTAAATGATGATATAATATCTCATCACATCATTCTCTTTCCGCCCTCCATTTTCGAGGAAGCATGTAGAGATCGATCTTAAAAAACGTTCGGTTTTCTGTGCCGTGTTTGCAGCTGTCAATGTGGCGCTGCAACGAGGAACTTCGTATCCGTGCGGAAGAACTTCAAAGCTCCTCGAAGAGGGATGCAAAGCATTACATAGGTTACCTTCTTGCTAGCTTCTTGTGTGTATTCATCACTCGAAACCCGAGATTTTACATGTTTGTCTGATGATAATGTCGGCCGGGTGCAGAATTCTGGAAGCAGATTCCGCCCACTGAACCATACCGAGTAGTTCTCGGGGATGTGAGGGACAAGTTGTACAACACGCGCGAGCATGCACGCCAGTTACTGTCAAATGGAGTTTCAGACATTCCCGACAACGCAGTTTTCACAAATGTGGATCAGGTTCGTCCTGTTCTATCAACTGTTTTTCGAGAATTTTAACTTCTGTTCTTGATTTCTTGTCTGAACCAACTGACTTGATTCTGTTTTTTTCGTCGTCCTGAAGTTCCTTGAGCCGCTTGAGCTCTGTTACAGGTCTCTGTGCGACTGCGGTGACCGATCAATTGCTGACGGAAGCCTCCTCGACTTTTTACGTCAAGTCTCCACCTTCGGGCTGGCACTTGTGAAATTGGATATCCGACAGGAATCCGACCGACACACAGATGTCTTGGATGCTATTACAAAGCACTTAGAGATTGGATCCTACAAGGAATGGTCAGAGGAAAAGAAACAGGAATGGCTCTTGTCCGAGCTCAGTGGGAAACGCCCTCTCTTTGGCCGTGATCTTCCCAAAACCGAAGAAATCGCCGACGTCTTGGACACATTCCATGTCATCTCAGAGCTTCCTCCCGATAGTTTCGGTGCCTATATAATCTCGATGGCGACTGCCCCGTCTGATGTACTCGCTGTCGAGCTCTTGCAGCGAGAATGTAGGATAACTCATCCCCTGAGAGTTGTCCCGTTGTTCGAGAAGCTTGCTGATCTAGAAAACGCTCCGGCCTCAGTTGCCCGTCTCTTCTCGATCGATTGGTATAGGAATCGGATCAACGGAAAACAAGAAGTCATGATAGGGTACTCGGATTCTGGCAAAGACGCAGGCCGTCTCTCTGCAGCCTGGCAGCTGTACAAAACACAAGAAGAACTCGTGAAGGTCGCGAAAGAATTCGGTGTGAAGCTGACGATGTTCCACGGAAGAGGAGGGACGGTGGGAAGAGGAGGCGGACCGACCCACCTCGCCATTCTTTCCCAACCTCCGGACACGATTCACGGGTCGCTGAGGGTTACAGTCCAGGGCGAAGTCATAGAACAGTCGTTTGGAGAAGAGCATTTGTGTTTCAGGACCCTCCAGCGTTTCACGGCTGCAACGCTCGAGCACGGGATGCACCCTCCGGTCTCACCCAAGCCCGAGTGGCGGGTACTCATGGACGAGATGGCTGTCATCGCCACCCGGGAATACCGTTCCGTCGTCTTCGAGGAGCCACGTTTCGTCGAATACTTCCGACTGGTGAGAGATTCTCCTTATTCACCCTTTACCCTACCTTGTAATATAACTGATGTGACATAACCTAATGTCTCCTCTACTATAATGTTTCTCGGTTCGAGTGTGGTGCAGGCAACGCCAGAGCTCGAGTACGGTCGGATGAACATAGGGAGTAGGCCGTCGAAACGTAAGCCGAGTGGGGGGATCGAGTCACTCCGAGCGATCCCCTGGATATTTGCATGGACTCAGACAAGGTTCCACCTGCCAGTCTGGCTCGGCTTTGGAGCGGCGTTCAGACACGTGATCGAGAAAGACGTGAAGAATCTCCACATGCTGCAGGAGATGTACAACCATTGGCCGTTCTTCCGAGTGACTCTCGACTTAGTCGAAATGGTTTTCGCCAAGGGGGACCCCGGGATCGCGGCCTTGTACGACAAGCTCCTTGTCTCGGAAGAACTCCAACCGTTCGGACAGCAGCTCCGCTCAAACTACGAAGCGACCAAACGCCTCCTACTCCAGGTACGTCCTGTCCGAACAGCTCCACCATTTTTTTTTTGTGGGAACAGAAGCTCTGAAACGACGGGGGAATGGTTGTGCAGGTGGCGGGACATAAGGATATACTGGAAGGAGACCCGTACCTGAGGCAAAGGCTGAGGCTGAGGGATCCGTACATAACGACGCTGAACGTGTGCCAGGCATACACGCTGAAGCAGATAAGGGATTCGAGCTTCCACGTGAAGGTGAGGCCGCACCTGTCGAGGGAGTACACGGAGTCGAGCAAGCCGGCGGCCGAGCTCGTCAGGCTGAACCCTAAGAGCGAGTACGCACCTGGCCTCGAAGACACTGTCATCCTCACCATGAAGGGAATCGCCGCCGGCATGCAGAACACCGGCTGAAGTCGCTTTTTACTTTCTTTCTCTTCCTTTTGTATTATTCTAAGACTCTCTCTCTCTCTATCGAACCTGCTGACGTGTGGTCTACGTCTGGAGTGTTTATATTGAATTATTAATAGATACGAATGGTTTCCCTTTTATTATTCTGTTAAAGAAATTTTATATCTATACTTTATACGATCAGGAATATATTTTGCCTCCGGTGAATAAATGGATATGTTGAATAATGTAATTGGACCGTGCGTAATGGATGACGTGTCAATATGTGATTGGGTAGTTGCGTGGGGCCCATGGTCACAACTAATCATCTGAGTTTTACTAAATCTTCATTAGACCGAAAACTCGCGTTAATTACAGTTTTGTCCCTGGCGACTCAAAGATCCGTCTTCGGTCTCTCCCTCGACCAAGCGAACAAAAAACAGCGATCGCAAGACTTCTTTTCGAGAAAAGACAGTCTCGAATCAGTCGAAGAGTCTTCAAAGTTGTATTTTTTTTTGTTTCCGCTTGAAGAGATCGGTCATGGATTCGTCCAAAGAACGTGAAAATTTCGTCTACGTCGCTAAGGTCGCTGAGCAGGCTGAGCGCTACGAAGGTAAGGTTTTTTCTCTCTGGAGCTCTTTGAATTCTCCTGATCAGTTACTTGTGCAGTTTTCCAGCTCGGTTTCGTGTCTGATTTTGCTGAATTTTCGGTCTGATTCGTGGGTTCCTTCGATCACTTTGTTTGATCGTCGAAAGTCGATGGTCTGGTTTTCTATTGCTTGATTGTAAGAGAGGGCTTTTCCTTTTCCGACCTTCTCGGCCAGATGTTGACTTATGAAGACTCGATTTTTCTAGTTGGGTATCTGAAATGTGAACGCTTGTTCGGGATTTTTGACAGAAATGGTGGACGCGGTGAAGAAGGTTGCGAAACTGAACGTTGATCTGACAGTGGAGGAGAGGAACTTGCTGTCTGTCGGTTACAAGAACGTGATTGGTGCCCGTAGAGCGTCATGGAGGATTCTCTCGTCGATCGAGCAGAAGGAAACAGCGAAGGGAAATGAAGTTAACGTTAAGAGGATCAAAGAATATATGCAGAAGGTTGAATCAGAGCTTACGAACATTTGCAGTGATATTATGTCTGTGTTAGATGATCATCTGATTCCCTCAGCTGCTACTGGTGAATCCACTGTTTTCTTCTATAAGATGTAAGGGACGTTTTTTTGTATGCTTTACATGATATATACCCGTTTTTTCGGAACATTATGCTAAGTTTTTTTAATATGGTAATAATGTATCTGAAGATTCTTGGGTGTGCAGGAAAGGAGACTATTACCGTTATCTTGCGGAATTCAAATCAGGCAACGAGAAGAAAGAAGCTGGTGATCAGTCCATGAAAGGTTATGAGGTATTCTCTATTAACTCTTTGATTCCGTGCATATCTTTTTTAGATTTAGCTTCTTGTGATCATCTAATGTTCTCTCTCACAAGAACCATTAGAATGCTGCACCTCCCTCTTGTTCTGTCTTTGCAACTTCTTGTTATTGCTGCTTCAATTTTCGGCTGTTCTTGTTCTTTGCAGACTGCTACCAGCTCTGCTGAGGCCGAACTGCCACCTACTCACCCTATCCGATTGGGTTTGGCTTTGAATTTCTCCGTCTTCTACTACGAGATCATGAACTCACCTGAAAGGTTCAGAATCAGCTGGTTATTTCTGCAGAAATGAATCCTGTTTTCGGGTGTTATTTGACATGAAAGTGCCTTTTTTTTTTTGTGTCTTCAGGGCCTGCCACCTTGCGAAGCAGGCGTTTGATGAAGCTATCTCAGAGCTGGACACTCTTAATGAGGAATCCTACAAAGACAGCACATTGATTATGCAGCTCCTTAGGGACAATCTGACATTATGGACCTCTGACATCCCAGAAGATGGAGGTGATAATCATTCAGGACCTAAGCAAGCTGTTAAACTGTGATGGTTTGATTCTGTTTTTAAAACCAGCTTAGTGGTCGGCGTCTGTTTCTGCTGTTGTTGTCTTTATATGCATGGTCTTGTTGCTGTGGTTATTGGTTATGGTCATCGTCGCTTCTTCTGCATGGTTCTGTCGGGTTAATATCTTGCTCAAGATACGGATGTTTGTTGATGAACAGAGTGTGTGAAATGACATATATATAACTGCAACTGCAAATTCCCACATCCCCACATATAAACCAACCGTTGAAATCTTGCAAGCTCTTTGTTTTACCAGTTTTGCTGTGGTGATGGATGTTTAATAATGATGATGATGTAAATTGGGTGTGCAGCAGAAGACGGGCCGAAGGCGAATGGCACAGCAAAAGTTGGTGCAGGTGGAGATGATGATGCAGAGGTAAGCTAAGAGATTCGAAACACAAACCGTAGTTTTGCCATGAAAAAGACTCTGTTGCTCTTATTATCTCTCTATCTTCTTTCTGCAGTGATGAAGAAGGATGATGAATGCGAGTGAAGTGAATCAGTGAAATTTAGGGTTTTAACTTTCCATTGTTCTCTGGGATTATGTACTTTATCATCTTGTGTCTTGGGTTTGAACCATTACCATTACTTACATTCTATGGTAAGCGCAGCTTCATTCCTGTGGTCATAATCTGTTGATCTAGATTCCTTGCGTGTCACGTCTCCTTATCCTCTTCTGTTTTTAATCCGATGAATCCGAGCATTGTGGTAAGAACAACAATGGTCGGCCTGTTTCCATTCAGAGACCGTGCATGATCCCATGAAGGTTCTTTACTTGTCAGTTGTCGCTGGTGAGATTTGTATATTCCGGTTTCGAATTCGAATGAAGGATGCCATCAACTGGGTTTTCCAGTCCGTGAAAAATCAAACCCTTAATCTGATTAACGCCATTTTAGATGATGTTCATCATCATATTGTTCTTGGAGAGAATATAAATTGCCCACGCAAAGATGCTTGCAGAAAAAATCTATATATTTATTTATTGGTACCTCTTTTTTTTTTTGTGAAGAAGGGAATTTAAAATATTTAATCCAATCCCTACAAAAGCAAAAATCGTGGAGTAGACAGAATGATTCGGTTCCACTCTTATGTTATATACAGTTTTCGCCTCAAATGCATGCACCGACCGACGACTCCGTACTATACGGCATTATATTAAATTAAATAAATATACAATCACCGGTTTCGCATTTCTTAAAATAACATTCCCAAATGGACAATTCGTCGAATGCGAACAGCTCCTTTCATAAAATCTCTCATCACTTTTTTTTTTATAAAAAAAAAAACGAATTTATATGACCGATCTATGTCGCAATTGGAGCCTAAGACAAGAATATCGAATCATCAGTGAAGAAAACATAATGTTGGGACTAAAATTTTAAAATTAAAACAATATAGAGAGAGAGAGAGAGGCTATAAGATGAAGTGCCTAACCGATTCCTCAAGCGAATGGTGGCTCGGACAAACCATATCCTTAACCCTGTCCCCGTTCTTGTAAATCTTGAATGTCGGAACCTTCCTTACACTCTCCGCCTTCGCCACCGCCATATTCTCCTCCACGTCCACCTACATTGCTCGAACCAAAAATCATCCTTAGATTCTACTTCGCATATGTATTATGCCCATTTTCAAAATTTCCCATCTTTTATTGGGTGAAAGATGGATTTTTTTTTCTTCACATTTTGTTAGAAAATGAAATTGGAAGGCAAAAGGGTATTGTAAATATGGGTATAAAGTTAACGCCTTTGAAGGTGCGCTTTTACCTTGAAAAAATGTACTAACGGATAGCGGACGCATAAGGTGTTGATGAATGGAGATATTTCTTCACACTGCTGGTTTGATGCTGATTTGAAGTGAAACACCGACACCCCTGCAAGCATAAAAAAAAAAAACAAAGGTTAAGAAGAAGATCAAGACGATATCGATCTTCAGACAAGTTCGGTCGGGTTTAAAACGTTACCCGGAAGTGATGCCGCTGTCTTATATTTATCCAAACTCGAGATTTCCTCGACTTCGCTATTGAATCCAACGCTTTTAGCTTCGTGAGAGCTTTTCATCATCTCGTTCTTCGCCCTCTGTAATGACTCCGCAACCTCTCTATCTCCCGGGAGTTCCCTTCTCAACACCTCGTATTCTCTGGCCGCTTCCTCCCACCGACCAAGCTGAATAGTTTAACCATATCAAGGAAACATAACTCACATTGTCATTCTATTCAATGTCATGGACAAAACCCGATCGAAATGAACGAGCTCTGAACTCACCTTTCCATATGACGCAGCCCTTCGTAGAAGAGCCTTGGTGTAATTAGGTTGGATTTTGAGAGCTTGGTTACAATCCTCAACAGATTTCTCCCACAAACCAAGCTTGGACCAACATGCTGCTCTGTTGCAGTACAGAACCGAGTTGAAAGCATCGTACTTTAGGCCTTCCCCGTAAGCCTCACATGCCTCCGAGTATCTCCCAGAACTGAAGAGCTCGTTTCCTCGGGTACGTGCCCTCACCACAGTCTTCACTACGTTTACCACCGACGATACATCATGATTGGTATGGTCGATCATCGCAGCTTTCTCTGCCTTTACAACCGCATTCTCAAATCTGCAATAAACCTATCATCCCCACTCACACACCAGGAAAAACCAAGACGCAAACTAGAAATCGGGCTTGCGGGTTATGCATTTTTGAAGCTCACCTTCCTAATGCCATATCGATTTGAGCCTGAACGCAGAGCACATAAGCTTCAGATAGCATACCGAAGAGCCTCGAAGGCAACTGAGGATGATAATCCAATCTGGGAAGGCTTGATAGGCACATATCCGAATCCTCTACTTGGTGGAGACGCAGAAAGGCTTCTGCTTTACAAGCAACGAGCTGAAATATCAACCGAGCAAAAACAGATTAAAGAAACCGGCTTTTTACGAGAATGAATTCAGCAAATTCGAAATGGAAAGAGT
>NW_010970490.1:1199494-1200529 GCF_000463585.1 Tarenaya hassleriana | reverse complement strand
GAGTGATGGATCTTCACCTGAGGAGAAGAGTCGGCACCATTGGCAATGGCTGCATCGGCTTCTCTTATCACACTTTTCCAATCTCCGGTTTTCCGAGCATCAGCGCACCGCCTGAGATGCTTCTCCAGTGTCTGCAGCCGCTGTAGATCAGAGTGATCAGGGCATTGCCCTGAGAAACAGAGATGCCTCCTCGCATTCTCAGCGTCTCCCAACCTGAAGACAAAGAAAATCTTCTTTTCATCGTTGCATTCTCAGACCCGAATTGGAGAATCCTTCGAGTTCTAGAATTGACTAATTCGATCAAAGTTGAATCCTTTCTTGATTCCGATGCGTCCCTATTCGTAGAAATTCGAGGTTTTCTGCGTATATGTATACCTGAGATAAAGCGAAGCCAGTCTATAGTGAGCTCGAGCGTAGGAAGGGTCGAGCCTCACAGCCTCGAGGCACTCCTTGACGGCCTCTCCAAGCCTTCCCACCGCTGTCAGCGCCGCCGCACGGTTGCTCCGGTAAGCTGAATTTCCCGGCGACAACGAGATCGCACGGTCGTAAAACGCCAATGCTCCGCCGAAGTTCCCTCTCCTGTACATCTCGTTCCCTGCCCTCTTCACCTCCTCCGCGTCACCGCTCTCCGCCGCTGCCCTCGGCGCGTGATTCGACTTGCCGTTGCCTCCTCCACCGCGTACGACGTTGCCGTGCCCGTAGTTACCGGTGCCGGTGCAGAGCGTCTCGGGTCTGCTCGAGACCCGTTGCGCCATTCCGGTCTTCAGGATCCGACCCGATGGGCAAATGTTGCCGCTGGGCAAAACGCCGGGATTCGACGAGACGGCGGAGGTCGCGCCGCTTCCGCTCCCGGCGCCGCTGTGAGAGCTGTGGCAGGTCACGGAAGAGAAGCTCGAGCCGGAATAGATCAATGGTGTCCCCGTCGAGGCGGATCTCCTGTGACCCGGTTTCATTATCCGGGTCGACATTCCGGATCCGGGTAAAGCTGGGCTCGTCTCGTCCATGCTGGAAATCTCGCCGGAGTGAATCTTGGAG
>NW_010970490.1:1193255-1199468 GCF_000463585.1 Tarenaya hassleriana | reverse complement strand
CCCCCGTCCCGGGTTTCCCCGACACGGAGCCAGAGGAGCTGGAGCTGCTGCTACTGGTGTTGGTAGTCGGGGCGGGCGCTGCGGCGGAGCCACGAGGCATCAAGGGAGAAACCGGGGAACCCAGATCGAGTTCCCGGAAATCGGGCTTGTTAACGTTGTCGTCATCTCGTCGGAGACTCAGTGAGTCGCGGAATCGGCCGGTGATGGAGTCAATGACGGGTTCTAGCGAGAGTCTCCTAGAATGCGACATTCTCGTACTAGCTACCCTCCCAGGACAGGAAATCTAGTTCCCTCAGCTTCGCTCAGAAACGGCCGAACGAAGGAGAAGAAGAAGAAGAAGATAGAACAAGACAGAGACAAGTACTGTCCGGAGAACAGTTCATGAAGAGAGAGAGAGAGAGAGAGAGAGAGAGATGGGAGGAGACGGCAGATCTCGTGATATATAGAAAAGGAGGAAGCAAAGAATGAATGAAGAGGGTAAAATCAAATAAAGGATTTTTCGGGTTAAATCAAGTCGAATTAATTATAATCATTCTGTTTATTATTACCTTTAATCTTTTTATTTTTCCCCCTCAGATTATGACAATTGATCTGCTTCTGTTGTTCCTCTCTCTCTCTCTCTTCTTTCCCTCTCTACTCGTGTAGCCAAGGGAAATACGACGGTTCATGGAATTTAATTTCTGAAACTACATATTATTTTTTGGCACTTTTTATTAGAACTTGATTGACTTTGAACGCAACACTAAACAATTCAAATCGGTTATCTTAAAATAAGAATTGTGGATAGAAATTAGAATATATTTACTATACATCAACTTGTTATATCTTTAGGTTCAATCCCCTCATCCCTCCTTATGGAAAAAAAAACAACCATGCATTCATGGACGGAACTAGAAAAATATTTAAAAAGGGTATAAACTTAATTTCAATATTGTAATATAGGAATATTTAGTAGATATATTTTATAAAGAAAGTTAATATTTTTTATTAGATCAATGAGGCAATCATTTAATTACAAAGTTTAGAAAAATAATATATTTATATTTTCCGATATATCATTCTACTTTATAAATTTCTAGATTTGAAAATTATTTCTCTTTTATAAAAAAAAAAATTAATTTGGCTCAAATTTTTATGTTGTGTGGAATATATATATATATATGTAGCTCATATAGTCACACATTTGCGCGTGTGTCGTGTCATGCATGTTCATTCAACATGTACATGTATGCAAATAAGCATTTAAATACTCCATGTGTACAAATAAATACATATATATTATATATCATATTAAATTATACGTGTCTTTTTTTACACGGAATTATACATGTCTAGTTCGAAAAAAAAAGGATAGGCATGGCCATCATGCAGATAAAAAAAATACCCTCTCAAAAAAAATCCCGTAGGATATTCAATATGTGATGTGACTATTTTTTTATGGTTTATTGTTTTCATATATATATATATATATATATATATATTATTTTTTATTTTTATCTGTCATTATATGGTATTTATTTACCAACCCTGGTTTAGCGGAAGTGTACAGTAATGCATTAACTTCATCGGTCATACGCACGTAGGTTTTTAAGTATTATTCGTACCTAATCCTAAATTAAAATATATTGCAATTAATGGTCCGCCCAATATATACATAATTTTTTGGGGTATGAATACATATACATATACATAAATTAATGACACATTTAGGATTAGAGAGGGTATTATCTAGTTCTAAAATAAGCAAACTAAAACGGATATCTCCTAAAGACAACAAGGGGTGTTTATCAAGCCATCGTGGAAAAAAAAAATGCTGGCCACACGTGATAAATTTATAGAATTTAATCCACGTCATCAATTGTAATCGATTTTATCTTATACAAGCAAAATGAAAACCGGTGTTTATTTCCTGACGCAGAAGCTGAGCTGAGCTGAGCTGGCATGCAGCCATGGAAAAGCCTTTCAGCCATTTTTTTTCCCTAATAAATGCAATATGCATCGATTTTTTTCAGAATACCGATTGAATTAATTACGAATTAGTGTTTTTTAATTATCATTAGTAATTGTTAAAATAGTAAATATCGGAGCTGCCTTTTCACGGCATCCCACATATTCCGTACTCTGATTTCTGAGACCTACGGAGCCCCCCCCCCCCAATTACACTGCGTCATCCTTTTAATCTCTTAACGCAACAAATATTAATTTTAAAATTAATTCTCAATCATATGAAATGGGATAATAAAAATCTAAATCATAGAATAAGTATTGAATTTCTTATTATAATAAAACACCAGACGAAGATGGAGATCATTCCTGAAAACGGGTCAAATAAATTTTGCCCAAGTAATGAAAATAAATAAACATTCTATACGGAAATAAAAATAAAAGAAAATAAAAAATGGATGGTACGAAAACATAACAAAAATAGAAAGATATAGATAGAGAAAGGGTATAGGGGCAAAATGGTAAAATACGTGGAGAGAGGGGGAGGGTTCTCGAATTGATTCCAGCACCATTGATTTCTTTTCCTTGGACATAAAGCCTCCTCACAGAGGGACCCATTCCCTTAGGGCATACAGCGATCACACTGATGTTCTTTGGGAAATCAAGACCCATCGACTGCAAATGCCCTAAGAGAAACCCGTGGGACAGCCCCAGCTGGCCACGTGCAGAGTGGTCGTGCCAGCTGCTCCTCAACCCCTACGCTTCAACTGCCAGCTAAGCACGCCCCTCCTCCCCCACCCCCACACTTAACGCCGTTTCTTTTCACTAACGGAATATTTTCTTCTAGGCCGACGGAATAATCGTGAACGGTTGCCGAGTCAGCCAAACCGGTATGGGCGAGGATAGTGACTCACCAGCTCGACCCATCCCGGTCCATGTCCAAACCGTTTGGTTTCGGCTTAACCAATTTTCTTTTTAGTCAAACTCGACAAAAATCAAACCAATTAATAATTACAATACTTTTAGCACTCGCTCAATGATGTCATTTCTAATATCTAAATTAATATAAAAATAATTTGCTTAGTTTAAAAAAATATTTAGATATATAAGTGAAAAAAATAATAAAAAAAAAGAGTATCAGATAATTGTTTATCACTCTGTATGCCGTAACTGTTCAAACTATAAAAAAATCATGTGAAAATACAGAATATATTTGATTGACAAAGTTTTTTTCACTAATATTATATTGGCATCGCACTGACGTTAATTTATTAATCTATTACGAAAAATTACGTCTAAAAAAAATAACCTAAGACTATTTAAAACTAGTATATTTATTTAAAATTGAAATAATTCATATATTTACCGGAAAATTATAAAATCTACGTATATTTTTTTATTTGCTATTATAGGATTTTCTTAAATAATACTGGTGTGGCTGACCCGATCAAACGGGCAAAAAGAGAAAATCGAAATAAATTAAACTTTAAAAAATAAGAATAGAGTAATTAGCTGCTAATGATAGTGTTCTACATCTCTTTAGAGCATAAAATTAAATAATTTGTCTGGCATCATACATGACACTATAAATTATATAATAATAGGATTTGGAATAAGAGAAAGCAAAGGAGAAAATCCCCATTTTCCATATTTTATTACGCAATTAGTATTTTAATTATATTTAATCAAATGATGCTTAACAATTGCTCAAGGCATTTGCCTTAATAATTGCCTATATGTGCTGGAGAACATGAACCCATTTTATTAATGTTAATTCTAATCTCTGAATGTCGCATTTTAGATTTGTACGCTTCACGATTATGCTCCAAATTTTATTTATTTTTTTACTAATGATTGTATAACGTAAATTTTATAAGAATTACTTACAATTACAATTGCTCACGACTATATTTTTAAATTATATATGCTTAATATTGAATATGCATAGCGATAACTTTTATGCTTAATTCATGTGTGCCCCTAATGAAATCATGGGCATTTTGCTTAATTAATGGAGAAAAACAAACATGGACCGTGATAATTAACAACGATACAATGGACAAAATTAAAAACGTATGGTATTAACTGGTTTTCAATTATTTAATTTTATTAATAATTCTAAAGCTAACCACGTTTGTCTACGAGCTTCTTCACCATTATGATCATTAAGGGTATCCTATGTTTTCCCATTCACATTATATTTCATTAAATTAAAACTAGCATTATATATTGTCCATTTCTGACACAAAACAAGGAAATATATTTGGACCGCATTATCTTCCAACTTGTATTATAAAAAAATATTCAAGTCTGCTGGAAAATCATTTGCAACTTTCCTTTAATTTTTGGTGAAAAATCACATTCTATGGTTGACAATGCTTATAAATCTAATATAACAAAACCATGTAATTAATTTATATTTGTAATCTAATTGTAATTATGGCAAATGGTTTTAAAATCTACACAATTGTGGTTTGATGCATTCGTGTTTAGAAGCAAAACAAAAAGGAGAAAAAGGCAACACATCATATATATATATATATATATATATATATAGCCATTTAAAACCGTTGGATTTGTGAATTATGTTTTAATTACCCCTTAATCAAAGGAATGACTAATTAAACAAAAACAGGGAGGAGAAATGCTTCTTATTGGGTTGCCACCCCCATGCATGTGGGCATATGCTGACAATAAGCCGCGGATCCCCTTTATCGTCATCGTCTCTATCCCATCACTCCAATTCCCTACATCGTAGAGCTCAATTAAAAACAACAATTATGAAAAAACGATTATTTTTTTTTAAAAAAAAAAAACAGGAAGATGAACAAATTAATCATAAACGAAAAATCGAGATGAATATTAGTTCGAATCGAATTCAAACAATACGATTTTCATATTAAAACCTTGAGTTGTTTTAGAATCTAAAAAGAGAGGGGAAAAAAGTTGATAAGCTTTTGTGAATGTGCAACAGGCTGTGTGTGATGTTTGATAAACGTTCCACATGACCCATGTCTCGAATCTAGAAGTGAAGGGAAGGTGATAAGTGTGTATATATATATATATATAATATACATATATATAATATGATAGAGCAAAACAAGAGCTCTATATGAATATTTGAATAAGCTAATAGTAGTGGTAATAGATGAGAACACAAAATGTATAATACGATGTGTGGGTTGGTTTAGTACGTGGTTTTCAAGCGGAAGATGTGAAAGATTATGGCATTTAATTAGGAATATTCGTAATAACATTAAACAAGAAGATCTGTCTTGGAATTAATAAAAAAAACAAAAAAGTGTAATCTATTTTTTGAGTTGTTGGGGGAGAGAGAGAGAGAGGGTATTTGATTGCTCCCTTCACGGGGTTCCACTCTCATTATTCTTTCGGGGGGCCAATTAGAGGGTGCATAAAATGGTCAAAATACCAATATTATTATTCCTAACCAATTAAAATTAAAATTAAAATGGCGCTATGCTATGTTCATGTGGATTATATGAAAGTTTATGAGTACACGTCGTCGTCTCGTGGGTTTTTCATTCACATCTCATGCAATGGCGAGAGACGAGACAGTACCATGTGTCTTGTCCTTTGAGGCCCATAAGATTCAAAAAAAAAAGACACCCTTTGGGCCCATTTCTTTTTTTCTTTTTCTTTTTCACATTATTTCATTGTGTGTAATTTGTTTTTCATGTTTCAGTTGTTTTTTTTTTTTTTGCTCTAAAACAAACATGCATACATAGTGATCAAAATCCAAGTGTGTATTTTTTTATTTATAAATGGAACGTATCCATGTTCAATTGAAAATTTATTTGAAATCATTATCTTGTGTTATATTATCTTTGATGAACAAGATAGATGGGATTTATTTATTTTCCTGATTTTTCTTTTTCTTTTTTTGGAATTTGAGGATAAGAACATGAAGTGTTTTTGTACAATATGATTGGCAACACATGAAGTGAAGGTCTTGTCATTGTCTGGATCCGAGCCACACTCTCATATGATTGGTTGGATTGGAATTTTCCCCTCTCTCTTTCTTTCGTTTTTCTATTTATTTCTCACAGGAAAAAGATTTGACATGATTAAAAATGTGCAGAGGCACATGTCTCACATGTGATTCATATAAGCTGTAAAAGAGAGAGAGAGAGAGGGAGAGAGAGAGAGAGAGAGAGAGAGAGAGCGCATTATATATGCTCATGCCAATTCCCGATATTCCCCAACACCATCCCCCCCCCCCCCCCCCTTTTTTTTTTTTTTTTACAATTT
>NW_010970490.1:1177607-1193033 GCF_000463585.1 Tarenaya hassleriana | reverse complement strand
CCCCCCCCCACCTTTTTTTTTTCTTTTTAAAAATTTCTTTTAATTTCTGCATTAGTATAATACGTATAAACGATATATAAACATGCGGCACACATATAACCTTATTATCCGCTTTAGCTAATCGGGGATTTTAATTTCCAATTTCATGAATTTAATTCACATAAATTATCAAACTAATAGAACATGCAATGCAACTAGTTCTACTTGATTCCAAAAACGGAGGGACAAAATCAGACAAAGGAGAGAGAAAACTCTTTATTGGTTTTTTTTTTCATGAGACAAGTTCATAACTCCGGCTAAAGATTCTCAACTACGATTGTCTTGAGATTACAGATACCGACACCGAGATAAAGATCGTCATCATCAACTCAGTTGCCGGACTGACGGAGCTCTGGTCGGACAAAATCTGCGTCCGGAGGAACGGAGATGTCGACGGTAGGCCTGAGCTTAGCACAGACTTCAATGGCGCCATGGACAGGGTCCGACAGGAAGTTGCTGATGAGGTCTCTGTTAACGGCCGTTCCGTTGTCCACTGCCACGAGGGCTTGTTGGGTCAGGATGTAATCGAACCTCGGTGCCCACTTCCTCGAACCGAGCCGTGCCGTGGTCGAACAGTTGTCAACCATGAAAGACACTCCCCTCGCGTGCATGAACGGGTTCAGTGAGTCCACTGACTCGATCACGCTCTCGTTTATGATCTCAGAGTACGAGTGCCCTTTCTTCCTCAATACCTCAATCTGCATTTCCGTGAAAAACACCAACCATGATCATCATGAGTTCCAACATAATACAGATGAATGTGTATAATATATATACATACATGTACAGTACGTATACACACCTGAGCCATCATGAGTGCCACATAAACTCCGGCGGTGAAAGGGTACAATGGACCCAAGTCACCAGCCGGCCTGGCCTTACGGACACGTTCACCGACCTTCCACATGCGTGTCTGATCGATTTTCCCCATCGGGAATGCTGGTAAACCTTCCTTATCCTGTTGTATTACGAAAAAACAATCAACGAATAAACTATGTATATATCCTTCTGTGATCGTTAACTGCTTGGGTCGTCATCCGGATAACAAAGGGAGGGGAGAGTTAAGAGCTTTCTTACGTAGAAACGGCGGCCGGCTAAGACAACACTCCGGATTTCGCTACCTGTAGCAACGTCCTCGTAACATTCGTAGAGGATGTCCATGCAAGGATAGAAGGAAGCACTGTAGGCATTCTCAAAGACCTTTTTGTCTTCCTCGGAGAAAGAGTTGTAGACAGCCAACATCCCCTATTCAAATTCATCAAACCATAATTAAGGATTAAAACTATAGATTCAGAGAAACCGAGAAATCGAAAAAAGAATCTTTCCCAACCTGGGTTGAGATGGTCCTTGATATTGTTCCAGTGATGCACTCGACTGTGTTCTTGTAAGCCAAGTCTTCACTCATCCCATTTTCAGTGTACCTTCTAAACAGAGCCTCCACAATTCCATGAACAGCACCGAGCAGAATGCCTGTGTATTACAAAAGAATAAGGTCAGCGTCCAGACCAATGTCACGTGATGTAATGTACTGTCGAGAAGTAAGACAGAACGAAAAGATTCACCTCGTTCCCCAAAGATGTCACTCTTGTACTCCTGCTCAAGAGTGGTAGCAAAAGTGAAAGGAGAGCCAAGGGCAACTGACCATCCTAGGGCAACATCTGTAGCTCTGCCATCAACATCCTGCAAGTAAAACATCTTCAAGGTGAATATTATCGACTCGGGTTAAAACCATAGTACCACCATTGTGAAACATATATAAAGCATAGGGAACCTGGTGAACAGCAAAACTCGAATTGATTCCAGCACCATTGATTTCTTTTCCTTGGACATAAAGCCTCCTCACAGAGGGACCCATTCCCTTAGGGCATACAGCGATCACACTGATGTTCTTTGGGAAATCAAGACCCATCGACTGCAAATGCCCTAAGAGAAACCCGTGGGACAGCCCGAGAATGCTGTTCGGCTTCATGTGGGAGAATACCTTCTCATAGCTATCAGCCTGCAGAACAAGACACACTCATTCACATCCAGGTACACAGGGAAAGATTAATATATCACATAAGTAATGATTATTACAGAGACATGTTAGGCGAAACGAGATTCAGAAATGGACCGACCTGTGCAGCATCAGAGATCAAAAGTAATACAAGATCACTACTGGAGATAGTCTCCCATATGTCTCCCAAAGTACCATTCTCTTCGGTAAAGCCCGCAGCACGAGCCTCAGCAAAAGAACGAGAGCCCTTTCTAAGTCCAATCTACAATAAAAAAAAAATAAAAGAAGAGCATGAAACCAAGTCGGAACATAGCTTTGAAAAACCAGCAGATATTAAACACAAAAGCATATTTAACAAGCATAAAATCAGCACAACAATCCATATTACCTTAACAACTATGTCAGACTTGGCCTCAGCAAGTGAATCCCTCAAATTTTGAGCTTGAGCAGGTCCCTGCAATACGATATCAAAGTTAACCCGGGTTTATAACCTTAGCCAAAGGTAGAAATAGAATATTCCATTTCTTTTCCTTCCAACCCAAATATCAGAAGCATAAAGATGGCAACATTTTGCCAATTCATACAAAATCCTATTCACATGACTGAACTCAGATAATGGCATTTACAACATCAACTAGGATTTGTGGGCTGCAGTCGTTTCATGGATTGTGCCATCAGTTAATCAAAACTATCATCCCAAGTAAAGATATGAGTCATTTCATCAACTTCAAGATGTGAAAAAACAAACACTGGTTCTCAAAGCCCAATCGGGAAAGTATACACCAGCTGAAAGAAACAAAGCTCCCGAAAGGTTTAAACTTTTCTTCCACAAGTCATGAATTCGCATCTTAAAGCATAAATATCATGGAGAAACGACGACGAGGATGACGAAGTGAAGCACAAATGAACAATTACGAAACAATATAATTACCTGAGAACCCCAACCAATCACACCGATCTGCTTAATCCCCTTGAAAGCATCTGGAAGCAGCGTGAACAAATCCCTTCCTCCCCTCACAATGTACTAAACAGGGGATTTACCCAAAGCCAACATCAGCAAAACCATGCAAGAAAAGTTCAGGACAGGTTAAAAATGGAAAACCCAGAAAATGGTAACTCCAAAGAACAGACATTCGGTGTGATAAAACCCAAAACCGACCAACCAACGTGCAAGTAAGATAATCCCCACACATTTGAACAGAAATGAAAAGGGGAAAAGGAAGAAACCTCATCATGACCAGCGAGAGAGATTTTCTCCTTTTTGAAGACGGAGGTCTCGAAATCGAGAGAAATCGGAGTCTTGATCGCCGGAGCCGACACCATGCGAGCCGCGACGGAAGAGCCGGAGCCGCCATTTCCAGCGACGGCGGCCATAAATGGACGTAAAGGGTTGGAACAAGACGAAAGGAAACCGATCTTGGGAAGCGATACGGTGCTGGGTTTCGCCGGTCGAGGGTTTTTGGAGGAAGATAGAGAATGACACGAGAAGGACGGAGCGATGGAGGAAGTAGTAGCCGCCGCCATTTCTCTCGGTGAAATGGAAGAGGGCAACGTGTCTGCGCACAGCAAAGCTGCGAAATTAGGTTCTGAGTGGGGAACTAATAAGAAGAGCATTCACGTTAACCTACTAGTCAGCAAAATTAATTAAATAAACACAATTAAATTATTTTTATTTTCCAAAATAAAGCTGTAGAAAATTTGTGAAAATAATAATATAAAATTCGATTGAAAGAAAATACAAGACATGAAAAATTATTTTAAAATTAGTAAAACTATTTATATAAGGGATAAACTTAGAACTTTCATCTACTTGAGATATGAATACCCACTGTTAATCATACATATATATTTTGCTGCAAAGACAATTATATGTTTTGAAGCAATATAAAAAAAATCCTTAATTTTTTTTAAAACCCTTAATTTGTTTTCTGTTGTTTTCCCCTTTTTTGTGCCAAGGATCTATTGTTTAATTGTTTGGAAATTGGAACTATGAAACATGGGCTGGGCCCATTATAAAAAGCTAATAAGGCCCGACAAAAAGATCCATCGGTTATCCATCAACTTTATAACGTTGACATGGTCGGTGAATCGGAGGGTCATGATTCGAAGTTAGTAAAGTATATCGGACGGTCCAATTATAAATCAACTCGAATCCTCCACGTGGCAATATTGAAGGGGACACGTGTCGAAGACCCATGTGACCCCTTTCTACCTATCGGCTCACAATCAAAATCCTCGTCTCCTCGACTCGCTGAGTCACCATGCCTCCAACACGTTCAACGCTCAGCTCAACACGTCACGCCTCTTTCCATCTGCTCTTTGTTCAGATCCTTCTAGTTTCCTTCGGTTATAAAATCATGAAGAACTCAAAATCATTCTGTATAAAATAAAAAGAACTGATCTTTATCCGAAAATTTTGGAGTTTGATTAACAATGGCGTCTGAGCAGGCGAGGAGAGATACCACCGTGACGGAGAGAGAAGTTAGGGTGGAGAAAGACAGAGTTCCGAAGATGGCAAGCCATTTCGAGTCGATGGCCGGAAAAACTGAAGCCACCGGCAGCAAAGGGACGGCGGAGGAGGAGAAACAGAGGCAGGGTGGGACCCAGTTCGAGTCACTTTCCGAAAAGGGGAACAATATGCCGGTTTCCGACGAAGGAGAGGAGACGAGGATGAAGAGGGACGAGATGCCTCACGCTGTCGGAAAATTCGTGAGGAGTAGCGGAGAAGAGACGAAGGGTAAAGAGGCAGAGGAACGTCAAAGGCCAACGCTCGAGGACATTCACGAGGCCAGAGCCAAAGCTCAGCAGATGTCGATGGATGCCATTAGGGCTGCTGAGGAACGGTACAAAAACGCCAAAGAGAGCTCTAGCCATGGCGACGAAGCTAAGAGCACTAAGGCGAGAGAGACGAGCGACGAAACAGGGCAACAAGGTAGAGAGGAAACTGGTGTTCAAGGTGCTGAGAAGGCGAAAGGCACAGCGATGGAGAAAATTCGACATGTTCAAGAATCTGCAGCTGAAACTGCTCAGAGTGCTAAAGCCACCGCCGTCGAAAAAGGACAGCGAGCTAAGGAGAGTGTTGTCGGAAGTGCTCAGAAGGCAAAAGATTTTGCGGCGGATAAAGCTCAGAGAACCTCAGAGTACGTGACAGAGAAAGGAGCCGAAGCAGGGGACATCGCGGCTCGAAAGGGGCAGGAGACGAAGGAACAGGCGGCTTCGATGGCGGGAAAAGCGAAGGACACGGCGGTTGACGTGACCAAGAAGGTCGCAGAGTACGCAGGAGAGAAGGCTGCAGTGGCGAAGGAGGCGACGGTGGAGGGCGGAAAAGAAGCGGCGCATTACGCCGTAGTGGTGGCCGACAAGGCGGCGGCGGCAGGATGGACCGCCGCCCATTTCACGACTGAGAAGGCGGTGGCCGGGACGAAGGCGGTGGCAGGGACGGTGGAGAAGGCGGTGGAGTACACAGGCCATAAGGCTGTGGATTTGGGATCTAAAGCTGTGGATATAACGAAGGAGAAAGCTGGGGCGGCGGCCGACACGGTCGTCGGATACACGGCCAAGAAGAAGGAAGAAGCTCTGCATAGTACGGAGAAGAGAGATGAAACTCATGAGGTATTATAGCTAAAGCATAAAACTTTCAGTACAGAACTCTATTACTGACATGTGAGTGATGTTTCTTGCCATTCACGTTTCTTGGAGGGAGCTGAGGAAGAAAGGGAAGGAGGAGAACATGCAGGGTTCGTCAAGCAAGGAAAAGAAACGACAGGAGGAGCGGAAAGAAACGTTAGGGAGATCGGAGGAGGAGTGCTTGGGGCGATCGGCGAGACTATAGTAGAGATCGCCCAGACGACGAAGAACATCGTCATCGGAGTCGCCTCCGATGACGAGGCCGAGAGAATCCACGGCCAAGAAACTCATTACACGAAACAAGAACAGGGACGACGTTGATGAGACAGAAGGGCTTTTTGTTTAACTTGGTTCGAATAAGACAGTGTTCTGTTTTGATGGGTAAATAAGGTAGGTTTTGGTGTTTGTCTATGCATTTCGTGGGGTTGTGCTCTGTTTTTGTTGTTATATAGCATGTCTTGCCCTAAAGAAATGCGTTCTTGATATAAGAAGCTGAAAACTGAATTCACACACTTCCATCCATTTTATTATTTTGTCTGTTAGAAAGAGAGATGGGTATACACTTAGGCTGCTACTAAGCTTTCATGGATCGATCTATGGTTCTGAGGGCTTGTTGTCTTCGACAACAGAGAACAGTCTCCTTTTGTTATGGATCCGATCAGGTCCTCCTGGTACTGTTCTGAAGACTCGGACACTCGACAGAAACCTCATCGAGTTGGGGCTTATATTCGGTCCTGTCGATGCCACTCTGTTGACTCCGACACCGGAGAGCGTCGCTGGAGCCCGGCCATGGACGGGGTTTGGTCGCGCTGCAGAGCTGGCAACGAGGACGACGAGGAGAAAAGCCATCTTGACTGTAGCAAAGGAAGCCATTTTTGTTTTCCTGCAGAAGCTTGAAGTTCGATTGTGCGTGAAGGCTAAGAGCAAAAGGGTTTGGTTTATATAAGAGTCTCCGTCACTCAACGCCCGCTTCAAGAAACGCTTTCTTACCAAAAACAAGATCTGATTTTGTCATAAATGCGGTTCTTGGATTCCCGCACTGTGTGTGTGACAGGCATTATGAGAAGTCGGATAATGTTATTAATGCGGGTTCTTCTTTGTCCGAGTGTCTGTAGAAGAACAAAGCGCAAAACATATGAATATCAGAATCGATTCCAGGGTTGGGTGATGCTGTTTATTGATTACCATATCTTGGATGGTTACTCAAAATATAAAATGAACATTAGGTTTCCAAGGTGAAACCTCTAACTCACATGTTTATCGAGTGGTTTCGTTTTACAAAAAAAAAAAAAAAAAGTAAGATAAAACCCATAAAATTGAGTTAGTGATTTCGTTTTAAAGAAAAAGATAAATTTTATAAAAATTATTAAATTTGTAAAATGGTAAGAAATAAATTTTTAAAATTTTTTACTTGAAACATTTATTCTTAGATTTGTAAAATATATAATATAATTCTCAAACTTGTTAATTAGTATCAGAAAAAAAAAATTAACCATATTGATTCAAAATCACTTTTGAGAATTATAATAATACATCTTACGATTTAAAATTTTATTTTCTATCATTTTACAAGATCAAAAATTGTATAGATTTTATATGAAAAAATACCATCATAAATACACAAACCATGACGAATTATATTATATTAATGGTAATTTTAAATTGATGTTTGCTACAATTTTATATGGATACATGGCCACCACTTGCATGCATCCTGTACCATTGTCCATTTGTCCTCATATCCACTACGCTGTATCAAATCAAACAAGGATTCGTGACCAAGGAGCTGAGGGTGTTTTCTATACATAGACTATGCATTCTCGGTGTCTTTTGCTCTATGGACCGGGGATTTTTAACTCTGTGATTGGAGGCCGAGAAAGTGCGGGAAAACGAGAGAAAATGATCAGAGGAGAGAAGTTGCTGCGGAAATTTTCTCGTACTGTATTATTGCTCCCCCAAATATATACACGAGACTATATTCCATTTGATGATTGGCGGTCCATAAGTAGAGACATGCATTACACTGAAAACTAGGTTTTGTAACAAAAAGATTTAATCTCTGGTACAAAGCCATATTTGCTTTATCAATCCACGGAACCTAACGATCCGGAAGTAAATGATAATGTGAAATTTACACTCTCGAAAATTTGTAGATCTTGAATTGTGATTGTTTCTATCGTTATGAAAAAAATATATATATATATACGAAGAAAATAGACACATGAGAAACAAAAAGACTTTTATTCCATATTGTTGATAGGGTCCATAAACAGAGGCACTACATTACAATAGTCAAGTTCATGGACCGACCATGATAAAACAAGATCGCATCCTCAATCGAACTACATGGCCGGAGGATGGTCTCCGTAATGGAGTGGATTAGGACCTCCTGGCGTCACTCTATCGACTCGAGCTCTCTCGTTCATCGTCTGAGTAGGATTTTCATCATGGTGACGTGGATTAGGCCCTCCCGGCGAAACCCTGTCGACTCCGATGCTTGAGAACGCAAGTATAGGTGGTTCGTTGACGTGGTTTCGCAATGCCGCAGAGCTGGTGACGAGAAAAAGGGACAGAACGATGAGAGGAGACGTCAAAGAAAGCCATTTCTCTTGATTTTTTTTTTTTATTTTTGACGGTGAAGCACTCGTGGCAAAAGGGTTGGCCTTATAAAGAGGTTTGAGTAACAAAGATTTGATTTTTTTTTTTTTTGGTCAATAAGAACACAATCTAGAGAGAGTGGATATGGATCCAAAAAGTGGTAATGAAGTTATTGTGGGATGATCTTTAATTCCCTACTTGTTTTACAAATGTTAGGGAATCATGACTTTTGGGATTGTAACCAAAAAATGAAATGTTGTAGTTGTAGAAAGTGTTACAAGTGTTGTGTTTATGTATATTTTCTTTATACAAAAACGTATTTCCCGTTATATGAAGAACAATAACGACATATATAAATTGAAAATTGTGAACTTTCCATCATTTTTCAATTACAAAACAAATAATATAATAGTGCGAATAATTATTTATTGATGTATAGAAAGGAGATTATTGGTTGACACAAATTGAAGAAAAATTTGCAAATAAAAAATAAAAAAACGGTTCATATTCGTTTTTACTTCTGTTCCGAAGGCCCACCATCCACTATATTGTTGAGGGACAAATCCAAACTACATATAAATCATCATATTTCATTCACAATTTTTTATAAAAAAAAATAAATTACTGTTTTGAGCTATATAGAAAAAAAATGAATCACATATACTATCATTTTTTCATACATACTTATCAATTCAATCAACAGATATATTTAAATTTCATATTCTAAAACTTCATATAATAATTTCAATTTTATTATCACCATAAAAAATAAAATATTTATTTTCTACCTATAAATTCATCCGAATAAAAGGAAATCCAAATAAGTAATAATTTATTATCAAAATTTGATATGACAAATACGATGATAAATTTTATTTGTTCGAACTCAGGTTAAAAACAAATATTTCAATACTTTATTTATTGATTGAATTGATAATTGTTATACTATTATTTTCAAAACATAACAAAAAATTATTGCATTTATATTTATATCACGTTTTTAGAGATATATATGCGATCTCGATATCCGTTTAGCATTGGACCTTTTTGTTTATTCTATAGAATGAGAGATTAATTGATCAATGATGCGTTATGGTGCGAACTGAAGAACAAAGAGAAATCAAAACACCCGAAACATACAGAAGAAGAACTTTATTCCATAGGGAGAAAGAGACGGACAAGGCTGCATTATAACAACGATGTTTATTACGGACCACGATGAATCATCAACCGCTAACGGTAGGAGGATTAGCTCCGTTATGGAGGGGATCAGGACCGCCGGGTGTCTCTCTCCTCGTTGGCATTCCACTGTGACGGTCCGGGTCGGGCTCTCCCGACGACACTCCATCGACCACATATGGACGGTCCGGATCAGGCTCCCCTGACGACACTCCGTCGACCACGTATGGACGGTCCGGATCAGGTTCCCCTGACGACACTCCATCGACCGCGTATGGACGGTCTGGATCAGGTTCCCCTGACGAAACTCCATCGACCGCATATGGACGGTCTGGGTCCGGTTCCCCTGACGAGAGTTTGTTGATCATGGATAGCTCGTTGATGCGGGCTGCGGAGCATGCAATGGCGAGGAGAATGGAAATAAGGAGGAAAAGAGGCATCTTCTTCGGTGAAGCAAAAGAAGCCATTTTTTTTTAGAAGCTTTGGATGGTGAAGCACTGATGGCAAAGGGGTTGGCCTTATATAGAGGCTTGAGTAACCAAGTTTTTTTTTTTTGGGGTAAAAAATGGATGCAGTCAACAATTTTTGCATATCCAAAAATTGGTAATGACGTTATTTATTTATTTATTTATTTTTGTTAAAGGTAATAAAGTTATTACGTGAGGATTTTAAATCTCTGCATGTTTTACAAATGCCGGACTTGAGTTGCGAGTGATTTTGTGATTGGATAAAAAAATGCTGTGTTTAATGTTTATGTATAGTTTTTTATATGCCAACTCCAAACATAGTAAAATATTAATTGAAAACTATGGACACATCCAAATTGTGTGGATAATTATCTTATTCTAAAAACAGTTTTTTATTCTAAATTTATTACCAAAATGAGTTATTAATTTTGAATAATATATCTATTTTCAAAGAGTCCACTGTACCTCTAATATATATATATATAAATTATACAAATCATCATATTTATTTATAATTTTTGAAAATTCATATTAATATTTTAAACATAATATACGAAAAATGAATGATAAAAATTGTCTTTTTATATATATAATTAACAATTCAATCAACGAAATATGTTAAAACTCAATATTCTATAATCTTGTATAATGATTTTGATTCTATTTATCATCATAAAAGTTAAATATTTTTTATATGAAACATTTAATTAAATAAAAGAATATCGAAACAAGGAATAATTTATCTTAAAAAATTTACTCTTCGATAAATTTTTATTCAAATATTTTTTGTTGAAAATATTGGTTTTATTATTATAAATACAATTGAAATTATTATATAGGGTTTTGGAACATAAATTTTTGAGTTTTTTATTTATTTGATTAATAATAATAATTTAATAATTTAATAAAATTTATTATCTATGTAAATCATGAATTTATTTTTTTATAAAAAAAATAGTTAACAGAAAATATGATAATTTAGATTGTTTATATTCATATTAATTGTAGAAACGATATTATATATATTTTTATATTATATAAATTTAAACAAAAATTATGAGTTTTTTTATTGAGTATTTAAAACACCTTAGACGAATCAGAAGGTCTGTCTTTGAGTTTTCCTTGTGCTTCTTCTCTCCGTCTGAAAATTTGGTTAAAAAAGGTTGCTTTTGGCAGAGGCGAAGACTCAATCTTGCTTCCGGGCAAATATAGCCATGGAGTCTCCCTCAGATCCTACCAGTTGTCGAGATGAAGACGACGCAAACCTTCGATCGATGGGAGAAGAAGGTCCTGTGGGGGCGGTGCACATTCTGATCCTGGTAAAACCCTAATTCTGGAAATGGCGGCGGACCATCTCGAGAACCCACCGTATCCCGAAGAATCTGACGTTCGGGATCAGTAATCAGAGCCGACGATTGAAGAAGGTAAGAACGAGGAAGACGACTTGGAAGTTACGGCTGCAGCGAACTCGCAAGTCGTCGGCTTCTCCTCTGTTTTCTGCCGCGGGGGTGGGGCGAAGCGGAAGAAGGGGAATCTTAAGAAGAAACGCACTCTGGGGAAGTCTCAGGAGAAGCTCAAGGTACTTATCGAAACCCTAAGGTCCTAGATTTTTCTCGCCGTGAGAAGCTATTGAAGACGCTCGGTTTGTGGGATATCGTGCATTTGGAGTTCGACCGAAGTATACGTTGTGATCTCTCGTGGCGCAGCTTATCGCGTTTTATAGCCAAGAGGTTAGGTGTAGCTATGTCAATGATGCTAGGATTAACGTTAGCCGTCCTGATTTGGCTCGCGCATTGAAGTTGCCCAATATATCTGAATCTCAGGCAAGAGACTGTCTCTGAAATGGCTGCAGAGGAGAAGCATCATCCTGTTGAGGAACAAAATATGGATTTTGAGGAAACCAAGGAAGAAGAGGATGAGAGGTGGCTTTGGCATGGAAACAACCATGGGGGTTTGCATTTTATTCGTCCATGTGATGTTGGCGGTGCAACCCAACGAGACGTAGAGAATACAACGGAAGGAAATAGGGAAGGGACAGAAGACGAAGCAATCGAAGATTTAGAGGATGAGGAAGATACAGAAAAACTTGGAGGGTTTCCTCTGTTCCCAAACGGTGATACTCTACATGAAATTGCTCAGGAAAATCTTATGATGGGAGATGCATCTCCGTTAGGTTATAGCTCTAGGTTGCAAATTCATGGCAATGCAACTGGTGATTTCCATGCATCTAGAATTGACATGCACATGGTTGCAGGTAGTTCTTCTCATTTTGCGAACGGCAACAAAAGGGAGATTGATCGTGAGAATGATGATATATCTTAGCATCCGCATAACTCTAGCACCAAGAGGTTGAGAACTGATGAACACTCATGGGATGACAAGCCCGTGGATGTTGGTATGTGCTTGGACCAGGTGGAGCACTGGCTTAATAAAAGTAGGTTGGCGTATGCCGAAAAAGAAGAGACTTTTGGAGAAGCTCGTATGCACCGTGAATTACTGATAGCTGAACTGCATCGAAAGGATGCAGTGATTCAGAAATTGTATGAAGTGAAACAGAGGAAAGATTTAGAGATCTATAAGCTTGCGAATGAGCTTCGGATGATGACGAGTGTATTGGAAGGTTACAGAAAGGGCTTGAAAGAAAAGCAGAAGGGATTTAGAGAGCACGGGGCGTACAAGGATGTGAAAGGGTCAGGGGGTTTAGTCGTGAGCGTTTCTGAACTTGAAAAGCGACAGTTGAAGCAAGAAGAGGAAGGCGGCGTCACCAATATTTTTTTATTCGACAATGTTTTCCCCAATTTTCCAACCGGAGAACTAAAAAATAGTGTGCGTTTTTGTAGGGATGGGCGATTGGGTTCGATTCTGAACTTTAAAAAATTCCGAAAAACCGAATATTTTGAAAAGAAATCTATCTTTTTCTTAATAAAACCCAGAACCGAACCAATACCGAAACCGAACCGAACATAAAAACCGATTGGTATCTATTTTTGCAAAAACCGAACCGATCCATTCCCGTCCCGAATCCGAACCGTTTCTCGAAACGTCCACCCCTACGTTTTTTGTGTATTCAATCACTGCCATTGCCGGTAAATTCCAAGAAATATGGATTAGAAAGGCCACAAATCGCTGTTCCTTCGTGTAGAAGACGAAAAATAAGCTATTCAACATAAATCTTAATTAGTACACAATGTTTAATTAGACACTCACAAAAGAAAAAAATGGAAAATCAAACCAGCTTTCTTTTTACAAATTCCACTCCCACCCCAAAAAACAAAAAAAAAAATGAATTTTTTAAAATCAGATACATCAGATTGAATTCGAATCACAGCTAAAAAAATGTGATTAGATGAATAAAACCGGCTTCTTCAAATCTTGAGACAGAGAGATTTTATCGACAACTGTTGCCGGGAAGAGAGAGAGTGAGATCTTGATCTGATGATGACTAGACATTGAGGAGCCGTTCTGTTTCGCCGGAGGGCTTGAGATCGGTCGCCGGAGCACCATCGGCCTGATGGGAATTTACCGTTTTCTTGAGGCTTTGTTGATGGTACACTTGCCTCAGCCTCTCTATTTCTCTTCTCAACGCTTCTTGATGTGCTGCCGAATAAGTTCCGAAAGGAAAAAAAAATATATTAGCAACACAGTTATTGACCGATAGATACAGTTTATGGGTGAGTACATATAGGCGCAAACATCAAAGAAAAATGTATAATGCAATTAAACCATAGTGTCCCGGACCACCCAACTTGAGAATTTAATCAAAAGCCATCTAACTATAGGAATTGAATTGATTGCTTTTATACTATATATATAGTCGTGTAGCTTTTTTCAACTCTATCGTCCAAAAAAAGATAGGCGTGTAAATTAATATAAACTAAATAAATGGGGGGAAAGGGAGGTTTAAAAAGAAGTTGAAATTACCGTCTTTGAAAATCCTATCTTGGGCTAAAGCTGCGATTCTTTGCTTGAGAGCGCTGTTGTCTACGTTCAGAAGCAATCGCTGGTGATCCAAGAACGCAACTCTCGGCGATAACACCGACACTTCCGCCTTAATCACACAGATTATACATAATTATATCCATTAATTAAACTTATTATCAATTCAAAATGTGATTAAGATACGTAACAGTACTCGACATAATGGTGAATGTATGTATGTGTACCTGCAAAGAAGTGACGCTGCGTTCGAGCTCCGATATGTACTGCAGTTTTCTCACTCGTGATCTTTGTGCAGATTGCCGGTTCGCTAAAATCCTGGCGAAAATTTTCAGGAAATGAAATAAAAAGGTTCGTAATTACGAGCTGATTAGATGTAATAGTGATATTTGATGTGACGCTAATCATTTTTTTAGATATTTATCCATACGTGCATGCACGACCATTAGGGGTTTGTGATATGGTAACTGTTATGTATCAATTGCTTTGAATTATTTAACCATTACTGTTGTGAATTACCTCTTGACTCTTTTGGGGTCGAGGATCCGATTGCCGGATTTGGCGGCGGAGTTGGGATTCGACGGCGGAGCCTCCAGCGGCTCCGTCTTGCATTGGCTCAGAGAACCCTCCGTCTCTGCGCCGGTGTGGTGGTGGTGATCGTCGGACGGTACTGGATCTTTGTGGTCGTCGTTGATGCTGTCGTGATCGGACGGCGAGGAGGCGTTGGAGGAGGACACGGTGGGGTCCACATTGAGAGCGTGGTGGTGTGGGTCGTCGGAGAACATGGGGATGAACTGGTCGTCGTCGTCGTTGTCGAGCCTGTCGAGGTGGTGGTTGGTGACGGGGGCTTCGAGGAAGGCGATAGAGTCGCTGATGGAGCGGCGGTGGTTGACGCGACGGGAGGCGGAGAAGTCGAGGAACTCGTCGACCCACGACGGGTTTTGACCGGCGCCGGCGGAGGAGGAGGAGAAGTCGGGCCAATTTTGAGCAATGCTTGGGATTTTCGGAGGGAGTTGTGCCATTTAGAGAATTTACCGTAAATGTTAATCTCGTGATGGCACACGAAAAATCGATCTTGGGGAAACTAATTAACCAAGAACAAGAAAAGCTGGAGGTATTAATTACAACAAGAGAAAAAAGACATTGAATTACAAGAAACCAAGAAACTAAGGCGAAAACCCAGACGCGAAATCAAGATTGAAGGGGGGGATAATGACCAAGAAATGGAATCAAATCACGATGTCCTGAAACACAGGAAGAGAGAGAAAGGGAAGAAAGGAGGAGAAGGGAAGAGAGAAAGGAGCGGAGAGGAGGGGACAAAACGAAAGAGAGTAACCAAAATGGCTATGTTTAACAAACAGTTGAAATGTTTATAAAAAACTAACAAACAAGCAGTTGAAATATAAGAGAGAGAGAGAGAGGAAGAGAGGCTGCATGGTGTATATATATATATATATGTGATGGTAATTAAGATACCACAAGAACGAATAAATGCGTATTAATTTAATTCAGAAAAACATATTAACCTCTCTCTCTCTCTCTCTCTCTCTCTCTCACTGGGGTCACATGGGGGGGGGGGGGGGG
>NW_010970490.1:1125186-1177098 GCF_000463585.1 Tarenaya hassleriana | reverse complement strand
GGGGGGGGGGGGGGAGAGAGAGAGAGAGAGATCGGACAGCTATGAAACAGCTGGTTGGTAGAGAGGTTTCAATCGGTATTACTGGAAAGTCGCCCCCCGCAGTATGATTTCAATCCAAAGAGGAGCGATCGAGAATCAGGAGCACGTGCCCCTGTGACCCTTTATACATATACAGTCTTCCCATTATGTATATGCATATTATATATATATATATATGCCATCCTCCCTAAAACATTCATTCCCGTGCTCCTTTGAACTATCATGCACGCCACGCCCACCTCGCGGTTATAGAACGTTTATCATCTTCTTTTATACATAAAAACGTATTGCATGTCGAGTTTCTGCGTGTTCCGAAAACTCTCACGCCGGTATAGCTAGATTGCGTACCTCTCTAGTCGTTATTAAATTTTCACATGACGTGAATATATATCATTGTAGCTTCTAGGGATTGAATCGACGGATCAAGATGCATATATAGTATATCTTATCAAACGCTGAATACATATATATATATATATATATGTGCATTAGCCGAAAAGAGGAAATATCAAAACGCGAATCGAAATGCGTTTAACTTCGTCGTAACTTATATATATAATCTTCATGATTCACGCGTGTATACTCAAAATAACAAGATGATCCCCATCGAAATTCAACACTAATATATTATGGGCGAAAATGCAAAAAGGAAGAATAAAAAGGACTATAATGGGAAGAGAGATGAGCTGTCTGTGAAAGGCAAAGCAAAAGGAAGAAGAAGGAATCATGTTCATGTGTCAGGCCACGTGATCTGCTTTGTCCGAAAACCACACCCAACCCACCATTTTCTCCTCACTCATGCTTCAATTATTACCCTAAGAATATGCAGTTTATTTATATATAACTTCCAACAATCAAAGATCATGATGCGGAGACATGATCCTTATTATCAAACTTTTTTTTTTTTTTTATCAAAATCTTGTTATGAAGAGGAGATGTAGTTAGTTTCGAGGCAACTTCGGCCTATATATGAAAATAAATGAACAAATAAAAAAATATGTGGAATTTAGTTAGTAGTTAAATTGGAAAAGTGCGGAATATATGCTATGATTGATGATTAGAGAGAGATAATTAACCTTTACTTATAATTTAAATTAAGAGTATAATCGAACTGAGGAATTAATTAATAATAGTTAATATAGGAGTAATGGTTCCATCTTCCCTTGTCAAGATAGTGCTTGCCAATTAATACACGTTCCTGCTAAAGTGTGCTTGCATTGCATGTGCGTTTCCTCTCTCTCTCTCTCAAAAAAAAAAAAAAATGATAGATGTTTGCATCCTAACAAAATTTCTTTTGAAGACGGTGAAGATGAAATTGGACCCATTGCTTAGAATGTTCTACATCTCACAAATCACACGTGGAAAATTGTGGTTACAAAAATCACATTATTATTGATTATTCCACTTTATATAAAGTGCTTCTATATGTGTAATTCCACATTATCAATATATAACCGGTTAACAACCGACAAAACCAGCAAATTACTCGTAAAAGATGCTATTTTAAATTCTAATTGTTGAATAGGTACATCATTTAGGAAAAAAAAGGCCTCAGCTATTTTTTTTAGAACATTGGAATGATCAAATGTGTCTGATCCTAGGATTTGATGTGAATAATGTAATGTAGTCTGAACCAGAAAATATAAAAAATATTATGCGGAATTCTATAAAGAAAAAAAATTATTTAATACCAATTTTAAGGGCAGAGTCCTTGAAAATAAAATAATGGATTTTCCGTCAGAAATGCATCTAACAGCATAAAAATATCGTCTCATAAAGATTAAATAAAAAGGAAAATGAAAAAGGAGCATACAAATGAAAATTACCAAGATCACCGAAAACGACACCGACATAAAAACTAAGGAACTGCAAAGACATTTTCCGTATCGATTTCGTACATGTTTCACTGCAACATTATTATATATATATATTGCAGTTGAAGATTAAGAAAAAATGAAAAGAGTGAAAAGAAATAGGGTTTCGTATCACACATTCAATAAATCACAGCATTTTATTAATTTATTTTATTAATATTATTATTATTATTCAAAAATTTTAAAAATAATTTATTATATAATAAAAGTGGGAAGCAGAAGCAACGTGACTGCAGTTTCATTTGTCGGGAAATCTTAACTGCGGTTAAATACGGTGTAGTTATCTCCAAGTTCCGGATAAAGAATCTCCAACGGAAACTGCAAAGATTTAAAAAAAAAAATCTTAAAAAAATCAATTTCTGAAATCTTTCTTTAAATAAGTCATTTTCCGCCTGATCTCTCCAATCTCCTTCTTTAACTCATCGCTTCTACGGTTCTTGCCTGAAGAGCAAGACTTTGAATGAACAGAACAGTATCATCTCAAGAACCCGACCAAGAAGACAGGCGGAGATTTGTAACTGAGAGATTGCAATTTCAGATAAACTAGCGATGTAATACCCGAAAGAAGAAGATGCGTATACGAAAAAGTTCCCTCGAGAAGATCTGCGGCAGCCTCGATGGCTCTCTCCCTCCTCGTTTAAAGGGCGAGTAGCTCTACCGTACTTGAAGTTAACACGCTGGTCTAAGGCCTGATTGGGTTGAAATTTCCAGTGTGATCTGACCTAAAATTTTGCTGAAGGGAAACGACGAAGCTTTATGACGCAAGATTCACCATTTGAAAGCCTTAAGAAGATCCAAAATCCAAAAGCCCTCCACCAATATCTCGAGACGAACAAACATTTTCAAGTACCAGATCAAAAGCATCATTTCTCAGACATGATCAGCCGGCCATGTCAATGTTCAGGACAACCCATGATCGGAAGGGGACAGGTCCCGAGGTCCTGGGCAATCGTGATGATGAACTGTCGGAATCTCGGCCGAATTCCAGCTTCTTTCTTTAGGCGGTCCGAGATGGGTTTGCAGATGGTTCTCAGAGCTAGGGTTCCTAGTTCACCAACTGCAGAGCCGTCCCCCCTGCTCGAAGTCTTTGATTCCATCGTGACGAAGAAGAAAAAGAAAAAAAACTGGTCTTTTCAGAAATATGCCAAAGAAAAAAACCGGGGTTTACACCTACGACTGTAAGATAAAGCTAGTTTTTTTTTTTTCTCACGGAAAAGGGACAGGGTTTTAGGACCGAACATTGGCGGAACTTGCCCGGCATGGAAGTTCCTCTGGAACAATCAATTGTTGAAATTAGGAGAATTCTATAAAAATTGGAACTTTTCGATTCCTGGGTTGGGTGGGTTCGGGTTCATGTCGGATCCGGGAGGTGACATGGACAATGGTATAAAAAGTGAGGGTTTCTCCGCCAAAATTGGGAGGGAAGGAGAGAGACAGTGGCGTCCACAGCCACAGGAATGGCGAAATCCAAGGGAAGTTTGTGCGTCACTCCCTGCAGAAACCGATGACGCGCCATGAGAGAGAGAGAAAAATCATTCGTCACGGCCATGCTACAAGCGAGAAGAAGACGACGTGAAGAAGAACAAACAAGCTAAGACGTCAACCCATTTCCCGCACTCGTCGGTTCGGTATTCTTCGGATGCTTAAATCCCTCATCTTGCCCGAATGTTCTCTTAAGATTCGTGTTCTGAGGCTCATCTAGCTTCGTCGATCCGGATTGTTGATGTTTTGCGTGTTTGAGGGTACTGCTTGTGTTCATATCTTTGTGGAGATTGATTCTCTTTTTCATATCCTTACATCAAGTAGCAAAATGTGATTTGAGGGCTCTCCGTTTAGATGGATTATTGTATTTCTATAGTTACAATGCCAAAACGGTCAGAGATCTCAGTGATATTTGAGTAAGGGCTGGTTGAAGGTTAGCCTTTTGGAAGGTCTTAGTAACGCTCTTTACTATGCAAGAGCTGAAAGCTCAATTATTCCAGAAAAAATTGTGCGCGTTAGGATTCTATAATGTGGGGAATCGAGATTTTCATTGGTCAGATGCACAAGGAATTGCATGTTTATGTAAGAAATGAAGAAAGAATAAACTTCCATACCTGCACTTGCATCTGTTGTATGTGTCATAACATATTCCTCTTTTAATCTGTAGGTTGGGATCTTGAAAAAGTTTGTGGTACTTACTTAATATTAGAAATTCTCAGTGAATGGCTGCAAATATAGCTGTGGATTCCCATGTTTGGGTTGAAGATACAGAAATAGCATGGACTGATGGGGTTGTACTAAATATCAAGGGGGATGAAGCAGAGGTTAAAACCGGTGATGGCAAAGAGGTAAAGCATGATTCATCAGTTATCTAACAGTATTCTCAGTCCTATTGCTTTTGTCTTTCTTTAATGACTCGTCCTCATCGTTGAATAATGGGGCTTTCATGCCTTATATAATTTAGAGGTGAATGGTTGGAAATTTGATCATTTTTTTTCTCCATGCACAGGTTTCAATCTTTCTTTTTTTTTTGTCAAATGCCACTTCAGTCTCTAATGGGTGCTATTTTGTTTTGCTTACCTCTGCTTCACACTCTCTTGTACTGCTCAGGTTGTTGCTAATTTATCAAGACTTTATCCAAAGGACGTCGAAGCTCCTGCAGAGGGAGTAGAGGACATGACAAAACTGTCTTATTTGCATGAGCCTGCAGTTCTCCACAACTTGGCCACCAGATATGAGATAGATGAGATTTATGTAAGACGATTTTTTTTTGTCTTGGTCTTTGGTTTTGGTAGGAACCATTAGTTAACACATGTATAGAGGTTTATTATAATATTTTGACATCATGACAGACCTATACAGGAAACATTCTTATCGCCATCAATCCCTTTCAAGGACTCCCACATCTCTATGGTGTTGACATTATGGAGAAGTATAGAGAGGCCTCATTCAAAGACACGAGCCCTCATGTTTTTGCGATTGGTGGTGTTGCATTTCGGTGAGTGCAAGCTTGTAATTGTTCATTCTTGTAATCATTTCCCATGAAAGTGTCGGAGATGGTTTTGTTTATTAGTTTGAATAAATTTGAAACAGGGAAATGGTTAATGAGGGCAGGAATAAGTCCATATTGGTCAGCGGTGAAAGTGGGTCTGGAAAGACGGAGACCACTAAAATGCTCATGCGCTACCTTGCATACTTGGGAGGACATGCTGCAGCTGAAGGGCGAACAGTTGAAAAGCAAGTTCTGGAAGTAAGTTCTGATGATCCAAGTTGCTAGAAATTCTGAAGTCTGTCCAAACTTGGTTGATTTACTTCTTTCTTACCACCTAAATAATGATCTTCTAGCTGTTAATGAGAAAGAAAGGCCAATGCTTCGGAGTTCCTTCCCCTTACACTTGCTCTTGAGAGGAGTTCTTTCGGTTGTTTTATGCTTTCCTGATTATTTGGTTTGCAAAAGTAGATATCCTGCTCCTGCTTATTTATATTGTGTTGCTAGTCTACTTCGTCTTTTAGTTTTGGATCTAGTTTATTTCTAACCAATGGTCGGTCTTACAGTCAAATCCAGTTCTCGAGGCTTTTGGAAATGCAAAGACTGTTAAGAACAACAATTCCAGGTAAACATAAAGCTTGATTGTCCAGGTCCTCCATTGTCTTTCTCCTTCCCCTTTCCTGCTCGCTTTTTTTACCCTACTGGTTAGCAACAGAGAAATTCATGTCACCTTCTCTTGTTCCAGTCGTTTTGGGAAATTCGTGGAGATTCAATTTGATGACTTGGGCCAAATATCAGGGGCCGCCATCAGAACTTACCTTCTAGAAAGGTCTCGTGTTTGCCAAATTTCAGATCCTGAACGTAACTACCACTGCTTTTATCTTCTTTGTGCAGCCCCACCACAGGTAGACTATCTCAGTTCCCCCGCACCCTTAACCATATAGTCCTTACTTGTAACAAATGAGACTAAATTCTGCAGGATATTGAGCGGTACAAGTTGGGAGATCCTAAGTCGTTTCGCTATCTTAATCAGTCTAGCTGCTATGAACTTGATGGTGTAAATGATGCACAAGAGTATCTTGCTACCAGAAGGGCTATGAATGTGGTTGGAATAAGTGAGAATGAACAGGTCTGGTCTTTCTCCTTTCCGATATGCCTGCCATACCACCTCTTAATTGTTAAAAAGAATAATTCCGCTCCTTTTGTCTCCTCAGGATGCAATTTTCAGAGTTGTGGCTGCCATTCTCCATCTTGGTAACATTGAATTTTCCAAGGGAGAAGAAGCTGACTCGTCGTTTCTTAAAGACGAACAATCTGCCTTTCATCTCCAAATGACATCAGAACTGCTCATGTATCATATGGGCCTTATAGTTTTCCAACTTGATGGCCATTTCTGTAACAATCTCTAGTAATGACCGAAATTCTTTGTTTTAGGTGTGATCCCCTTGCCATAGAAGATGCTCTGTGTAAGCGAATGATGGTCACCCCAGAGGAAGTTATCAAGAGAAGTCTTGATCCTCATGGTGCTGCCATTAGCAGGGATGGTTTAGCAAAGACAATATACTCGCGACTATTTGATTGGTAATTCTGCGTCAAAATTCAAATTTGTAATTGTTTTCTCATCTCACTGAACTATGAGGGAGGTTTCCACAATTTACTCCCTGTTATTGTTTCCAGGTTGGTAGACAAAATCAATGTCTCTATTGGACAAGATCCTCACTCAAGGCGTTTGATTGGAGTCCTTGACATCTATGGTTTCGAGAGCTTTAAAACTAATAGGTGACAGCAGATAACATACATAATTTACAGTGCATGCATGTGTTCGTGATGATGACCTTGTTAACATACTAAGCCTCTGCCATCCATTGCAGAGATGATTTTTTATGTTTTCTTGACTTCGGTATAAACAATAGAATAGAATGCAAATTTTGTTGAATTACTGCAGTGACCAGAATACCTCTATAAATTTTATTTGTTAAACAAACACTGGTTTGCTTTAGCTACCTTTTGGCTACATGATCTTAGGTAGATGGTGCTTTTGTATAGGTTGTATGATCTAAAGAACTGTCTCTAACATCAAGCACTTTATTTAGCCTTTGCTTCAGTTCACCAACTCGTGTAAACTTCTGGTGCAGTTTTGAGCAATTCTGTATCAACTACACCAACGAAAAGCTGCAACAACATTTCAACCAGGTACGAGGTCAGTCATATGTGTTGGCAACTGATTTGACTTAATGGTTCAGTGATTGATCTGTGGTCATTAACACTCTTCAGCATGTATTCAAAATGGAGCAAGATGACTACCAGAAAGAGGAAATAGATTGGAGCTATGTGGAGTTTGTCGATAATCAAGATGTTGTGGATCTCATTGAGAAGGTTTGTGGTGTCTTCCTTCTCTTTCTCCATTTGCTTTCCCTGACTGAACAATGACTATTACTTGCACATACAGGGACGGGTTCCTCATATGATGTTGACCACCAATTTAAAAAATTGAAACATTAGACTTCCCTTTTAGAGATTTCTGTCTTCTATTAAACTACACTAGTACAACCTAACTAGTAACTAACTGCCTATGTTATTAGAATTGTTGTCCATACTTGTGGACTAAAAGGCATGGGGAATTTCTTCGTAGATAAATCATTAGATGATCACCTGGAGTAAGTTCATGAAAACATGCAAGACTTCTGTCTGTCTCAAATTCTCACTGGGTGTCTTGATGACCCGAAGATAAGTCATGAAGAAGGGTCTCTAGTCCGCTTTTCCTATTATTCTTTAATCATTTAGTTTCCTTGTGCCAGGCTTTGTGTTTAGAAATCTGATTACATTCGTTTTTACAGAAACCAGGTGGTATTATTGCTCTTCTTGATGAAGCATGGTAGAGTACAATCTTCTTGGCTTGCTCTTTCATAGTAGTTGTTTCCAAGCAACATCTTTACTTAAGTGTTTTCTTTCTTGCAGTATGCTACCAAAGTCAACTCCTGAAACATTTTCTGAGAAGCTCTATCAGACGTTCAAAGATCATAAACGCTTCGTCAAACCAAAATTAACTCGATCTGACTTTACGATAGCTCATTATGCAGGAGATGTAAGTTAAATTTCACACTTCCTGTTTCTTTTGTCATTGAAATTAGTTATGGTTATGATTTTGAAGCTTCGTACTCCATGCACTCCTTTTTCAGGTTCAATATCAGTCAGATCAATTTTTGGACAAAAACAAAGACTATGTTGTCCCTGAACATCAGGATTTGTTAAGTGCTTCCAAATGCTCTTTTGTGTCAGGCCTCTTCCCTCCTCTGTCTAGAGAGGGCAGCAAATCTTCTAAGTTCTCATCGATTGGTGCTCGTTTCAAGGTAACATGTCTGCAAAAACGTTAGAACTATTTTACCTTATGAATTGGAGTGGATGGTCGGTCCACACACAGCAGATTACTGCAGAGCTTTTGATTCCACGATCACCATCTGCAAGATCTGACATTTTTATGTAATTGGTGCAGCTACAATTAATGCAGCTGATGGAGATACTAAACTCTACAGAACCCCACTATATCAGATGTGTTAAGCCAAACAATGTTTTGCAACCAGCTGTATTTGAAAATGCTAATGTCTTGCATCAGTTACGTTCTGGGGTAAGTATTTCCTTTAAACTATATTATCCAAATTATTTGAATGTTTCTAAGGCTTTATGTGCTCTTTGTTTGATGTAGGGTGTTCTGGAGGCCATCAGAGTGAAATGTGCTGGATACCCTACTAATAGGACTTTTATTGAGTTCTTAAACCGGTTTACGATTCTCGCGCCGGAAATTTTGAAAGGAGAGTACGTATCAGTTCTTATTTTACCAAATTAAGAGAACTGTTTTCAAGCATAACATTTCTTTTTGTGTCTGCCAACCTGCTCGTTGAGTTTTCTAACTGTAGTTTCATTAATATGCATTGATAAACAGGTACGAAGAAAATGTTGCATGCAAGTGGATTCTGGAGAAGGTGGGCCTTACAGGTTACCAGGTAAGCACTTCTGGAGATCTACAGAACAAAAATGGGAAACCCTATTCCCCAAGAAGGATCATAGTTAACTTGAGAATATATATATAGCTTTTTGTATATTAAAGAGGGCATAATGCATTGTCATGGGTGTTCATGCAAAATCCCATTTGCAGGTAGGACAAACCAAAGTTTTCCTGAGAGCTGGCCAGATGGCTGAGCTAGATGTGCACAGGACAAGAGTGTTAGGTGAATCTGCAAGGATTATTCAGCGACAAGTTAAAACTCATCTGACAAGAAAAGATTTCATTCTTATGCGAAGGGCTTCAGTACGTATACAGACTAGCTGGAGAGGTGAGTCCATCAAAGATGTTCATGGGGAAGAGGGAGGTTTTGCATTGATGTTCGTTAGTTATTCACATGAATTTAGTAAAGGTTTCAGTCTTCTAGCTTTCAGAAACATTGATAAAGTCTAATTCTTTTATTCATAGGAAAACTTGCCCGCAAGATATACAGGGACATGAAAAGGGAGGCAGCTGCCATGAAAATTCAGAAAAACCTACGTAGACAGCTTGCTACGAGGGCTTACACTAACACCAAATCCTCTGCAATAACTTTGCAGACGGGTTTCCGTACACTGGCTGCACGTCATGAATTCAGATATAAATTGAAAACTAGAGCAGTAACTGTTATTCAGGTCCTATCTTTCAGTCTTTTCCACGCTTAATAGATTTACTTGGAAAAATTGCTATATTTATATACCTTTTTTGTAGAAACCGACTTTCGAGTGCAAATAACTTGCAGGCATATTGGCGTTGTCACATAGCTGTTTCAGAATTCAAAAAATTGAAAAGGGCTTCCCTTGTTTATCAAAGTAGACTCAGGGGAAGAATTGCGAAAAGACGATTAGAGCAGCCAAAAATGGTATGTATGGCCAACTCTGCAGCTTTTGTGAATACTTACCGAGTTATGAAATGAGTGCTACGGATAAAAATGAGCAGAACAGGGTTTTTCCTTGTGAGGAAGAGGAAGTATTTTCTTCTAATGGAAGTAATCTCATGCTTATAGACAGACAGAGAAGAAGAAGAAGAAGAAGAAGATAAAGGGCATGAAGAAAAGTCGGAGCTTTCTAACAATGCTGAAGACTCTGTTGATAAGGCGGTGGTTGTACTACATTCAGATCAAAGTGAGATTGCAGAGAAGGCTACTGAAGCTTCTCCTACTGTTAGTGAAATAATGATTCCTGTTCGTGACACAGAAATAGAGTCCCTCACTGTGGAAGTCGAAATGCTGAGGGTAATGGTCGCATAATTTTCCACCACCTTTATTATCATTCTCCCTAGACACGGGGATGCTTCTATATCTTGATATGAACATCTCTTTGCTTACAGTATAGATACCTTATTTTGGATTAGAGAAGAAGTTTGATATTTGTAATAAACTTTTGTAGGCCTTGTTGCAAGTTGAGAAACAGAGAGCAGACATTTCTGAAAGGAAATATGTTGAAGTCCAAGAACTCAGTGAGGGAAGGCGGAAAAAGTTAGAAGAAACAGAAAGAAGAGTTTATCACCTTCAAGACTCTTTGAATAGGTAGTATTGATTCTTAATTTCCTCCGTGCTTGTTAACAAGAATAAAAAGGATCAAATTTGGTGCATGCTTGTTTTATAACACATGGGTTAGCCTAAATCAGATCAAATAGGTGGGAAATATCTTCATCATGCACATTTACTGATGCTAAGTCATGTTTAGTGTGTTTCAGGCTGTTATACTCTATGTCAGACCAATTCTCGCAGCTGAAGTCAATCTTGCGCTCTCCTTCTATGTCGAATTCAACATTCACTTCATCACCGGTTGTGCGGGATGATCTTGCTGACAGCTCGGAGAACTCTGAAGCTTCGTCCAGTGATTCTGATTTCACTTTCCCCGCTCCATCTCCTACCTCAGACAGCTTCTCGGCCTTCAATCCCAATCAGTTGCAAGTCATAGTTCAAGATCTGTCAACCTCAGAAACCAAAGGTCAGTTACAGTAGCCCATGATGTCGAACTGGATTCTGGGTCATATCGTTTGGTTCCTCAAGGCTTCTTCTATATTTCTCCTGTACATGCATTATGAACAAGTTTATCTCCATTGTTAGAGAGGTCAATGATTTATTCCTTACATTGCAGTTTGAACAATAATATGATGCAGGCTCAGAGAGCTATGAAAGTGATAGGGAAGGGGGCTTTGAAGATTACTTCTGATTGATGGAATTGGAAGCTGCTGATATATATATATATATATATATATATATATATCCACTTGGCTTATAACCGCTCCTCATATTTGGTTCATGTTCCATTGTTGTCACAGAGTAATTGGTAGTTTTTTTGTCACAGAGAGTGGTTTTTAGATTAACTGTTAGGAGTAGATCAAACTGCAACACTCTTGTCCGAACGTGTTCAGTTTCTATGTCCTCCATTTCAACATAATTGGAAGCATTTCTTTTGATGAGAATCTTATTGTCAAATATATATTTCATTGAATATGCTGTTTTTTTTTTTTTGTATGGATGTATGTGGTTACTGAAACTAGAATTGAAGCTGGATTATGCATTCTATAGGATGCCATTTCCCATCCATTACTATTATTATTATCATCATTATGACAACGTGTGAAAATATGCATCTCTCGAGATCGCAAGTGGGAACTATTTACTTGCAGACATACGTATATGTGTATACGTACATGATGAATGTATTGATTGAAGGGATGTGGAGACAGGAATTATATGGCAGACCCCTGCAAGAATTTGACATAGAAACAGAGATGCCAAACTTAGTTCCCATACCACATACATTTGCTCAAGTAACTTCCAAAAATAGAAGGAGACAGTAGCAGATGAACATGATGAGTATAGCCTCATTAAATTCCTCTCTCTCTCTCTCTCTCTCTCTCTCTCTCTCTCTCTCCCTGTTTTGTAATTATGGAACTACCTGCTTGTTTTTCTGTTCTTTTTTTTTTCATTTGCCTCCATTCATCAATCTAATCGAACATAGCAATTATAATATTGTACAATTTGTCTGATTCTGACCAATCATGACAGATTTAAAACCTAATAAACTGATAATCCACCGTACATCTAAAGACCCTTTGACTAGGAATCATGACCACACTGACATATATCTAATGTACAATACTTCACCATAGATCATTTCTTAGATTCCCAGCAAAGTTTTCCAAGCTCCCTCTATATCTCTCTAGGGTTTCATCACCTTTTCCTATTTCTCTCTTTCCTTGATTATTTCCTCTATAGTTTCAAGAGATTCTGATGATATATTGTCTTTATTTTTATGCTCTAAATGTGCAGGAGAGATCAGGAAGGATCATGAAGAGGAACCATTTCAGCAGAGACAAGATTCAAGAGGACGATGATGATAATGATCATCACAATTACTTCATGAATTCTTCGAGTGAGCGTCATCATTTCTACGAAGGGTCGATCCCATGGCCTCCAAGAAACTACGCATGCAGCTTCTGTCGGAGAGAGTTCAAATCTGCTCAAGCTCTCGGTGGCCACATGAATGTCCACAGAAGAGACAGAGCAAAACTCAGACAGCTTCCTTCTTGGATCTTTGGATCTTCCCACTTATGTATCCCTAACCCTAACCCTAACCCTAGCCCTAGCCCTAATACTTGTTTCTCTTCATCGTCATCAACACCTCACGAGCCTTACCCAACCCAGAAAGCCCAAGCAAGTCCTGTCCCAACCCGGTTCAACATTTCGAGCCCTAAACATGGAGATTCAAGGAAAAAGGACAAGAACAAGGGTGCTGTTCCATGGACCAGAGAGTTCAAGAACCCCATTGATGCATGCCAAGCAGGAAGTGGCAAGTCAACTAAGGATCAGAAGAAGAAAGGAGCTGCTGAAGTTGTTGGCTTGGAGCTGGAGATGAGTTTGAAGGATCCAAAACACCAAGTCTTGGACTTGGAGCTTCGACTAGGCTGCTTGAATTAAAGGTTCAATGGTTTCACTACAGTTAGCATATATATGATGATCATTATATAAATGTATTATCTGCGTTCGTCCACGCGTACTTAGGCGAATAATGTTATTATCATACGCTAGACTAAAGTACAAGTAAACAAGATAGGAAAAAAAGGGTCGACAAAAATTTCCAAAATTCTTTTGGGGGGTTTGTCTTCTTCTTTATTTTCCCTTCAGCATATTTAACAATCTGAATTTAACCAACAGTAATACATATTGTTGTTGTTGGATATTTCGATGGTTATATTATAACATTGTATACAGTATTTTATCTATTATACTGCTCAATGAATCTCGTCATCACACGATTACTATGGATCAAATATCACGATAACCTAAATATACAGTTTTATATATAATACGAAGCTCTGTAACATAGACTGTGTGTGCGCGCGCGCATTAACTGGATTTAAATGGAATGGCTTTTTGTGCTCACTAAAAAGTCGATGTATCGTGTCGGGTAGATGTGGTTGATTAGTTACATACGCATGCAAAGAATATGTACTATGAAACATAGAGAAAGGGAGATGATGTGAAATTGACTAATGAACAGTGTATACACAGACATAACATACATACACGCATACATGTGATAATGAAAATTCCATTTTCATGCATGGCATGAACCACTTGGATGGTTCGTGTTAAACTTTCTCATGCAAGAATCGGCTTTCATTTCTTCGGGAGTACCATTCAAGTGATGTCACCTTTGATTTGCAATATATGTGGATGTTACATATTATATATATGTGTGTGTACATGCATATCTGTTTACACACATAAATGTATATGAAAGCTCCACGGGTCTAGGGTTTAAAATCATATATAGCTTAGGACATTGGTGAATAGGAAGAGTAGTTTCGTGCATTAGAAACATTTGAGTTTCTTTTTCACTCTAACGTGCTTGTGCATGCATTCTTTAAATATATGATCCCAAGGCCGACAAAGCTCGTTTAAAAAACAAAAGATCGAACAAATGTGAGAGCTGTGAACGCATAGACAAATCAAACATATCAAGATCATCCTTCCCAATGGTGAAAATCTAAGACCAAGAAAGAGTATGTTTACATCATAACGAGTTAATAATTTCAGGGGTTTGGCAAACTTAGCAAAGGCCAGCGTTTTTTTCAACTTGCGTTACATGCAACAAATGCACCAATAAACCGAATGGATGGTATTTTAGCGCACATATACATTCTCTGTAACGCCCAATGTTGTATCTTCTTTGGGGGGTTTGTTAGTCCATATATCTGAAATAAAAATGGATCATATGGATCGAATTTATCGTATAACAGTAGCTTTGTTTTTTAAAAAAACGATTACTCAATGCTTGGGAGTTTTGATTTAGAGAGAGAGAGAGAGAGCCAAGAGTGTACCAAACAAGATTAGGATTTAGCCGAATGGATTGATGCAAAAGGGAAACAGGAAAGTGGTATGTTTGGGTAGGGACACATGGGATGTTAGTGTTTTTCCGAGGAATGAAAACAATCTGACATTTTTCATGTTCCCCACAAATGTTTGATGTCAGGATAAGCCATGATGGCCTTTCCTTATTTAGAAACTTCTATTTTATTTTTATTTTTATTTTCTAACAAGCTCCTCCAACTCTTGCCATTTTTGTGAAATATACGTATTAATAGTCGAGTGATGTGTGAGGGAACAATTTCACCCCTCCTAACATTTCTTCTTTTTTTTCACATATATTTCTGAAAATCCCTCACACAAAATAATTGTAAAATTCATTTCCCTTTTCTTTACCAAATCCATGCATCTACAATCTATTAGGTTAGGTCTATATATATGGTTTGGTGGACATGAGCTTAGTAACGTTGTTGAGCATATTCCTGACTAGACTAGGTTTTGTTATCGTGTAAGATGAAAAACTTTTAATGTAAGTATAAAATTTACAAATCAAGCACCAGTGGTCTAGTGGTAGAATAGTACCCTGCCACGGTACAGACCCGGGTTCGATTCCCGGCTGGTGCAAAGTTTTAAATTTTTTAACTCTTGGCCCCAAGTGAACGGCCCAATGGCCCATTTCACACGTTCATTCGGCCCCATTGTTAATACGTACCGGGTATGTCGAGCCGGTTTTGGTTTAGCATTTCTTAAAGCTTTACCCGTTTCAGAAAATTGACTCTGTCCTGGAATCCTTCCAAGGCTCGTTCATTCTCGTGTTCATTCCGTCGAAGAGGGAACTTCTAGCCCCACGATTCTCCCTGCACGATTTTAGGCCTCAGCAATGATAACATATACAACAACCATCCATTTTTAGTTGTAAGGTTCGGTAGATGAAAGAACTCTGAAACAATAACCTCTCAAAATGCTCAGACATCAGTTAACATGTGCAAAAACGATACCAGATCTAAGGAACTCTTGTTCAGGATGTCGACAAAGCCAAACTCCGTGAGTCACTTGCAAGATAGCAGATCAGCTGCTGTGTACGGAATCATTATTTACTTAACCCGTACCAAATGAAGTAAGACCCAAACAGTGTTTCTTTCGAGTTCATAATGTTCATTTCATCGCCAAAGCCACTGAAATTCGTATCCAAATCGAAATTGATACCGATTGAGTCCTTTCAGCGAAACGGACTCAAATTACGAAGCTTCGAAGTTGATTCGTGATTGAAATTCAGTCTGATCACAAATTCTATAAGGCAATCCTACCCTATCCACCACTAGAAATCAGTGTTCCTTCAGATCCATTATTGGATCTTTAGGCTAACAGCGATGACCCCTAATCCATGGAACACGCAATCCACGAACAGATATATATATATATATATATACATGTTTCCGAAATCAGATCGATGCGTTGAAGGACTGGAATTTCAAGGATTCAATATAGCTAACCTTCTAGGGTTCATGAATCAAGCGAACAAAGATGTAAATCCTCCGACCCTTTCGACTGTGCTTCAAACAAAGTTCCTCAGATTCTTTCGAATTTCACCTGGATCTGCGATTTCGAAACACAAACGGCGCAAGAACACGGTTGAGATGTAGAATCGACCAGCTTTCGTAATTTGAATCCAAAACAGAGAAGGAAGTGACCTAAAGTTCTTAGATTCATGGACGGACGACCAAGACGCCCTCCCGTGTAATATCTAAAAAATATCGGGGCCTTATTAGAATTTTATAACTTTTGTGGGGCCAAAAGAGAAGTTGGTTAAAGAGTGAAAAGCTATATAAAGGAGACGAGTTCCCGCGTAGTACTTGCTCCTTCTGACGAATCGAATACGGAAACCCTAGCCTCGTGGCCTGTCGGCCTCAGAGTGCAACCTCGTCGGAAGCCTGATCTCCTCCGCCGCCGCAATCGCGTAGTGATGGGATCAAACGGACCAGATTCCTCGGTGGTAAATGGCTGCTGCAAGTGATGTGGAGAAGTTTCGCTTCGAGCGATTCCTGGAGCAGTCGCAACCAATCTCGGCGAGGTCGAGGCCCTGGACCTCGAAAGCTCTTATCCAAGGTAAGGGTTCATCTTTGTGAATTATTTGTACTAAATTGGAAGCTGAATCTTTTTTCCCCTTATTTGGTGGAAAAAATCATGTAATTTGGGAGCAATTTAGTTTGATCTATGAAGTTTCCTTCTTTTGGAAAGCTTTTTTGTTTTTTGACTAGTAGTAAACTTCCCTTGTGTCGGTTTGGATTGTCTTCAAGTGAATTTAAACTGTGCGATTACCTTGTTCTGCTAACATAGTGAATACTGAATAACGTCATCTTGGTTGTATGCAGTTGCTTGAATAGAATTTGCATACAATTTGTATATATATATGTATCCTTACCTCTGGTACGTATATCGCGAGTTGTCAGTAAAACTCTTGGTGCTTTTATGAATGTGGAAAGTCCGGAAATTTTGATTCTTTTAAAGCTAAATCACTTTATGGTTTTAAATCTGCATGTTCCTGCATTTTTTCTGGTTCATGATTGGACGAAAGGTTCAATCTTTTTTGGGTTAGTTAATATGGTTTTGCCGCGACTTCTGTTTTCTCTGTCTGTAACAGTTGGCTGAAGCTCTGTTGATTTTGGTTCTAGTCTGATGTGTTCCTGTAGATTGCTTTTATTACCAAACTTCAGTTCATAAGGGTGTGGTAGCTAATATGTTGCTTTATAGCTACCCATCTCGTATCTGCTATTGGTTGTTGATTTCTGTCTAATGCCATTCAAACCCGTATAGGTTTTCCCGTTCGATCGTTTGAATATGACAATCAAGAGTGCATTGCAGCAGAAGCAGTTATTAGGAGAGAAGGTTCCAATCAATCAATTGTTCCCACTGGCATTGAATTCTCACATCTCTTTGAATCTGTATTCGCATTGGGGCAGATGCAAGATGCCGAAGCTATTCTTGCCCTGGCGTCAGCCGTTAAGGATATGTCCTTGCATCTTATAGTTTGGCATGAGGTGAACATTGCTAATCACCGTTTTGGAGTTTAATTTCAGATGATTCTTACTTTTGTGGTGCCAATATTCTCTGCTCTGATCTTTTCAAAGTGCATGTACGAGGCAGAGGGTATGAGGGATATGCAGCATTTTTCGCCCTCGGAAATTGTGGTGGAGAAGAATCTGTTTCAGCCATTGTTGATCCCTTGGATTCCAATGGTGCCCTTCTAAGGCGCGAGGTTCGTTCGGTTCTCCTTTATGTGGCGACTCTTTAGACCAACTTCCAATTCTATCGAAAACTCACCTTATGGAATTGTTTGTCTGACTTGAAATAACCCTTTATATATAAGTCTTGATCTGAAACTCCATGGTATTGTTATTGAAATGCCTCGGAGGGATTCGTAGTTGAATAAGGACGTTATCTATACGTTGCATGCAGCACCTTTTCATGCAAGAGCCGCTTGTGCACAAGAGCTTATAAAAATAGAATCTTGTTGTATGGAAGAAATATAAGTTCATTTCATATTCTGGAGTTCATGATCTTTAAATTTGGTCCAATCTCTGATTTCAGGTGGGGGAATACGGATCTCAAACCCTAGAGCAAACTCACGCGCTCCAATCATGAGAAGGGAGATATTCCTGCCACCTAAGCAGATCAATCGTTTTAATTAGCGCATATATTTTATAGAATTAACAACGAGGTTTAAGGAGTATGGGCTTCCTAATACATGGCATTAGTATTTGTCGGTAAGACTTTGCTCGGTCCTCACTACACGACAAATCCGGCACCAGTTCCAATGTCCGGCGTTCGGCGGAGGCCCACGTAACGTAACCACATTAATTCTTGGGTTTTTTTATTCTTAAAAGAAACCCATTACTAATTTTTTAAAGCCAAGTCTAACTAATGAATATTTTGAATTTCATATCGTTTTGTTTAATGAAACTGTTTTTAGATGAAAAAAATTAAAGCTATGATATCTTACATTGAAGATTTGGGCCAGGTTTTACTTCTTTTATTTTATGAATTTTTTGTCTTTTCAGTTATAAAATATTTTATGTTTTTAATTAGTTTGATATAAAAACCAATTTGATTCATGATTTGAGTATTAAATAATACGTGGAAATATCGGGAAGCTTAAAGAATTTGCTTGATTAACAATTTAAAGATAACACTTTTATGGGTTTTTTTAATTAGAATCGGCGAAGAAAATTAAAACAAGTTACAAGTAATTGAACCAAGAAAATAAAAGTCTCAAGTTGCTGTCACCACCATTACCGATTGTCCCCTTAGAACCATACACGACGACCCTCCATGTATAACCCTTCACACTCTTACACACATTTTTGCCCGTTCCATTTTCTCTTCAATCCAAATAAAATGAACCTTGCTTACATCATGCTTGACTTTCTTGGAATGAATTTGTTGATACGTGCGTTACAAATTTCAAAAAATCTCTAGTTTCTGTTGATTTTGATCGATAGAATTGCAAGTTACTCTGTTTATATATATGTATATTTATATTATAGTGTTAATTTGCTAGGAGTTTCCTTCTTTTAAAAAATAATAATATATACTTCGTTTTCGTTCAATGTATATGAGAAAGAAGTGGCGACAAACTTTAGCGTCGTAAAATAAAAAGAATCAAATTATTTATTTAAAGGAACTAAGCGATAAGTATGGCCCAAACTCCATTGTTAGACAAAAACTTCATAAAAAAAAAATACAATCTGCTTGACAAAAGGGCGTGCAATCACAAATTCGATGTAATAATAGTACACGATTGTTGATTGAACTATATATATATATATATATATATATAAGTGCACCAAGTGAAAGAAAGAGAGAGGACTTAAATATATATCAGAAAGAAAAAAAACACACTTAAACTTGTCTTTCATGATGCCTCTTCTTTTATAAACCCCAACAAAACATACCGCACTTTCCCATCATCGTATCTCCAAATCCATAAAACCCACAAAAAAAAAATACCGATTTTTTTGTTTTGGTTGACAATCTATATCTTTGTTGCATCATTTCCTAGTATCGATTGTAACCTTTTCTTCCCCCCGAATTTGCAAAAGGGGCACGAACAAACATCTTAGAAAAATACAAGAGAAGCCCACCGACATGGCATCTTCCAGCACCGGGACAGGTTCTCCGTGCGGCGCGTGTAAGTTCCTACGGCGAAAATGCGCGTCGGACTGCATATTCGCGCCATATTTCTCGTCGGACCAAGGTCCCGCGAGATTCGCGGCAATACACAGAGTGTTCGGAGCAAGCAACGTTTCCAAGCTCTTGCACAGCGTCCCCGTCCACGACCGTTGTGAAGCCGTCGTCTCCATTGCCTACGAGGCCCAGGCTCGTCTCTCTGACCCCGTCTACGGCTGCGTCGCTCATATCTTCGCCCTCCAACAACAGGTAAACTATCAAAATTTGTGTAAACCATCGATTAAATCTTTGATCGGAATCACGTATTGTTCGATTTTGCTGATGGTCGAAACCCGATCTTTAAACCCCACATGACTATTTCACGAACCATATGTCCTTATCTTAGAATTAATACGGCAATAATCATTTTGCTAATACGTGACATTACTAATTAATAATCTTTGTTTATAAACGTGTCTACAGGTAGCTTTCTTGCAAGCACAATTAATGCAACTGAAGGCTCAGCTGATCTCTCACAACAATATTGCGACATCGACGACAAACATCTCGGAGACACAGCACTTGTGGCAACTAGCAAGCGGATTTCCGACAGGTACGACACCACCGTACACTCGGCACGGTCACGTAAACCCTAGCACGGTTTCGCCGCAAAGCTCGCTGGAATCGTTTGACCAAAGCAACACGAGCAGCGACGTCACCAACGTGCAGGAGATTCAGAGCAGAGGACATGATGGATTAGGGTTCCACGAAGGTTATCCGAACAAGAAGAGATTAGTAACTCAGTGTAATAATAACGATTTAAGCGAGCTTCAAGCTTTGGCTCGACGGATGATGAGGAACTGATTTCAAAGACAAACAGAAACAAATACTTTTCTTTATCTTTTTTTTTTTTTAAAAAATTTCCTCGTGTTTTCCCCCTTTTTTTTACAGACGGTAAAGAAACAGCGGTGTTACTTTTTTACTCTTCTTTTGCCCTCTTGGTAAAATTCCCTCTTCTGTGCATATTCTGTGACTATATATACACACACACGTGTCTACGAGAAAATCAATTAACTAAATAGTTCCACTGAATTGCATCTTTCCATAGGAGATAACACTAAAATATATGTTTCCTTTAATAAAATTTTTGATTATTCGTGACAATAAGTACGTACGGATTGAGGGTCGTGTGACATATTCATAAAAAACGTAGCATAGTTTTACCCCCAAAAAGGAATATATATATTCACATAGAAAAGATGAATGATATGATTGTCTGTCAGAGAAGCATATAATTAAGAATCATTAATCCGTCCTAATTAATAATGATGGACCCGCACACTCTCTCTATATATGTAATTAAACAGGTTTACCTAACACTAATTAAGTGCTGTATTCTTGATTAGATATATAGAGCCAAATCGCACCAATCCCCCATGCAATTGTGTTGGTATCATTGGACAAAATGTCCCCTAAATTGGATTCAACTTCAGTACTTTGCCATCACCATCTCTTTTTTCATAACTATATTTTAAGTCTCCTCCGAACAAATCCCCACTTCAGAAGCTTCGCTTGTCCGAACCCTACGATTACAATCTCTCTCTATCTATACACTATACGTATGTATATATATATATATATATACATACATAAATAGTATTCAATACTTCGAGCCCATTGCCGAGGCCAAATTATGTTTTTCTTTGACAATTTATTTAATATGGCAGGAACAAACTTGTCGAAGCTGGCTGTGACCATTTGGACACTCGTGAGGGAAAAGTGTATGTATAACGAGCAAAGTATTTAATTATAAATATTTCCTTTCCAAAAAAAAATTAAACAATAAAAGATTAGCGAAAGCAACAAGAGTTTGATGCTGTGTATCCGAATAGGTTAATTAATTATACTTAAAAAGTGTTCTTCTTATTAATTAGCAGTATTAATTAATTGATACATGTTTTTCAAAATAAAGTGGCAATTAAAAGACTTAATATATATATATTCCACGGAAGGAAATTAATATATACTCAGAAAGCTGCTCGAGAAAGTGGAAATAAATACAAAGCAAAACAAAGAAAGAATACAATATGTCATTCGAGCGATTAATTATAATAATGTACGTATAAAGATTAAAGTAAGAGTTAGAGAAAGGGGTGGGAAATTATTGGTCATTCTAATTAAAGGTGGCGACAAGACCCAGAAAATCAACTATGAAAGAATAAAAAAAAAACAATTTGTATTCACGCGATGCTCAGTCACTCGTGTGTATATATATATACATTGACGAATACATATAATAGATTTATTCTAAAATAGAATTTATAACGTGTCCAATAAAAAATAAATTGTTTATCCAGAGAATAAAAATTTAGGTGTTGAATGGGAGGTGGTTTTCGGAGTTTTTGGATTTTAAAAACTGAAAAAACCAACAATCAAGTTTTTTAAATTTTGTTTTTCCTAACAATTCGAAAATCTACTTTATGGAAAAAATCAACTAAAAACCAAAAACTACCATTTTTTAGATTTATAAACTTATAAAATCGAAAAGCCAAAAACTAAAAACTAAAAATTAAAAACAAAAAACTAAAACCAAAAACCCAAAATAAAAGCCACTACCATTCAAAGTCTTATTCAATTGTACTAAATTCTGAATCTATAGGCGGTATTCTGTTGCCAATAAATAACTCATGAGAGAATATGTATATTCTATTTTTTTTCAAAATTGAAAAATGAAATAATCTAACCAATAATTGTCATAAAAAGCTGGACAAAAGAGATAGAAAATTTTGATTAATGAAATTGTTGGGCTGTTAATGTTAACGGATTTACAAAAAAAAACATAATGGAAGAGCTTGATGACGTGTCAATTGACTCCGAATACCCACGAAGTCTTGTCCTCTTATATATTTTCGATGCATTTTAAAAAAATAAAATAAAAAGAGAGTGAAAGAAACGGCTGGATCCGGCGCACGTGGGCCCTTGGCCTATGTAAAACTGAACCCTTTGACCGCATGCTCACACGTGCGCCCGCCTCTGTGGGACCCACTTCATGATTTCTGAATATAATTTCTTAAATAAAACAAAATATAATTCTAATTAGTTTTTTAAAAAAATATTTTTAAATTTTTTTTTCTTAATTAGTTTTAAAAAATATATATTTTTTGGTTTGAGGTGGGCGCATTATCAAAAGTTGGTATGTCGTAGTCGTTTAATTTATATGTCATGACTCTCATTTATATTGAAATTTAGGTCAATGAATAAAAAGAACAAACTATAGGTATTTATATTTCCGTTTTTTTTTATGGAATTACGTAACCTTTTTTATTTTATTTTGGTGAATGGAATTACGTAAACTTAGATTATAAATCCAGAAAAAATCATGGCAAAGCAATAAACAATGAATAGATGTCCATCGCCGAAGAAATAAATGAATAGATAACTAAATAGGTGAATTTTCTGATAGAAATGAGGTGTCCGTCATCGTATTGAAAAAATTCAACGATATGTTATTTTTTAATTAAAATAAACGTAAAATCATATTAAACAATCGATATAAATTTATAAAAGTAAAAACTAAATCATTTCCAAATTTACAACCCCACATAAGGTAAAAAATTTCACCAGGCCTCGCTAAATCGGCCGAAATCTGGCGGCAAAGCAAACTGGTAATAATATTGGGCCTATTTTAGATTAGGCCCATTTGTACGTACATGTCTTATGGGTCCAATGGGCTCAGAATTTTTCCTCGAACGAAGATTATAACTTTAATTTGTAGATGCATATACTTGATATCTAATCAATAACCACACGTATTAGCTCATGTATATAGTTTTTTTTTCTTACAAGAAAACGTTAGCATCTTATAATGTTGTTATTAATTTGTCATATTAGTTTTATAAATCAATGCAAAGCCAATTTTTCAGAATATATAATAAGTTAGATCTGTTTTCGGAGATTTGTGAATTAAAATATTTTATCATGCGTATGATTAACGCGTGAATTATTCCAACTCCCATCATCCATGTAAAACAAGCGAGAGTTCCTCAGATTTCGTCCAGAGATCTTTGACTATGCATATAACAAAGATATATATATATATATATATATATATATACTCACGAAGGATTAATAACTCTAACGATGCAAAGAAATATTCATTTTCTTGGGATTGTTACAACGGTTGCATGCGTTATCACACACACACACACACACAAATAAATACATATAAGCACATGTGTATTTTTTCCCCTATACTAACTTAAGCTATAAGAAGGGGTTATTTTGGTTAATTGCAACGGCAGAAAGAGTTAATGCAATCAAGAGAGAATAAAAATGCCCAAAAATGAACAACAGCCTTGATTATATGTGCAGCTATATATATATATATATATGTGGGGAACATAAAAAGGAATGCAAATCTTAATTAGGGCTTTGGATATAGTTAGGCTGCACGTGTGTAAAAACCAAACAACCAAATTATTAGCTTAGATCGATGGTCCAAAACAGATATATATCTCCATTGGTTAGAGGAATAAAAAGAGGTTAATTAAGCACAAGCTCGAAAGAATCGGATAAATTCTCTGGTTAGTAATTAAGGCAGGGCTAAATCACATGTTTATATAAATCTCTAGGGCATCTCATCCAGCTTTTTATTTATGAAAACAGAGCTGGATCTTCGAGCCAGGTAACATCAAAACCAAATCCATCAAAAAGTCTTGACATATAGTTGTGTATGTATATCCATCTCGAGGGGGACCAAACGTTCTCCATGGAACCATCACGAGTACGAGAAGTACCCAAAAGCCGCAGATTGAAGGTCTTCGGCGTCTTGGAAAGCGTTCCATTGTTGTTCCATGTCTGAGTAGTTGGAAGATTCACCGAAACTCGAGAAGGAAGCATGGTCTTCCCCGGTCGAGTTATTCTCGTTGTAGTAATTCGCCATGCTGTTGTTGTTGTTGCTGCTGCTGAGATCCGCGTCCACTAACCCGGTTTGATGGTAAGGCAACGTATTCTTGTCCGTAGGGCATAGATTGAACTGGTTCGTGTTTCCGGTTTGGTGGATCAAGTGATGGGCTTGATGAAGATCTTGGTGTTCTTGATGATAAGGAGGTCTAGGGTTTCCATAGTAGCAGCTAGGGTTTTCTGATGAAGGAGAAGGAGTATTGATCATGCTTCGTGCGGCTTGTTGCTTGAGAATAGCAAGCTGGGTTTGAAGATTAACAACCTACAAACACAAATCAAAGTAAATAATTAGGCTATATATACATATATTTCTGTGCATATGTGTATACGTAACCACATGCTTCCATGAAAACACAGGATTTGAGCGTGTGCGTGTTGCAATCAACATAAAAGAGTTTGGAGTATTGTTTTTGGATCATATGATTGTTGTTTTTTTCAATTTCTGTAAGTGTATCCCAATAAAAGAGAAAAACAAACAAACAAAGATTAGGGTTTTGAGAGACAAGAGGAAAGGGGGAGAGAGAAACCTGTTGTTGGAGGGCAAAGATATGAGAAACGCAGCCATAGACGGGGTCTTGGAGCCGAGCTTGAGCTTCGTAAGAGATAGTAATGGCGGCTTCACAACGATCGCTGGTCGGAAGATGAGAGAGCAATTTAGAGGCATTGCTCGCTCCAAAGACCTTGTGAATGGCCGCAAAATGCGAAACTCCTTGTTCGTGGCAGAAGTAAGGCGCAAACACGCATCCCTTCACACATTTCCTCCTAAGGAATTTGCAAGCTCCACAAGGAGAACCAGAACCAGAACCAGTCATTGTGAAGAAAATTAAGAATCTGAAAAAAAATTATTGATCCTGTGGCCTAAGTGTTTCTTGCTGTGGTTAGGTCTTGATTAACCCCTGAGTAGCTTTAAGGAGAGCATTAGGGCCATGTTTTATAGACAAAGCAAGATGAAGACGAAGGTGGGTTTCATATAATAATCCATTGTTTAATCACATTTTGTCTGCTTAATGGCCTACAGTTGTTACATTATATTTTTTAAATGAAAACCCTTTTGCAATAAAACATTTTTTCTCGTTAAGAAATTGAAAATCCATCTTATACTTAGACCCTCAGAAATTAAGATTCCAATATTAAAAAACTGAGTTATAGTTGGTTGAGGATAATTGAATATATTGCAACCTTGTTTTGGTGTTTTTTTTTTTCTATTTAGGTTCCGGGACTCAATAATTACAGAGAAATTTCGATTTGAAAATAATAATTACATTGCCAGTATAATTTATTGTTTCTTTTATAACGTCCTTGTATAATTAATCCGATTTAGAAAAATTTAAAATCAGCGTACAATATATATACATTCATTCAGATTATACATATATATATATAGATAACATTTTATCATATAATAATTATACAAGTATATATTATAAAAAAAGAGTTTTATTACATATAGTTTGTTAATTAGATTTATTTGAATTTAGAGACTATTAGAACAAATACATACATATATACTGATTTATTAAACGTCTAAACCACTCTGATTTAACCTAAAGCAGACCATAAAAATCAGACGTTTCTAACCAAACCCTTCTAACAATTTAAGATTTTATATTATAAAAAAATATATTTTAATTAAAAAATCACTACTGGGTATAACTACATTATTAATAGATGATGTCTGTGGTTGATCATTATGTAAACCATAGCACGGTAGCTAATTAAATATATGGTTTCAGAATATACTCCTTAAGGATTTACATAGTGTAAAGGGCAACCGTTGTGGCTGCATTTCACTAATGAGATTAAAATGAAAACCGTTAGGCATATATGCTATACATAAATTAAGTAATATATACGTGCAAATATATATATATATATATATATGGAAGAGGCTATTGTGGACCCGCTATCCGCTTAGATTCTCAGATTTTCTTCCCTTCACTCTAGTATGATATTCCTCCTTCAAAATCCAGGGATCCATTTATGTAACAAGAATTATGCAAACATGCTCTTATATCATGTGTGTTTACATACACATACACATCTCGCGCACACAAACATATATATGACCATGATGTGTATGTATATGATCTTTAATACTTTGTTTTTTTGAGCAAAAAATGGATTTTTTGAAAAAAATGGATTTTTTTTTATCTTTGACAAAAAAAATGGATTTTTTGAAGAAATAAAAAAGTTACATACACGAAATGCGATAGAAAAAGTGACAATCATATGTTTACCATAAGATTCGTTCAATGTTCTATATCTCATCATTTTATATCGTATAATTATTATATGCGATTCGTGTGTGTGTGTATATATATAATTCTGTCTCATTTATTTTTTGAATAAAACTTAAGAAAACCTTGGAAATAGTACGGAGACTATCCGATTTGATTCCTTGTCGACGTAACTAATGAAATTAATTATGGAATTATATATATTATATTACATAGAATTGGAATTGAGTCAATTGACAAAGGAATGAAGAGACAGTGGAGAGACATAGTATGCGGTATTAGATACACTTGAACAGAAGGGTCAGGGTTGTCGAGCAATACGATCGATTAGAAAAATTAATAAAACGTATTAATATAAAAGTAATGAAGCTATAAACTTAAATCCTAATGATGGTTAATTAAAGTAATTAATTAACTAATTTTGTGTCACGCATAGGCACCAACATGCAGACCTTTTCTCAGGTGGCCACCGAGTCCCCACGCCCCAAAACCCTAACAATAATGTCACTCAAAATACATTATCTTTTTCGCACCACTATTCTACAAATAAAATACAATTATATATAGGGAAAAAAAGATTGTACGTACTATGTCCATACATATGTGCGTGTATATCATAATATATATATATATATATATTTAGTAAATAGTTTATACATAATGGAAGAAACAATTATAAGTAAATATAAGATATTTTTCTCTCAACTTTTTTTTTTGTCTGCAACCAATTTGAAATAAACAACAATATCAAGAGCTGCAGGAAAGCGGGGGCGGCCCATGAGTTTATATATATATAAAACTAAGGATAAACGTGGGTTGATTTCTGAATTATATATAAGAACTTATTCTATTAAAAAAATTATTATTACCTTAATAATTGGGATATTTTATGTTTTTATAAATATTTTCGACGCTAAAATTTTACAAAAAAATTCCTCATTATTCTATTTGTTTAGTTTTATTCCGTTCTAGGGATGTCAAAATGGGTCGGGTTATACGGGTCGACTCAACCCGACCCACTTATAAACCCAAATGGATTAGCACATTTGGTTAATTTTTTAAAATGGGTTAAATGGGTTTTGGCCCATTAAACCCATGGGTTAAATGGTTAACCTATTAAATTCATCATTATATATTTAGTTAAAATTAAACTCATCTTTTAACTAATTAAAATTGTTATATTTAGATATATAAAAATTAACATATATAGATATTTATATATATATACGAATTAAATCGAAATATTTGGTATCGTTTTCGAATCAAATCGTACCGAAAAATTATGTTTTGTTTTCGCATCAAATCGTGCCGAAAAATTTGAATCGTATAAAAACTCGATATCGTTCTGAATCGAACCAAAAAAATTGGTTTTGTTTCCGAATCGAATCATATCGAAAAACTCGGTGTCATTTCTGAATTGAATTATGCCGGAAAATTCGAACCGTATAAAAAAACTCGGTACCGTTCCGAATCGAATCGTACCGAAAAACTGGATATCGTTTCCGAATCGAATCGTGTCGGAAAATTCGAATCGTATAAAAAACTCGGTACCGTTCCGAATCGAATCGTATCAAAAAACTCGGTGTCGTTTTCACATCGAATTGTGCCAAAAAATTCAAATCGTATAAAAAAAACTCGGTACTGTTCCGAATCGAATCGTACCGAAAATTCGCATCATACCGGAAAACTCGAACCATTTCTGAATCGAATCATATTAAAAAAATCGGTGTCGTTTTTTAGCTGACCCGTTCAAAAAATCTAAACGACAATATTTTGAAAACATCGAATCGAATTTAAAAAATAAAAAAATCTTATTTTTTTTAAAGAAATATATAATTTTGCTTATAAACTATCGAATATAATATAATATCCAGTTATATATATATTTTTATTGAATGGATAAACCAGATCGAATATTAAAATGATAATTTCTAGGTTATATAAATATACATATTAATAGTTATATGTATATAAGTAATTTGTGAATATAAAAATGGACATTTGGTTAATTTTTTAAAATGGGTTAAATGGGTTTTGGCCCATTAAACCCATGGGTTAAATGGTTAACCTATTAAATTCATCATTATATATTTAGTTAAAATTAAACTCATCTTTTAACTAATTAAAATTGTTATATTTAGATATATAAAAATTAACATATATAGATATATATATATATATATACGAATTAAATCGAAATATTTGGTATCGTTTTCGAATCAAATCGTACCGAAAAATTATGTTTTGTTTTCGCATCAAATCGTGCCGAAAAATTTGAATCGTATAAAAACTCGATATCGTTCTGAATCGAACCAAAAAAATTGGTTTTGTTTCCGAATCGAATCATATCGAAAAACTCGGTGTCATTTCTGAATTGAATTATGCCGGAAAATTCGAACCGTATAAAAAAACTCGGTACCGTTCCGAATCGAATCGTACCGAAAAACTGGATATCGTTTCCGAATCGAATCGTGTCAAAAAATTCGAATCGTATAAAAAACTCGGTACCGTTCCGAATCGAATCGTACCAAAAAATACGGTGTCGATTCCGAATCGAATCTTGCCGAAAAATTCGAATCATATAAAAAACTCGGTACCGTTCCGAATCGAATCGTATCAAAAAACTCGGTGTCGTTTTCACATCGAATTGTGCCAAAAAATTCAAATCGTATAAAAAAAACTCGGTACTGTTCCGAATCGAATCGTACCGAAAATTCGCATCATAGCGGAAAACTCGAACCATTTCTGAATCGAATCATATTAAAAAAATCGGTGTCGTTTTTTAGCTGACCCGTTCAAAAAATCTAAACGACAATATTTTGAAAACATCGAATCGAATTTAAAAAATAAAAAAATCTTATTTTTTTTAAAGAAATATATAATTTTGCTTATAAACTATCGAATATAATATAATATCCAGTTATATATATATTTTTATTGAATGGATAAACCAGATCGAATATTAAAATGATAATTTCTAGGTTATATAAATATACATATTAATAGTTATATGTATATAAGTAATTTGTGAATATAAAAATGGATTTATATGGTTTATACAGGTTTAGTGGGTCGACCCAACTCATCCACTATTATTAACGGATCGACCCAACCCAACCCGTTTATCCTTCAAATCCAAATGGATTGGACCCAAATGGGTTGGGTCAAGTCAATTGACATCCCTAATCCGTTCTACTATGTTATGTGTTACCACATAGTCTACATGGTCACTAAGCTCTGTACAATTCCCACATAAAATATACCATTAAAGTAGGAAGTTAGCTTATATATATATATAGTCAATTATATCGTAAAAATAATATCGATGGCTAATTGAACCAAATACATTTTCTACAAATAGGTCCAAGTAATATTCCTGAACCAATATAATATTCCCAAAGAAAAGTGTACAATCCTACACTTTTGAATTTATTTTCATGAAAAACTCTTGTTATAAAGCACCCGTTATTAATTCAAGCTTGCCATTTTCGTCCAAATATTTCCATTTAAAATTGGTTATGTTATAAGATCAAATCGTTTCCCTAGCAATACTTTTCCACACGTTTTCAGTCTGAATATACACTTCTTCAGTAGTAATTATCACCTCATCGCTGTATATGGGCATATCGCTAAATCTACACATGCATATTATATATATATATATATATATATATATATATATATATATGTGTGTGTGTGTATTTATGTATGCATATAACCCCCTCGTGATTGGAGTGTAGTGAGGCCTCTTGGTGTAACGAAGGGACTTTATTTATTTATTTTATCCGTTTTGCACGTAACTTTGTTATTTATTTAATTCAAATTGAAGAAACAATCCGACCGAACAAAACCTGATTAAGTCATCTTCCATCTTAAGAACAAATAATTTGTCGGCATTATTTCTCCAAGCAGACAGCTTTTCTTGTCTTCGCCGCTCCCATTTCGCCTTCGATACCCTTCTTCATCATTAATTTTTTATTTACAATATACTAATTAATATTCGATTTACAAATAAAATAGCTGCGGTTAATTAGCTGATTGATTTCCTCTTAGTCAAATCACACCGGGCTGACAGATTATTAATCATTGGTGTTAAGAAATTTAATTTGTCGTTATTCATATATATATATATATATATATATGTATGTGTGTGTGTGTCTACGTGATTCTGTGGTATTATCGAAATATAGGAACAAATTCGAATCCATATATATTATGTATAAGAAATATCGCGAAATCTATTTAGCAAAAAAAAATCGCTAAATCAGGTCTAAGATTTGAAAAGGTCGTAATATAAATAAAATCCGTGAAAAAACATGGTTCAAGCGAAAACATATATCGCCGCACGGGTGATTATTTGTAAGTTCATTGACTTTGACCAGTTGTCCACGTCACCCACCCTCTCTTGCCAACTCATCAACACCCCCCTCCCCTCTTCTTTTTTCCGCTCTCTTAATTAATCACGTCCTGATCCTTTGTACTAAATACTAAAAATTACGTTGTAGATAAATCTTCGTGAATTATATATATACTAATTCTTTATTCATTACATGTATAATTAAATTAATCATTTGTTTTTCAAGTTAAATTTAAATGTCTCAGCACATCGCGTTATTGTAGGAGCTGATTTGCAAATGATATATTTATTTGGTACGACTGATTTGATTTGGATTTTGCATTATTGTTTTGCTAATCGATGAGAATAAGAATATATATATATATATATATATATATATATATATATATATATAAGTGAAAAGTGTTGGAAAATGATGCTGACATGTCTTGCTCTGACAACGGTCAACGCCGACAAACATGACCCACGTGGGTCCATCACACGTGTGTCAGAATTTTGGCTGATCAGATTTTATGCTTTCTTCCGAGAGAATTCGCCAATGCAATCTAGTTGCTATACTGATCTACCGTATACGAAGTTATGCAAAATCCTACATTTATATATAGGTGGTAGCATGTATACGCAATAATATCAAATTAGTGTATTTAATTAATACGAGCGTACATCTTTGCACGTACGCATTATTATATATATATATATATATATATATATATATATATATATAATTCGATAGATTCCCTATGATGTCTATATGAAAAATATGATTAAGATCATGGCGATGATTACATGATCATATATAGAATTTTCAAAAGCTTAGTTCCTTCTCTTGGATTATTTTAGATAATTATTAGGCGAATAATCGTATATTAAATTAGACACACATTTATAGGGCTGTTATATAATTTCTAAAACCGCGTTTAAATCTAGAAGATATCAATTTCCGATCAGTCTATTCGTATGCTAAATTTGGATAATTTATTCCTTAACACATAATATATTAAAAATTAGGTCAATTTCTCTATACTCTTAACACATTACAAATATGTTATTATTGAATACTATTTTTGCACACAGTTGATTGATTTAGGTAGAAATTTATAATTTCTCAACAAAAGCATACATACATTATTTACTTGGTGTAAAGAACGTCAACTAATATATTCAAATGCAAGCCGACTTATACAATTTACCCAAAAAACGCATTAATTTCTTTATGAGATTTTGAAAAGATACACATGCATTTTATATAACCTAAGCATATATATATATATATATATACATATATATGTGTTATTATGATGCATTCGGCAGATGATTAAGGTCATTAATGTCGAGTTTTCGAATGATGGACATGAATGGGCCATGAAAGTGATGTTGTTGGGTAATGAAGGGGAAATACTTCCGAGTCAAAGAAGTGCATGTATGCATACAAATTTAATATAAGGATCTTATAAATCGAACTAAAACAAGGGTTACAACAAATAAAGACAAGGACTTTTGAGTATGTGCTTTTGAACAAGAGGCAGAATTTCAAAGTCCGAACCTTAATACAAGGACACGGTTTATCTAATCAATTAAGTTAGAGACGGTAATTAGGAACGAACATAACACATCGTTAATAATACAATACAAGAAAACGACCAATTAATTAATTTGTTTGTATATATATTTCCGTGTACATGTTTTTGTTAGTGGGCGTTTCCTCGAAATTAAAAAAACTCGTATTTTTTATATCGAGACAAAAGGAAAAACAATAATTAGGAACTTGTTTAATTAATTGGCCAAAAAGTAAGAGAAGATTTAAATAAAAATGATGCAAGCCCCCACGACAACAGCCCTATCCTTACAAGATTTATACCAGACGAATATATAACTTTTCTTGGTACAAAACATAGTGTTTCATGCACTTCTTGTTCCAATTTGTACGCACAATTTTCTTTTTTTTTTTAATAATGAAACGTACAATTTTCTTTCATCTAGCTGTCTACAGATGAGCCATCACTGCTCATCTCTCTCTCTCTCTCTCTAAGGCTTTGGCGTTAATGCTTAATGTTATATAAGAAAAGAAGAAAATACACCTGGACCGCCAGAGCTGTCCTAAACGATGTTCCTCGTGGAGCTCCAATCATATACTCTCTGGATTCAAAACTCGATTTCTCTTAATTCAATATAATGATGCATATATATATATATATATTATAATTATGCGTTAAATAAGAAAGGAAATGGTTATAGGTAATTTGGGTGTGGGGAGTTGATTGAATCAAAACACCGCGATGAAAATTGCGGCGAGGAAAGACAAATTTTGTAAGCACTGACGATTAAAGGTGAAAATAATTTAGGGTTTACCCCCCCCCACTCCACTCTATGTCAATCAGTGAAACCTAAAGTACTTTTTCTTCAAATCATTAATTCACTTTGTCCCTCGTCGTTCCTCGCCAAAAGAAAAAACAAAGCGAAAATGCGATTTCTATTATCCCTATCTTTCTTAGATTAATAATGTCTAAAAATCCAAGAAACATCTAACTTGAACATATATAAAAAAATAATACTCAATAATTATCCTTTGTACCCATGGGAACAGATGTAATTAGTTCATACTCAGCAATCATCCTTTGTTGTTATTGGATTTACCGCTACGGCTTTAGGTTCAATTGTTACAGTGGCAAAACGATGAAAAAAGACATGACATAATACAAATTATGTTCTAGATAACGTGGAAACACACACACACACACATATATATATATATAGCCCGACAATTGGGAGAATTGTTGAGTACTTGGGTTTAAAAGAAGCTTTATATATATATATATATATATAAATTCCAAACGAAAAAGAGGACGACTTTATGTGATGCATATACAAGATGGAAAAATAAAAATAAAGAATGCCGCCTTGGTTTTAAATATTTCGGAAATGATGCATTGTACAATTTAACAAAGCAACAATATATATATAATACTATATTGTTATTTATTAAAAAAAAAGTATGACCAATACAATTTATTTGATTGGATTGGCGTGGAGAGTTAGGTTTATAACCCTAGGGTTAACCTGCTTATCTAAACCACTCATAAAGTGCCAATCAAAGCCAAGAGTGACTGAAAACAAAACAAAACCCCTCTTCTCAAAGAGCAGCTAAGCTGCCATTGATCCAATTCTTCATGAAACAGACACAGAGACAAAAGGTCCGGAGATTCACAGCTTTTATGGTACAGGCAAACGTACGTTCATCCAAATGGAAGGAAATAGATGAGAATGGCGAGGATTATGTTTTACTCATCTCTCTTTCTGAAGATTTCTTCCTCGATGTGACCCTTATATCCTTTGAGCACATCTCGCAGGGCGTAGTAATGGCTGTCGCACTTGTGGTCCGAAATGAAGTTGCCCGACAGAACTATTCTCTGGAAATGCAGGCCGGGATCTCTCCTCCACAATGTGAAATATTCTACTCCTTTCCCTCCTCCGCTTTTGGTTTTTCGGCGTAGGTTTCTCTTCAGATAGTATACCGTTCCAGGTACATATAACTCTTCAGGCTCACTGACGTCGGTTTCCTTCTTCTTTAAGGCATTACCAGCTCCTGTCGCTGGCTCGGAGATCAGAGGGACAGCGGGAGCAGCAGATGATCCGTTCATGGTGGAACTATCTGGTCATAGGGCAAGAAAAGAGAAAGTGGATCATGAAAACACGAGATACAATCATAATAACCTAAGTCCATAACAATGTTAGGGAGTATTCCTTGTAAGACTGGGTCATCATATATTTACCATATTAGTCAAATATCAAGGAAAATGGCCAATACAAAAATTCTGAAGTTGCTCTGCAAATGCACGTCTGGCATTTGAGGAGGATAGTAATTACCAGAGAAGTCTGTCTTCTTGCTGAATTTTGCATATTCTGAAAGTTTTCGTGCTACATCTTGCACAGAGGAGACAACCTGCTTTGCGTTTGTCACCAAATCTATAACACTTTTCCATTCTCCCTTCTCAATCACACTTGTCCTGCATTGACAGTACGAGGCCGCATTATACCGGTTCATTTCCTTAGGAGGAAAAAAAGGAATTATTCTAATATGGAAACAAGTTGAAGTTAATAAAAGCAACTGGAAGAGGCATGCTTCTTACCAATCAGTCTGTAGGATTTCATTCCTCAATCTTGCAAGAGATGCTGTACTTAGCCTAGGTATAATATCATCCTGTAAAGGGTTGAATTGAAGTAAGCCACTAAAACAAAGGAAGGACGACAATACAGACGTGGAAGCTGCAGCAATAAATCACGAGATATCATCATCTACCGTACACATAGCCAGAAATGTAGTCAGTGATTCTTTTCACCTGCATTACTACTGTTGTAACGAACTCGGAGCAACTTTCTGCAAGCTCTTTCGAAACGCAAGGAGGTGTTGCATACCCAACTGCCGAAACAGTTTCAGGGTCGAATCCCAAGTCCTTCTGGGGCCTTTTACGGAGCATTATTGCTAGTAAAGAAGCTATAGCACCTCCAAGAGAATGACCAACCAACCTTAACCTGTATCCCTGTACGTGGTTCAAGTAAATTATAAACAAATTCCATCTTAGTATGACTTATGATGGCGCTTTCGGGTAGAAAAGTAAACATCGAGGAAACTATGCTCTTATCATCGTCACCTCATACTTCTCCAAACACTTCCGTATGGTTTCTAATTCGTAGTTAAGAAACCAGCGTGCAGCTTCAGCAGTTCCAAAGTGGGTCGAATATCCTTCAAAAGTGACCTCATCCTCGCTTGAAGAAACAATGTCAGTTATAAGATCATAGATGGTATGTGTCCCCCGTATTCCAAAGATCACGAGCTTCCTCCGATGATCAACTCCTATGTAGTATCCAGGCCTCATAACGCTGGAATCCTTTACAAATTTCACAATGTTTTTCTCTCGAAGCATACTGTTCCTTGCAAGACCAGCGACGTTATCCCTGTAACAACCTTTGGCTAACTCGGTATGGTATATCAGATCATGAACCTGCACAGAATCAAAGCTTTACATAAACACTGGCATGGAGATAGTGTATGAATCCATTCGCACCGAAACATCGACATGACAATGATAAGAATTACGTTCTTACTGTAGAGTCTGACACAACTTCTACACCCTTGACATCCTCAGACGGATTCAAAGATGCTTGTCGGAGGTATATAAGATATAGACCGATTGTAAGATCACCCAAGGTCCAACCCTCAACCCCAATCTTACTCCTCTGAATGCTGGCAATGATCTCCGAGACAGATCGAGTGCTAGAGGGAGATTTCTCTCCAGATCCTACGAAATCGTGCATTACAGAATGCGTTAGTATCCATGGCGCTGAATAAATCGCAGAACTGAAATGTTCAGGAAGAGACTACTTCCATGAGAGCATGCCATTGAGAGTGTAATTCAATTGTACAAGTTAAGACTTTAGTTCATCATGCAAATCCTTTACATGTTTCAACACAAACAGACCTGTTGGAAGAGCCCACCTACGCAATTGCAGAGCTGGTTCGAGGGCCTTCGTGAGCCAGGCTAAGTCCAACTTCCATTTTCCATCGTTTGTATCTTCATCACCCGAGCTATAACTGTCACTCCCAGAATCATAGCGTTTCCTCTTCTGAATCTCAGACCTCAAAGAGACATTAGTAGATGTCTCCTTCACTCCCTGTACCTGTTCTAACTCGTTTTCCGGCTTGTCTGATTTTGACAACTGCGACTGAAAACGGCTGATAACATTGTAAACGATTCCTTGGTGCGGCCCTTGTCTCTTCTTGAGCGATGAATCTTCTATAACTGAAACTGGAAATTCTCAAGAATCAATACCAAGTTAGAGCCTTTTTCAAACTATATAAGACGAAATTGAGGGATTGCAAGACGCCACCGAACCAACACAATTTCTCAAAACCATAGCGAAGAAAGCAGGAATTTTTCAAACAATTAATTTCAAATACACCGACACAGAGAAATATCATTAGACAACTGACAATTTGTATACAAATTGTTCTTCATCGAACCATTCGAAGACGTCAATGTTCAACCATCGTATCATGGACCGGAGAAACGAAATAATGATAACAAAAAAGGAAGCATCCATCGGTTTAACCATTGAAAAAAGATTCCATCAAGAAAAGGCGAGAAAGTTCTAGACGAGAGAGCAAGAGTAACGAGAGCTTACAGAAACTGTAGCGAAAACGATTCATCGACTGATTAACCATTGGGCAAACTCAGAAATGGATTTTCCTGCCAAACCACGTTTCCTTATTCCGATGAAAAATTGCCGCAGAAAGTAAGATAGAATGCGCCCCGACGTGAGAACCCGCCGGGGAAAGCCGCGGCGCGTGTCAAAAGCTAACCACTGAGCCGGAGAAAGGCCGAAAAACAACTCGGAGAGTGAGAGACAGATGACCGACTGAGTCGCCGTCACCGACTCGGCACTTCTCCAAACTGGTATACTGACTTATGGGCTTAATTGGGCCCATTTTCGGCCCAATGTAAATTAAAAGGTACTACGAGGGCAATTGCGTCATTAGGAAAAACTGGAGGGAACCCAAACAAACCCTAATGTCACCAATCGACAGTAAAATTGTGTATATAAGCGTCTACTTAGATTAGGGTTCCGTTATGTTGCCATCGTTCGTCGTCTTCTCCGAGGCTTGTTCTTATGGGTTGCAGTCCTCCATTGGATATGCGAATTTGGGTTTGCTCTGTGGTTTTGTTCTCTAGTTTTGAAGAAAAGATTGCGTTTTTTCCTTGTTATTTTCGTTGAATCGTTGGGAGTGGAGGAAGAAATGATGATAGAAAGATGATTCCCTATTGGTTTGATCGCCGAGATGATGGCATCGACCTTTGTATTAGCTCTATCTGATCCTCCTCCTCCTCCTGGATTCCAATTTAACTGTTCTTCGTTGTCTGAAATTTCGTTTTGGTTGTCGGATAAAGAGAAAAAAAAAAGAGAATGAAATGATGAACACAGTTATTGTTTCCCTATTGGTTTGATCGCCGAGATGATGGCATCTCACGTATTAGCTCTATCTGATCATTCTCTTAGTTTTAGTCGATCGAGGTGTCGTTCTTTGATTGGTTTCTCGCCTTTTGTTGAAAGCAATTGCTCGTTTTTACAATGCAAGAGCAGCAGAATAAGATCTTGAAACTGGAATTTATTGCGAAATCCGATGGGCAATTTGAGAAGCGACTTCAATGGTATAAAGAATCAGTATACCAGAAGTTTATGTACAGGTACTTGTTAGTATCTACAATGGCGGTTTGGATTTTGTTCTTTGCATCGACTGTCGTAAACAGTTCATAGATCTATCAAGTTTCATGGCGGAATGGCGCAGTCTCCAAATACAGCTCTTACGAAATCACACAGAAAAGGCATAAATCCCTGTTCTTATTTCATATGAAAAAAAGAAAAAACGAAATGATTGCCAGTTATATATGTAAGCAATCCGAACAAAACTGCGGCGTGGTATTGTAGTTACTTGAGCATCTTTGAAAGCGAAAGCGAAAAATGGCCGCCATTGTTCCCATGAACTCATTCTGTTGTTCAGTTCGCTCTATCTCTTTCATCATTGCCAGTTCCTTTGTGACCATCTTCTCTTGGGTTCTGGCTGGCTCAAACATCAAGTTCTGGTTCTACCAGCTCCTCCTTTTGCTTTTTCGGTTCGTGGGTTTGAGTCGGAACGCAGAGATTTTCCCTCATGGGTCTGTTTGTCGTGAAATATCATGAAAATGTGAAAGGTTGCGTCTTTGGAAGAAAGGATCATGCTCTCTGCTTGTCTGTATTGTGAGATTCGCATATGATAGTGTGTTTGACGTAATGTCTCAATGTCGACATCTTAACTATCCCAAGTTTTGATATTGTGCCTGGATCTTGTTCTGGGTTCATATGCGCTTACATGGTGACAGATTCTCAGGGTCGAGAGTAGCTTTCTTTGTTGTTTGCCATTTTCTGACAAAAACAGAAGCTTGCATCTATCACTATTTTATGGTTTTTGTACATTCTTGGTTTTACAGTCATACAGAAACCTCCTTGTCCAACACATGTTCTGGGTAGCACTCGTCAGATCCTCTGAGTCTTGGCTCGGCCGAAACGAAAACATTCTGCCGGTCAATCAGTTTTAACGGTCATGATTCAGGCACCCGTCTTCAAACACGTGTGCATCTTAGTGTTTGGTCGAGATGTTCTCCATTGAAACCAGGTCGTGAGGCTTTCCCTCTTCTTTCTCCGCAGAGCAGTGTACAGGTGACGACTGAAGAGGATTTAGAAGCCATTGCCAATATCAAGAGCACAGTTGCAAGAGTCAAAGAGACAGCTGAAGAATCATCAATCATATAAGAGGAATAACAGATTTATATTTGAATCAAAATTTGGTTTACAAGCCACTCCTTACACCGTATTACAGAAGGCTGTAGGGAGACCCATGGGTAAGAAGTGTACACAGATTGAACCCGGAAACAACTATTACAAAAGGATGGTGTTAGATGACGTAAGTTTGAACCAATGTTCAGTTGGGTACGACACTTGTTGACGACGACAAACTATGTCAATCCGAACGATTTCAGATTAATATCTATAATAAAAAAAAATTATTTGTCAAGATCTGTGAAACATAGTTTCTTTAAATTCGATTTTCGTGTCATCTCTAAAGTTTTGAGGTTATTGGAGTACGGTGAATTCGTAGGATATAACGATCGCATATTCGGAAGAAATTTTTTCCGAATACCAAGCGAACTCAAAGAGAGATATGAGCATAGTTGTGGATGCTCAATAGTTTTTTGTTGTGGTGTGTCAAATGAGATAAACAAGACCCCTACTTATACTAGTTGAGATTATCTCACATTAATATATATAGAATCAATTAGATTTCAATTTGATACCATAATCAATGAATTTTCTGCCGATTTTATTACGATTTCACTTTCCAATCAATCAAGAATATTTTTTCATTATTCTGCAGATTTTCCATCAAGATTTTTAGAACCTTCTATGAACCAGACTTCTAATCCATTCTCAAGACTATGCCCGTTTTGATTCTATCAAATAAACCAAATCCAATCGCAGTCTGCCATTCGTCCTCCTTGGATAGAAAGGAGAGCATTCCTCATTCCGTGATCTGGCTTCCGATGGATGACATGGATAGGTTGTTCCTGGTTTTGAAAGATTCAGTTGTTTCTTTTCCGCCATATTGCATAAGCGACGGACTGTAGTAGTAGCTTGACAATCATAGTCCGACTTTTACTCTGGTCATTAGATGGTCGTGTTATCCAACTCAAACAATCAGACAATCAAAGAGGCAGGGAACTCCAACAACAACGCACGGGCAAAGTGTGACCATACCTCGACGCTAAAGGGAAAGGAAAAGAAGAGGTGTTGGTGCGTCTGGCGGCATAGAGACTGATGGCCGGATAGCATTCTTCATCGGCTAAGCCAATCCTTAGTAGGTAACCGTTGGAGGATAGCTTGCCATTGTAGAAGGGCCAGTTGAGAGGTTGATCAGTGCCGAAATCAAACCAGACCATACCAAGTGACTTGAAGACTGAGAGATCGAATCTGTTATCAATTGCAGTTTCCGCACATTCCACGAGAGTGTAAATGATGGATTTATATCTTACAAACATTGTTTTTCGAGAAGCGAATAGATTCACATAAAACGAATGAAATCTTCTTACCACTTGTCCAGTAGCTACACCCTACTTTTAATTCTTGAGCAAACACTAATGTCCCAAGCTCTCACAGTTCATCTTCCTCGTACCCGACAAGAAGAGGAACAAGCCAAGGGAGAAGAATTTGGGTGATAAGTTTATGTTGCGCAGAATCATGTACTGAATGACCGTCTGGTTTTGTTTTTTGGATTACTTAGGATGCAAGGTAGGGCAAATTTTGGAGAGAAAAAAAAAACTAGTTCTTCATGTGTTTAAGATAGGGAGAATTTCCGAAAAAAATATTGAACTGGCTGAAATGTATTATATGTTAACGAATTCAATATGTTGTAATGTTCTAACGAAATTGCGCACCAAACATAATAAAATTGTTAGCCATGATTAGTTATCGACCGCCATATATTCTCTCGAATCTGGGTATTTTTAAGCACACGTGTCAGCTTTTAAGAGACACGTCGACTCTGAGCCAACAGGTGACGGTAGCCCAAAATCGTAATAACCAAGGGCAGTCGAGGGCAAATTAGGAAGTTCAAGAAAATAAGAGTACCGTCCCTAATCGCAAAACCCTAAAGCGTATCGTACACACGGAATATATTACGTCGGCCACACATTTGCGTTCGGCCTTCGGGTTTCTATCCTTTGTTCCTTTCACGCGCAGATCGGAGTTCGGGAGATTCAATCACAGCAACCCTATCTTTTTCAATTCAGGTGCAGTTCTTGATTGCTCTGGATCTATATCTTGTTCGGCATATTTTCTCTGCGATCGGTTTGTGTTTTGTATGGATATTTCCTGTTCGATTTCTGTCTTAAGTTGAACAGGGAATAGTTAATTTAAGGATCGATTACAGGGGTTTCCACCGTTTGTGCTTGAGTATCGGTGCTTAAAATCGATTTTTTGTTCTTCCGCGGGATTTGAGTTATGCTGTTTGATGTTACACCGAATTTTTAATGGGGGAAATTTTATTATGTGTAGGAGGATTTGAATTAGCTTCTTGTGTGGATTCTTCTTTTAGATATGTGTAGTGGTTCTACTATGATTCTGTTTAATTTTACTTTGCATAGGGTTTTATTGAGTTCTTTGCCTTCAATTGCCTTATCTTGTATTTTCTCGTGTGGCTTGCAGGTCCCTGTACCTTCGTGTGTTTAGCTTCTGCTGAGAAAGATGGCTTCTCGTTTTTTTGCCCAGGTTTCATTCCCCAACTCTTGTACACTATATCACAATTGTTTTACTTTGGTATATTGACTTGCCTCGTTTGTGTGCTTTCTTCCTTTTTCACATCGATTTTTTTCCTTGCCTGTAGGGTGGAAGTGACAGTGAGGACGAGAGTGAGTATGAGGAAGAGGTCGATGAGGTCCCAGGCGGTGATTCTGCCGGTGGGATTAATTCACGTTACCTTCCAGGTAATGCAAGTGACAGCGATGATTCTGATGGGCAGAGGCGTGTGGTTAGGTCAGCCAAAGATAAGCGTTTTGAAGAGATGACAAGCACCATAGAACAGATGAAGAATGCCATGAAGATCAATGACTGGGTTAGCCTGCAGGAGAATTTTGAGAAACTCAACAAACAGCTGGAAAAGGTCATGAGGGTTACGGAGGCTGTGAAGGTTCCTACAATGTACATCAAAACCCTTGTGATGTTGGAGGACTTCTTAAATCAAACTCTGGCAAATAAGGAAGCCAAGAAGAAGATGAGCCCCAGTAACTCCAAGGCATTGAACTCGATGAAACAGAAATTGAAGAAGAACAATAAGCAGTATGAAGATGCAATTAATAAGTATAGGGAGTCTCCAGAGAGTGAGGGAGAGAAGGAAGAGGAAGATGATGAAGATGAAGATGAGGAAGAGGAAGACGAGTTTGAGGAAGATGTTCCAAACCTAGGGCCAGAATCTGAAGAAGAGGACGAGGAGGAATCTGCAGACAAGGGGGATCGCTCGTGGGAGAAGATGCTCAGTAGGAAAGATAAACTTATGGATAAGTTGTTTATGAAAGATCCTAAGGAGATTACATGGGATACTGTCAACAAGAAGTTCAAAGAAATTGTGGCTGCCCGTGGTAGGAAGGGAACCGGTCGATTTGAACAGGTTGAACAGCTTACATTCTTGACCAAGATTGCCAAGACTCCTGCACAGAAGCTCGAAATCTTGTTTAGTGTTATTTCTGCGCAGTTTGATGTGAATCCAGGTCTCAGCGGACACATGCCTATCAATGTCTGGAAGAAATGTGTGCAGAACATGCTCACCATACTGGACATTCTTGTCAAGTACACTAACATTGTTGTGGATGATACAGTTGAACCTGATGAGAATGAAACTCAAAAACCAGCTGATTTTGACGGAACGATTCGGGTCTGGGGTAACTTGGTTGCCTTCTTAGAGAGGATAGATACCGAGTTTTTCAAGAGCTTGCAGTGCATAGATCCTCACACTCGCGAGTATGTAGAGAGACTGAGGGACGAACCCATGTTTTTGGCTCTTGCTCAGAACATTCAGGACTACATAGAGCGAGTTGGGGATCTTAAAGCTTGTGCCAAGGTAGCCTTAAGACGAGTTGAGCTTATTTACTACAAGCCACAGGAAGTTTATGATGCTATGAGGAAATTGGCTGAGTTGGTGGAAGCAGATGAAGAAAGTGAGGAACCGAATGAGGGAGCTGGACCTCCATCTTCCTTCATCGTCGTTCCGGAGGTGGTCCCTCGTAAGCCCACCTTCCCAGAGAGTAGCCGAGCTATGATGGATATTCTCGTGTCTCTTATTTACAAGTACGGAGATGAGCGGACCAAAGCCCGTGCAATGCTTTGCGATATCTACCACCATGCTTTGATGGACAAGTTTTCGACTGCTAGAGATTTGTTGCTGATGAGTCATCTGCAGGACAATATTCAGCACATGGATATCTCGACTCAAATCCTCTTCAACAGGACCATGGCTCAGCTCAGTCTCTGCGCATTCCGGGCTGGAATGATCACTGAGGCTCACAGCTGCCTTTCTGAGCTGTATTCTGGTCAAAGGGTGAGGGAGTTGCTCGCTCAAGGTGTCTCTCAAAGTCGGTATCATGAGAAGACCCCCGAGCAGGTACTACTTTCTGTTGCAATCTCGGGGATTTTTGAGGTTTTGTGCTGTCATTATTCTTTATCAGTGGATTCATGTTTTGGACTGAAGCTCGTTGTGTAATTCTTTTTTGTCTGACAGGAAAGGTTGGAAAGAAGAAGACAAATGCCGTACCACATGCACATAAATCTCGAGCTTCTGGAGGCTGTTCATCTCATCTGTGCAATGCTGCTGGAGGTCCCCAACATGGCGGCCAACTCGCATGACGGCAAACGCAAGCTGATAAGCAAGAATTTCCGCCGCTTGCTCGAGATGAGCGAGAGGCAAGCATTCACCGGCCCTCCCGAGAATGTACGTGACCACGTGATGGCAGCCACCCGAGCCCTCACCAGAGGGGACTTCCAAAAGGCCTTTGACGTTTTGAACTCCCTCGATGTCTGGAGGCTGCTCAAGAACCGGGAAACCGTCCTGGATATGGTGAAGGCCAGGATCAAAGAAGAGGCACTAAGGACGTATCTCTTTACGTACTCGACCTCTTACGAGTCGATGGGCCTCGACCAATTGGCAAAGATGTTTGATTTATCCGAGGCAGAGGTCCACAGCATTGTGAGCAAGATGATGGTAAACGAAGAGATACATGCGAGCTGGGACCAGCCAAGCCGATGCATAGTCTTCCAGGAAGTGAAGGAGAGCAGGCTACAAGCACTGGCCTTCCAGTTAACGGAGAAGCTATCGATACTGGCAGAAAGCAATGAGAGGGCAATGGAGGCGAGGACAGGTGGTGGAGGACTTGATCTTAACGCAAGGAGAAGGGACAACACACAGGACTATGCGGCGGCTGTAGCAGGAGGAGTGTCATCATACACACAAGGAAGACGAGGAGGAGGTGGGCGAATGTCGGGGATTGGTCACCAGAACAGGGAATGGAGTGGTCAGAACCGAAGAGGCGGCTCGGGGAACAGCTCGGGCCGCATGGTCAGTCTTAACCGAGGAAACCGTGCCTAAGAGAATTCGGTGGCTGAGAAGCAACAACCCCCCCTTTTTTTTTGCGTCAGAGGACTTGCTTCTGTTTTGATCGAAACCAAATGGATAAGTAGTCGGAGGAGAACAAGCTTTTGTTGTTCGCATTGGTTCCGTTTGTGTTTTCCTCAATATTAAATCTCGAATTACAAATTTTTTCAGTCGGACGTTTTCTTTACGATCTTATTTCTGCTCATGAGTACAAGAGTTCATTATGTTGGATCTTCCGAGGGAAAGGGGTCTTCTTACCCAGCTTTTACGTCTTGATACATGTTCTTACTGCCCGATGCACGAATCCTCATTTGCTTCAACAATAGTTTCTGGGTTTTATTTGGTAAATGATTAAAAAAAAAATCCTACTACTTAACAATATATAGCAAAACTGAAACAAAAAAGAGAGGGAACAGTGGACGGGAAAAGGGGAAGAAGCAACGTGAAAATAAAATTAGAATATCTCGCAAGTAAAGACACGAGTCTGAGCAGCCAAACAATCTCATAGGTGTTTCATTTCAACTCTCTCTCCTTTGCTACCATTTTCTCTTCTTCGTCTTCTTCATCCTCATTGGGGTTGAGGGGATGGATGGTGGGAATGATACGTTTGCCTACAAAGTAGGACAAAGGAAGAGTGTCCTCCTCGCCTACAATAATACACTATTCCGGGCAGGACACTAAAAATCGATTTAAAAAACAAAACAAAAGAAGCAACCACTGAACACAATTGCGTAGAGCCGAACTTGCGGGGAGAGAGGGTCTTTACGGCGGGGAGAGTCACAGGAAGTAGTCAGGGGTCCTTCGAGTAACATCTGGTTCTCCTCTCCTCGGTGCTGGTTCAAACTGCAGAATCCCACCCATTTAGCTCTTTTTACTTACTTTCCTTTCAAAGAAACCAGGCTTCCAGCCCATCAAATTATATATATATATATAGATAGCAACGCAATGCAATGCAAAAGACCTGGATGAACGTGTGGCCCCTGCAGTCATCGACCTCAAGAATCGATGCCATGTTTCCACACCGATAGCAGTAGTTCGGTGCACTGAATATAGTTACCACCTTTTGCTCCTGCCAACCGAAACAAAAATACACAGATGAACGAAGGATCTTAGACTGGCAAACACCACTGCAGGGAAGAGAGGTTCGATTGGATTACATGTGCCCAGTTGAATCCATCCATAACCAGCTGATGGGCTCGGGCAATGAGTTTTAAGCTGTTAGCGTGATTGAATTGTTCAGATATGTCCTGTGGAAACAGAATGCACAAAAGATAATCAATCAAATACTACCCAGAGCAATAGCAGATTGAGGACCACCCTCCAAAACGTAGATTTTGTAATTTACCTGACCAAAAGTATATCCAGCACCACGAGGTGAGATCCCCCAACCACATCGGTCATCAGGGTCAGACCATAACAAATCACACATGGGTCCTTCATGCGGAACTTCTTGCACTCTGTCAAAATTCCTTATGTTGTCAAGGGTTTCAATAGATGGGGACAATCCACCATGAAGACAGAATATTTCGGATTCAACCTGCAAAGAAGAAATAAGACATGAGATGCATAAACTGATGGTTTGGTGGTGGAAAAACTCATTCATGCAACATTCAGATCAGTGAGACAAGTCATAGTTAAAAGATGTTTCATTTTCAGTGTAATGGTTGTTACTAACAGATGCAATTTAAATCTCTCTATCGACAGCATCTTAAGAATAAATATAGCTTCAAATTGACAGGAGGATAGAAGAATGCAGGATCAGATTACTCTTCTTCTGGATACTAACTTCATAAATGAGGAAACAAAGGTACAAGGTAATGTAATAGGACTAACCAAGGCTGTCAGCGGAAAATAGTCAAAGAGGTCTGTGAAGATTTTCCATACATTGGCATTGCCGTACCTGCAAATAGATGAAACTGCGGTAAACAAATTGTGGCAGACATAACCCAAATGAATTTCCTGCTACTGTAAAAGGGCAATACATGTTGAATCAGATGCATTTTACACAGCAATTGGTGGAAGACTATGCTGCGGATGCAAAAAATACCACATTATTCTAATGAGCAACCAATTAAAGATCAATATAAATAAACAAAAATTGGGAGAAAGCGACAACTTTAGGAACCAACGGACATGAGCAGCTAGAACAACAAAAAGGACAAGTGTAAATGACATCCTAACAAACTAGAAGATTTTTTGGCATGATTGATGTGGATTAATAATCGCAGATTAGACACAACATAGATGTTTGCCAGAAGACTCACTTCCGCAGGCATTCGTCATAGAATCCATAAACTTGAGTGATCTGCCAGAGGGAAGCAAACAAAAAAGGTCTTGTTTATGCCAGATTGAGTAATTATCTCAGTATAGTGCTTAACTCAGAAGGTCAGTGTACAAGTGAAAACACAAAACAATTAGTATACCTGACGACTTTCATGGTTTCCTCGGAGAATAGTAATTCGCTGAGGGTACCGTACTTTCAAGGAAACTAACAGCTGGAAAGGGGAAAAGAAAGACAAGAGTTACATACTTCATATCATAATCCAGAATAAGCACATACATAAACAAATCAACTGAGGCAACTCTAGATGCTTAATCAGTTTAGTATGACATGTAATATCATATTGTCAGCATTGGGCACAAAGATATATTATTTCCACTAAAAAGAAGAAAGAAAAACAAGTAACCATCCGAGAAAAAAGTTATTGAAAAAGTAGATAGCAAAACCCCAGTATGTAAACAATATATTTAATAGCTTAGCATACAAGAAAGTATCTTTAGACTTGAACAAACAGTATGCCTCAATGAATAAAAAGGAAGTCAGAAGATGGTATAAGCAAATCTTCTCACCGTAACAGTTTCAACAGAATAATATCCACGGTCCACATAGTCTCCCATAAACAGATAATTGGTATCTGGACACTGCCAAAAAGAGCAAATTTACAAGCATCAGATTACAATGAGCTAATTGATGACAGGCGAAAAAGAGAATATAAAATTGAAACAGAAATCTAATTAACAATTTCAAACTTAACGCAGAGAAACGGAAGTACAGTATTCTGATTATCTAGCATACACAGTTCCTGGGAACTTTTAAACCCCTGGTTAGACCGAACAATTTGTTATAAAGATGCAAGATAGTACATCTAAAGTAATTACCTGTCCCCCTATACGGAAAAGCTCTGCAAGATCATGGAACTGTCCATGAATGTCACCACAGATTGTGACAGGGCTTTTCACAGGCTGCATGCAAGGAAAAAATGAATTACTTTCCTTGAATCAAACAATAAGGGATGATATGGACGGAAATTAATTCACTGCTAACTGCACAACCTACCACGTCAATTATAATCACCAAGATAGATGGAAAATTCAAAGAGGCAAACATGTCAAATAGAAAGAGATGAGACATCAAGAACTGACCTGTACGTTGCTTTCTTCCATCAAGATCTCCTTTGCTTTCTCGCATAGTGCTCTGACCTAAGGAAAACAAAATAATACTGCACATCATAATTCGCCTGTCACCTCTTTTGTTCTAAAGAAATAAAAGAGACAAATACTAATAACCACTATAACAAATAATACTTAAAAACATTGAACAGTACCAACTTGTCACAAGCAGCAACCACGGGAAAATTTACAAAATGCCCACCTACAAAATATTGATCAGGTTTCGCGCAATATTAGCTCTTTAAGGTCTTTACCGAGTTGCAACATCTCTTACACAAACAAGAACTTTTTTTCTAGGCTTTCTTTTAATTGTCCTAAAATAAACGGCCGCAGATGCAGCCAACTAGATGCAGGAAGATCCCACATTCAATCACCAGCTTAATGACCTAAAACCTTAGGCGAACCACCAGGAGCCCAGTAATCAGACGAGCCTACATTATCAGACAAATTAGATGCGACCTAATCCCTTCAGATTCAGAGCCCTATGCAGCCAAAATTCACCGTAAATCAACCATTTTTCTCGGCCCGTACAAATACTAAAAACAAATGAATACCCCCGAGAATATACACATACGAAGAGATCTACCATTTCCGGAAGATCTTCATTTGGTTGAATCAAAACCCTCGAAATCAAATCCAATACTCACATACTCAATGAGACCTCAACAAGACAAAACAACCCTCTGATTCGAAACATAGCAGGAGATTTAAACACCGCTACCACCAGCGGTCACACCAGCAAACTAAAACCCGGATCCAATTAAACACCGGAAAACAAAAGATGACAAAAAATGCTATCATCTAAGGAACAATCGGGAGCACCTGTTGCTCCGAGAGGGGCTTGCACTGCATGAGCTGCGAGATCTGCTCATCCAGATCGAGGGTTGATTCCGTCGGAAGCGAATTAGCGCCCATTTTCGCAACTTCTTGTCCGCCCTCTTCGTGTCTTCCGATCCGGAAAACAGATCAGAAACCGGGACCAGGTTTCAAGATTACGGACTGCCCTAACCCTAAATTGGACGGATTCTGCGTATTCTTCTTCTCTCTCTCTCTCGCTCTCTCTCCCCACAGTGAAAGAGGATGAAAATGGGGAAGAGCGCGAGTGGGTTTGTAGCCTTGGAGCCATCGAAGTGGAATTACCTAAATACCCTTAAAACAATCATCTAACCCCAAACAACGAACGACCATGTTGAGCCACGTGTGCGAATGATTTACTTATTACTACTCTGATAATCGCTCTATAAATGCCTTTCGTGTTATATGATTTATTTTTTTTGTCTATTATGATCAAATTCGTTATAACGAATCACACTCAATTTCTGTTTCTAAATAACAAATTTAATATCTTTTATTGCTCTATGAAAAAAAAAACTATAAGAAGAATATAAAATGCCCTTTCCATCCGGTCCAACACAACTTTGCTATACATTTATATACACATGTTTTATCTGACTTCTTCATTATATGAGCATGTATAGAATGTAAGGATATATAACCATTAATTCATATAAATTGTTTTGAAAATATTCCTATTGAAATTGAAATATATTAATTATTATAATAGACAAGCGATTTTTTAGGCGATCTTTTTTTTAAACTAAAATAAATATATATATTATTTGACTGTATGGTAGAATATTTCTCTACTCGCTTTTATAAAATAAAAATAAGGAAAATAGAGATGGAAATGTGAACTCGAAACATGCGAATAGAATATCTTTTCTTTTCCGGACGCAAATCTATATATATATTAATAAAGATGTTTAAAGAGATTTGGTGAGGACACCTAAGCATCCTAGGTGGAAGTTTTGTAGATTTTGATTGGCTTATAAACTAATGATGACATATAATCTAATGAAGAGCATATTTATCATTTAAATGGATAATTATGAAAAAATATTAGACAATTACATGAGGATTATTAAAAAAATTAATATATCAAAGATATGATTTAATAAAAGTAAAAAAATATTTATATATTTCTAAAATTCACATACATATATATATTGTGTAAGTTAAAAATATATGATGTTCTAATTATATATATATATATATAGTGTAATTATATATGTGTGTGTAAATGAAAAAATTATGATTTTAAAACAATGTATCTAATTAATATAAACTAACATATTAATATATCAAAAAGATTATATGAAGCCACCTAATATATCTATAAAGATTATTTTCGAAATTAGAATAAATATTTTTATTTTTATTTACATTATATTCATCATTGTATGTATATATCCACTAAAAGACTAATGAATGATTTTCTAATTATCGTTTTTTATAAAAAAAAATATTCATTTAATTATAAAAAAAACGTTTGAGTATGAGTAAATACATAGATTTATTTTTGTTTTAAATACATTCATTATTGTAATTTTCAATTATATTTCACATTAGAGTAAAAAAATTAAAACGTGTCGCCATAATTTATTATCCCACTAATCACTATATTTATTATTAAAATGTTGATTACGTTTGGCTATATTAAAAGTCACGTAGCAAAATTTACAATATAATTACATGACACATCATCATCTACATGGAAGTTTTTGTATTTTTATTGGTTCATCAATTTCGCCATGTAAAAATTAAAAAACGCTTTATTGGAGTAATTGAACCATTCACCTTACCTTTCAAATCATAATTGTAATTTATTGCCTTTAAAATAAAAACGGAACACTCTTGAATTAAAGTGGTATTCATTCCTCCACTAATAAACATATAAAAATGTGGTATCCTTTTCCCATGTAAGTGCAATTAATAATAACGGATACTCAAAAAACAAACAAAAAGGATAAAAAATAAATAAATCCGCGAAAAGTCTACAACGGGTTGCGCATCATTCCAGCGATGGAGGAGACAGGGGCAGCGGCGACGATGATGGGAGGGTGAAGGGTTTGATAGAGAAGGCAACGAACTTGACGGCCCGTGAGGTTGGCCTGCGTCTGCTCAAGGCAATCGAATATTGTATCTGATATTCTGATTCGGATCTCCTCCTCGCTTCGTAAACCCTAATGGGCCTCATGAAACATGATCACTCTCAAGTATGTCCTTGCGTTTTCTTAGGTCTTCGATGTTTTCGGTCCATTTAGGGGGTTATTAATTCACGAGTTTATAGTCTCTTGTGTTGTTCTCCGTTCCTGGTTGAATTAGTGCGAAAAATGAAATAATAATAACTTGGTCCCGGGCGAGCGCTAACAGATGATTAAGTTGTTAGTGATGAGTGGGAGTGGGGATTCTTCCGGTGATTTCCAAAGCATCAGAGATGTCATCTGCAACGCTGGTGTTGGTGTCGGCGCTGGTAAGTTCGATGATATTTCTTCTGCTTTAGGATTCTTTTCGCTTTGATCGATGATTTTTTTTAGGTGAGTTGTGTTTTATTGGATTATTGTTTTTGGATTGATGTGGAAATTCAAGGGCGATCGCTGCGATATTTGTTTATCCACTGCATGTGATCAAGACAAGATTACAAGTTCTTGGTCTTCCGAAAACTCCAACGGGCCAAAAGAGGTTATCATGATGCACAGAAAGAATAAGCCTCGATTAAGAAAAACAAATGGTGGGAAAAAAGGACGTGATACACATGAGATTGAAGATGAATCCAAGAAAGGCCTGTAAGAAATGTTTGTAAGTTGTCTTTGTTTTCAATATTTCATTTAATCTTTTTAATAATTTTCTCATGATGTCACTATTTTAAGAGAAATGATATTCAAGTCAGATTAAAGAATAAATATGATGATATATACAAAACAT
>NW_010970490.1:1121385-1123471 GCF_000463585.1 Tarenaya hassleriana | reverse complement strand
TCTATAAAAAAAAACTGACATACTCGACTTACAATGTCGAAGAATAATGTTTTTGAAAGATTTATTTATGTATATAAAATTTATCTATTAATTTTATTATTTATTTTTTTCTTTGATTATTTATTTTATTATTCTTTTAATAATGAATCGAGTAATGAAATGTATGTTATATTGATTGATAGAATGAGCTTAATTAATAGTGATGTACATAATTATTAAAACAATATTATGAAAATTAAATAAAAACTTTTAAAATGTACAAGTGAATAGACAAAAATAAAATAATAGAGAAATTTAACAAAAAATAATTATTTTTAATAAAATGAGATTTTATTGATTTATAACAGCACAATAGATAAACTAAAAATATAATTATGAAAAAATTATGATAAAACTAAATTGTAAGATTTTAAAATAAAATTAGAAAAAATAAAATTGTGAGAAAATTTTTTTATCGCAATCAATACTATAAAAAATGCAAAAAAATATCTAACCATATATATACTTGAGATACTTTTTTTTGTTAATCTACTTCAAATATTTTTACTAACAATTTTTCACAATAAAACAAATTATCTGCACATTTTTAACTATATTCATATCAACATATCACCTTTCTTATTAATAGGGAAATGTTTTTCTATTATTGATAATGAGAAAAATACATCATAATATATAGCAAAATACAATAGAATATTCTAGGCATAATATCTAGGGTAAATCATAACAATATTAATGATAATATTCTAAGAATAATATATTCATATATGCCCCCTCAAGATGAATCATCTATGATGAATACAATCTTGTTACATAAAAACTGAAAACTGAAATTGTGATCGTATTAAACGAATCATTTTCCATGTGGTGGTGTAGTCCAGACTTGAGTTGGTGTTGCTTGATAACGTTTGAAGAGCTTGAGAGTTGTATTCTCAGAGGCTGATGTGGCACGGATGTGCGGCGCATATGTGCGAGTTGGGTTGCGCGACAATGAGGTCGGCAGCGCAAAAAAAAAATTGCGATGTGTATAGCGGCTAGGCCGGAGAAAAGAAAAAAAAAATGGGCGCAAAAGCGCGACACATAATGCGTGATAGTCTAGCAGCGGAACAAGAGAAGAAAATAAAAATAAGTGACGCAAATACGTGGATCGACGATCGGAGTTTTCCAATCGAAAGAGGCTAATAGCCATGTTTAAAGAGCTTACAACGGCTAGGGTTGACGTCGATAAACGAACGTCGTTAGAGAAAAAAAAATAGCACATCGGCTAGGGTTGACGTCGATAAACGAACATCGTCGTTAAAAAAAAAAGCACATCGGCTAGGGTTGACATCCATAAACGAACATCGTCGTTTAAAAAAAAATAGCACATCGGCTAGGGTTGACGGTGATGAACACCGCCGTCGGGAAAAAAAATAGAAGAAAAAAGAGCAAAATAAATTTAAAACGATACTCAAGACAATGATACTATTGGATTTAGTACATCGTTGTCATCTTCATCGTCGCTTTCGGATTCGACCGACATTGTTGATGAGAAGAAGGAAAAAAAAATTAGAGCAAAAACCGAAGCTCTGATACCATAATAGGGAAATGTTTTTCTATTATTGATAATGAGAAAAATACATCATAATATATAGCAAAATACAATAGAATATTCTAGGCATAATATCTAGGGTAAATCATAACAATATTAATGATAATATTCTAAGAATAATATATTCATATACTTATTTCTCTAAAGGGAACCTTAGAACTTTATATCATGTTATATAAAAATAAAATGATCACTTTTTTAAAAAATGACAATATTATTAGAAAACCATGTAAAAATTAAAAAAAGTATATTTTATATTACAGTTATGTATATTTGTAAACCCTCGGTTGTATGACTCCCTAGACCGTCTAACTAACCCTCCTAGTAAAGTCCAAGACTATTCCCGCTAGCTAACCCGAGGATTACACCCGACGTCTGCCCGTCTCCTAAGTCTATCCCGACTTTCCCGAGACTAACCTGAGTCATACTACCGAAACCCGCTAGATACCTAGCCCGGATCCCCGTGAAGACTATACTACCTATAGGTATACGACT
>NW_010970490.1:1119962-1120680 GCF_000463585.1 Tarenaya hassleriana | reverse complement strand
AACACGCTCTAACCCTAGTCTATCGGTCCTAAACCTAGGTACGTCTATACCTAATCAGACCTTCTAGACTAAGAGAACACAACCTAACGGGACTTAACCTAGGTACTTAACCTAAACCGATCTAACGGACTCTAACCCAAACCTAACCGGACTTCACCCTAGGTACACCTTACCTAAACGGATCTAATACACTCTAGACTAGACCTGATTGGACTTAACACAAGGTATATTTCTACCTAACCGACCGCTTAGACTCTCGCACAAACCTGATTGGACTTACCCTAGACATAATTTTGTCTAACCGACCTATTAGACTCGAAACACAGCCTACCTTAAGACCGGATTACGTCTAACCAGACCTAACTTAAGGCTAACCGGACCTGATTATGTCTAATCAGACCTATAACACCGAGTCTACATGGCCCCCAACAAAGTCCTAACCAGTCCTACGATCCCGAGTCTATCTAGTCCCTCACAAAGTCCTAATCAGACCTACCCAAGTGATACCTAGACCCTAACAGCCCTAGTTAGATAACCAAAAGTCCCGACTAGACCACCACAACACCTTAATCAGACTTAAGCCAATCCTAATTGACCAACCCCTGATTAGATGACCATAAGTCCTAGTTAGACACCTAAAAGTCCTAATCACCAAACCTAAGCCAACCCTAATGACTTACCAACCCCTGATTAGACTTTTAGCACCCTAATCAGACCT
>NW_010970490.1:1118111-1118710 GCF_000463585.1 Tarenaya hassleriana | reverse complement strand
CAAGACCTAAACAGCACTTACAGACCTACATCAGACCTAAATTAGTCTCTTACAGATCTGTACCAGCCTATTTAAGCCTAACCCGACCTCTTACCCAGCTAAACGTAGTCAAATCCACCTATTCAGACCTATACGAAACAGAAACAGGAATCTATGACCTACATTAGCTAAACCGAGATCTAAAACAGGTCTATCCTTAGTATATTTCGCTAAACCAAGCCAAATTTGGATACTAGACCGACCTAACAGGTAAACCGATCACTACAGACCCTAATCTACCCTAAACCAGTCCATTATGCCCTAAACCAAACACCATCAGACCTAATTTGGACCATCCTAACCCTAAACCAGTTAGTTCTAGTCCTAATTATACACTCCGAACCCTAAAACTGACCCAATCTAGTCCTAACCACAAAATCAGATCCTAACCCGACCAATACAAGCCCTAATCAGATAAATCAGATCCTAAACAGACCTCTACCAGCCTAAAACCAATCTGATCTTATCAAATACCGGACCCAATTGACCTATACGGTCTAATTCTAGCCTAATTGGACGAACAGACCCTAACATTAGACCTAAACCAGTCTAAACCGGCC
>NW_010970490.1:1092700-1117984 GCF_000463585.1 Tarenaya hassleriana | reverse complement strand
CTCCTCCGCTATAACACACTTTTGTTTTCATGTTTATTATTCGCTAATTATGAATAAAAGATAACAAGTTTTCCCAAATTTCAACTAGACCGATTCATGTAACGTGGCGTCTGTTGGGTGAGTCGCACGATTTATGACTTTAACGGCTCCTAAGAGCCGTGAAAAAGACTGCTCTTTCGGTTGTCTATCCATCTCTAAATCCGGATGTAATATAGACACATACATCATCATATGTTTACCCCTTCTCCCACCCCTCGGAACTTCCAAAGTTATAAAAGACGGTGTCGTGTGAGTTGGAGTGACCATATATATTATATATATGGATGCATATGATGATATGAGAATCCAATTTGGAAGTTGACCCGTTACACCGTTAAAAGGACCAAAACCACCAGTGAGAGTCTGGTGAAATTGCGAGTGCTGCGTCGTGTCGACCACATTTCTCGTATCTGTTCCTTGCCAAGGTTCGCTCTCTCATCTCATCTCTTTCTTCCACTTTCTCTCGATTCTTCTCCTTTCCTCTATTTCTCCCACCACTCATAACCACTGTACTTTCTCTTCCTTTCCGCGTATAAGAAAAAAACCCTAGCTTGTTCCCCAATTCTTCGCTTCGGCTGCTTCCTCTCTTCCTTTCCGCTCTGCCCTTTCCAATTCGTCATCTGGGCATCCATCTCCTGTTCGATTCGGGTTTTTTGCTCCTGGGGTTTTCCAAATTTACGATCTTTTTCTCTTTTTGACTTCCGTTTAACCATTGGTTCCCTATTATTCAGATACAAGTAGCGCGGAATTTAACTATCCAATTTTCTCCGACATAAACCACAAAGAAGAAGAAGAATTGAGAGAAAAAGAGAAAAGATGGCGTCTGGCGGCGGAGAGGCGGAGAAAGTAGGAGAAATCGGGTCCGAGCCGAAACCGAAAGCGTCGGATTTAAGGAACAAGAGCGCCGGAGAACAATACTTCAGGGCGGATACGCTGGATTTCAAGAAGTGGGATTTGCAGTTGGAGCAGCAGCACCAGACCTCCGGCGTCGCCTGGTCCGATGAGAAGGAACCCTCAGCGCCCGGGACGCAAGAATGGGAGATTGACTTGTCCAAGCTCCACATTAAGCACGTCCTCGCTCACGGCACTTATGGCACCGTCTATCGCGGTGTCTACGACGGCCGAGACGTCGCAGGTACGCTGACCCGCCCAGATCATCCATAGCATCTGCTATTTTTAGGAAAATTGGATATCCATGGATAATCAAACATGATATTGCCGGAGATTTTTTGTTATTGGTCTCGACCTTCCGCTTTTATATGTATACAATACGGAATTCTTACATTCCGATTTGAAAGAAAAAAAATGCAGTGAAGGTGTTGGACTGGGGAGAGGACGGTTTCGCCACGGCTGCTGAAACTGCCGCCCTCAGGGCCTCATTCAAACAAGAAGTTGCTGTTTGGCATAAGCTTGACCATCCCAATGTCACAAAGGTACTCGCTTTTCCATCTGTTATCAACTCTATTTTTGCATCTTGGCCAATGTCATTTACTTTGTTTAAAGTTCATCGGAGCTTCAATGGGAACCTCCAATCTGAAGATCCCTTCTAGCGGCCGCGAGCATCCGCTTCCATCGAGGGCCTGTTGTGTTGTTGTGGAATATGTCCCCGGTGGCACGTTGAAGAAGTTCTTGATCAGGAACTACAGGAAGAAACTCCCCATCAAAGTTTTGATGCAGCTTGCTCTGGATCTTGCTAGAGGGTAACTGCAATATCTCTTCCTTCTCTTTCTTCTTCAAAGCATTCTAAATTTTGAAACTTACAAATGCCAAAATAGATTAACATTGACAATGTGATCTCTCATGTCCTTCAGCCTGAGTTATCTTCATTCCAAAAAGATCGTACATAGGGACGTGAAGACGGAGAACATGTTGTTAGATACCAACAGGACACTGAAGATTGCTGATTTTGGCGTTGCTCGAGTTGAAGCTCAGAATCCCAAAGACATGACCGGAGAAACTGGAACCCTCGGGTACATGGCCCCAGAAGTAGGCGACTCTGTTTTTTTTATACATAATTTAAAGAGCTGAGATTTAACATCTGGAGCAGGCAGGCTCTTGGATCATAAAGTTTGTGTCTTTGTTATGATGTTGTGTGTAAAGAAAGTGGGTCTTTGTTCGCTGAAAGGTGCTGGACGGGAAGCCTTACAACAGGAAATGCGATGTATACAGCTTTGGGATATGCATGTGGGAAATATACTGTTGTGACATGCCATTCGCTGACTGGAGCTTTGCGGAGCTTTCTCACGCGGTTGTTCATCAGGTTGGTTCATCTCCCCTCTCATGTAAAGAATTTGACCCTCTTTTGGATCTGAAGAAACCCTCCTTTTGTACGTGCCAAGAATGTGAGACCGGAGATTCCAAGGTGTTGTCCGAATGCGGTGGGGAGCATAATGAAGAAATGCTGGGACCCGAGTCCAGACAAGCGGCCGGAGATGGAGGAGGTGGTGGGGCTCCTTGAGGCGGTGGACACCAGCAAAGGGGGCGGCATGATACCTCCCGACCAGTTTCATGGCTGTGCCTGTTTCTTCAAGCCTCGTGGCCCCTGATCCAGATTCATCGCCTGCTTTGATATATGTATGCTTTTAAGGTTGCCGTGTTGTTGTTCCGTCTGTATTTCCCGTGACCGTGAGAGTATTGTTAATGTTACGATTGTACATCCGTCTGTGTATAGTGGTAACAGGTTTTGTGCTTTTCTTTTCAACAAGAGAGTTGGAGCAAAAATGCCTCTACGGTGTAATGCCGTCTTCTTTCTAGCTCCTCAGATCTCGCTTCCTGTCTGTGCGTAATGCCGAAGCCGTGGGCTTTTCACTCCTTCAAGCACAAGAACAAGAACTGTTACTGAACTGGAACTGATTAAAACTTACAGAGGATGTCAGATCATCAGAAGTTAGAACCTTAGCAAGTCCAAAGTCACCTAAGCCAGATGCGGTGCATGTTAATAATTTTCTCCACGAAACTTCGATATCGACACATTACAGAAACAAACCTATCTAGGAACTTACCAAGCCGTATGTCTTGATCTTTTGTCAAGAATATGTTAGAACACTGAAAAAGATAGTAAGACACTGTCAACCAAACATGTGGCCTAAAGAGGTCTCAGACAAAGACTTGAGCTCTAGGTATTTGAGGTTATATACTGTACCTTGACATCACGGTGAAGGATATGATTGGAATGCAGATAATCGAGTGCCATTAAGAGTTGTACAAGCCATTTGCAGAGTTTCTGCGTGTGACGTTCAATGATAAGTTTAGGCCAAATGGCTGTAGCCCAGTCAAGCATTGAGTTCGATCGAGCATGAAATGAATTACCCAGAGCAAATTCTGTTGGATCCCTATCGAAAAGCATCATTAGATCATGTTCTAACTGATATTATTTGATAGTGGTGATTCATAAGGTAGATCCGTCGTTCTTCACCAGCATGCCGTTTTAAACACTGGGGGATCAACCGCGTCTCCATTTCATATTTACACAAGAGAAATGCAGGGCAAAGCAAACAAGGCGTTTGTTGCTTGAATTACACGGCAGCTTCTTTGAAGCTCTTGGTCAACCAGATGGCAGTCTCCCTCGGAGAAACCCTCTCCGGTCCAAAGGGTTTAAGAAGAACACCGAGCTCTTCATACCTTTCTTGCTGCAGAAGCCTAGCGCTGAACTCCAGCAATCCCTCGAGAGCCTCTGCCCGCTGCTGATATGAAGATGTGTCGAACCTCCTCTGCCTTGGCTCAGAACTCGACCTTATCTGCACCATACACTTGTCCTCTGTGATTGAACGGTCAGTAGGAGGAGACGAAGCTTGTTGTCTTGGGGTTATCTCGTTGATGGGGAAGAGATCTTCCGGGAACTCAGCCATCTTATCGATTCTTGGGGCATTCACGGAAACGTCTGGAGAATTAAGACCGCATAGACGGGTGAGACTTGACTCGTAAGTGGGTTCGGTGACTAATGGAAGAGATGCTCTCCTCCTCCTGTTATGCCAAGATTTTCTTGATGGAGTGTTTGACACCTTCACCTGCAAGCAACAGTATCAGCGTAAACATAGCACTCTTTCTGTGGTGTAATGATGGATGGGATTTCAAGGCTGCTACTCTGACTTACCAGTTCATGTTTCAAAACAGTACGAGGTGTGGATAATGGGATTTCGAGTTTCCTTGGAGTGCCAGATGCTTTTGTTGTGGCAGAATTTACTCTCGGCGTTCTGTCCTTCACCGCCGGCTTATCAGCCACAGACTCTTCATGGACTGTTCCAACAGTTATTTGGGAGGCTTTTCTAGCGTGAGATATCGGTGAATGAGATGTTATTTCTGAAGAAGACCCGGAACGCGTCTCTGTTTCAGAGAAGGTTGGTTTCAAATGTGTGTCGTTGCTGAAGGAACGCCTCCTTCTGTTGACCCCAATGGCGGTATCAGGCCACTGGAGAGGAAAAGTGCTTCGTCTGGGGCTATGTAACTTGAGATGAATCATACTGATGTAAGGTTGAAGATGAGGATGATTTAGCAACACGGCAGCCTGTCATATATATATATATACACCACAGTCTTGTAAGAAAGATAATGGTTTTTATTCTGGACTTCACCAACGCATCTCAGTTCAAACACAGACAAGCATCAAGAAAACATACGCTTGGCCTGAGTTCAGGGTTTTTCCTCAGCATGCTCTTAAGGAGACCTCGGCTGAATATAACCACAGGAAAAAAAATTGAGTTGAACAGAGAGCTCGGGAACGATTAACGTAATAGAAGAGAATGACTTACAATGCACCGGAATACATGGCAGGAATAGGATCCATCATCGACTTGTTTATTTTGCTAACCAATGTCTGCACATCCTGCAAGTTAAAAAATATAGTTACTAGAATTTTGGGTATTATGTTGTGTTTTCTTGGTTTATGTTATGATGAACAAAACCCAAAAAAAAATAAATATATGAACCAATATATTAGAAGGTATCATTTCAATTGGTACAAAGTTCTCTCATCCATGATGCTGAAATAGAATGCCATAATCAAGTATTGACTCAACTGGCAATTCCAAAATTACATCCATAATTTCTGAAACATTTGATATTTTCACAATTGGCCAAAATGAGATGAGTTATTAGCAACTTACAGAGGCTCTGAATGCTGGTTTATGAGCAGCCATCTCATACATGCAGCATCCTGCTCATTAAAGGATCTCAAAAGCTTTATCACAAGCTGAAAATCCGCAGTGCAATAAGAAAAAATCTATGAATTCCAGGAACCATATTTTACCGAGAGACCAAATGTCTGACTTTGATCCATAGGGTATGTCAGCAAGAAGCTCGGGGCACATGTAACTGGGAGTCCCCACAATCTGCAAACACAGAGAGTCATCATAACCGAGTATAAGCACAAGAACAAGAACTGTTACTGAACTGGAACTGATTAAAACTTACAGAGGATGTCAGATCATCAGAAGTTAGAACCTTAGCAAGTCCAAAGTCACCTAAGCCAGATGCGGTGCATGTTAATAATTTTCTCCACGAAACTTCGATATCGACACATTACAGAAACAAACCTATCTAGGAACTTACCAAGCCGTATGTCTTGATCTTTTGTCAAGAATATGTTAGAACACTGAAAAAGATAGTAAGACACTGTCAACCAAACATGTGGCCTAAAGAGGTCTCAGACAAAGACTTGAGCTCTAGGTATTTGAGGTTATATACTGTACCTTGACATCACGGTGAAGGATATGATTGGAATGCAGATAATCGAGTGCCATTAAGAGTTGTACAAGCCATTTGCAGAGTTTCTGCGTGTGACGTTCAATGATAAGTTTAGGCCAAATGGCTGTAGCCCAGTCAAGCATTGAGTTCGATCGAGCATGAAATGAATTACCCAGAGCAAATTCTGTTGGATCCCTATCGAAAAGCATCATTAGATCATGTTCTAACTGATATTATTTGATAGTGGTGATTCATAAGGTAGATCCGTCGTTCTTCACCAGCATGCCGTTTTAAACACTGGGGGATCAACCGCGTCTCCATTTCATATTTACACAAGAGAAATGCAGGGCAAAGCAAACAAGGCGTTTGTTGCTTGAATTACACGGCAGCTTCTTTGAAGCTCTTGGTCAACCAGATGGCAGTCTCCCTCGGAGAAACCCTCTCCGGTCCAAAGGGTTTAAGAAGAACACCGAGCTCTTCATACCTTTCTTGCTGCAGAAGCCTAGCGCTGAACTCCAGCAATCCCTCGAGAGCCTCTGCCCGCTGCTGATATGAAGATGTGTCGAACCTCCTCTGCCTTGGCTCAGAACTCGACCTTATCTGCACCATACACTTGTCCTCTGTGATTGAACGGTCAGTAGGAGGAGACGAAGCTTGTTGTCTTGGGGTTATCTCGTTGATGGGGAAGAGATCTTCCGGGAACTCAGCCATCTTATCGATTCTTGGGGCATTCACGGAAACGTCTGGAGAATTAAGACCGCATAGACGGGTGAGACTTGACTCGTAAGTGGGTTCGGTGACTAATGGAAGAGATGCTCTCCTCCTCCTGTTATGCCAAGATTTTCTTGATGGAGTGTTTGACACCTTCACCTGCAAGCAACAGTATCAGCGTAAACATAGCACTCTTTCTGTGGTGTAATGATGGATGGGATTTCAAGGCTGCTACTCTGACTTACCAGTTCATGTTTCAAAACAGTACGAGGTGTGGATAATGGGATTTCGAGTTTCCTTGGAGTGCCAGATGCTTTTGTTGTGGCAGAATTTACTCTCGGCGTTCTGTCCTTCACCGCCGGCTTATCAGCCACAGACTCTTCATGGACTGTTCCAACAGTTATTTGGGAGGCTTTTCTAGCGTGAGATATCGGTGAATGAGATGTTATTTCTGAAGAAGACCCGGAACGCGTCTCTGTTTCAGAGAAGGTTGGTTTCAAATGTGTGTCGTTGCTGAAGGAACGCCTCCTTCTGTTGACCCCAATGGCGGTATCAGGCCACTGGAGAGGAAAAGTGCTTCGTCTGGGGCTATGTAACTTGAGATGAATCATACTGATGTAAGGTTGAAGATGAGGATGATTTAGCAACACGGCAGCCTGTCATATATATATATATACACCACAGTCTTGTAAGAAAGATAATGGTTTTTATTCTGGACTTCACCAACGCATCTCAGTTCAAACACAGACAAGCATCAAGAAAACATACGCTTGGCCTGAGTTCAGGGTTTTTCCTCAGCATGCTCTTAAGGAGACCTCGGCTGAATATAACCACAGGAAAAAAAATTGAGTTGAACAGAGAGCTCGGGAACGATTAACGTAATAGAAGAGAATGACTTACAATGCACCGGAATACATGGCAGGAATAGGATCCATCATCGACTTGTTTATTTTGCTAACCAATGTCTGCACATCCTGCAAGTTAAAAAATATAGTTACTAGAATTTTGGGTATTATGTTGTGTTTTCTTGGTTTATGTTATGATGAACAAAACCCAAAAAAAAATAAATATATGAACCAATATATTAGAAGGTATCATTTCAATTGGTACAAAGTTCTCTCATCCATGATGCTGAAATAGAATGCCATAATCAAGTATTGACTCAACTGGCAATTCCAAAATTACATCCATAATTTCTGAAACATTTGATATTTTCACAATTGGCCAAAATGAGATGAGTTATTAGCAACTTACAGAGGCTCTGAATGCTGGTTTATGAGCAGCCATCTCATACATGCAGCATCCTGCTCATTAAAGGATCTCAAAAGCTTTATCACAAGCTGAAAATCCGCAGTGCAATAAGAAAAAATCTATGAATTCCAGGAACCATATTTTACCGAGAGACCAAATGTCTGACTTTGATCCATAGGGTATGTCAGCAAGAAGCTCGGGGCACATGTAACTGGGAGTCCCCACAATCTGCAAACACAGAGAGTCATCATAACCGAGTATAAGCACAAGAACAAGAACTGTTACTGAACTGGAACTGATTAAAACTTACAGAGGATGTCAGATCATCAGAAGTTAGAACCTTAGCAAGTCCAAAGTCACCTAAGCCAGATGCGGTGCATGTTAATAATTTTCTCCACGAAACTTCGATATCGACACATTACAGAAACAAACCTATCTAGGAACTTACCAAGCCGTATGTCTTGATCTTTTGTCAAGAATATGTTAGAACACTGAAAAAGATAGTAAGACACTGTCAACCAAACATGTGGCCTAAAGAGGTCTCAGACAAAGACTTGAGCTCTAGGTATTTGAGGTTATATACTGTACCTTGACATCACGGTGAAGGATATGATTGGAATGCAGATAATCGAGTGCCATTAAGAGTTGTACAAGCCATTTGCAGAGTTTCTGCGTGTGACGTTCAATGATAAGTTTAGGCCAAATGGCTGTAGCCCAGTCAAGCATTGAGTTCGATCGAGCATGAAATGAATTACCCAGAGCAAATTCTGTTGACTGAAATGGTAAAAGCCTATGTGTACCCAATGGCTATCTATGCATCATATACAGTCTACACTGACCATCTTATACTATCTCCTGAAGAAACCAATACTCAAACCAACAAAACTCAGTTGAGTTGATCATTTTAAAATTTTTGAGAGATACCTCTTCAGGAAAATAGACTCCGCAGGCTCTTTTTATGGCTTCTGTCCTGCAAGATTAAACTTGGTTAACACAACAGAGGCTGTCAAACTCAAACGCCAAAAGGAAACGTCTTACATGTCTCCGCCTTCGCAGTATCCAATAACAATGCACACACAGGAACCCTGCACAAAGCAGCCAAGCACAAACAAAGTAAGAAAGTTGATCTCAGAAAATACTGCGAGTCCATGTAGGGGGGAGAACATCAGACCAGACCTTTTCCACCCATGAATCTTTGTACTCTACTATAAACGGATTGCAAACTCTAGAAATGAGCTCCATCTGAAACAGAATACAAATGAATCCAGGAAACTACGTCTTAAACAGAGATTAAATTTGACAATCTGATATTAAACTAAGGCTCCTGTTGTAAACCCTGCTTGGTAAATAACTGTTTTACACATTAACATAATTTACCTTTAACAAAAAAAAAAAACTTTACAATCTAAGACCAACACACCAACCTCCTGATGAGCAGAACGGCGAGCCCTATCAGACTGGCGAGCCAGACGAATCTTTTTCAAGACGTATCTGTAAGAGAGAGAGAGAGAGAACAACAATCAGTAAGATGCAATCCCAGGAGACAAATGCATAGTTAACGCAGTGTACTCACTTCTTTCGTTCATGTTTGTGTCGGACGAGAAGAGCAGAACCGAAGGACCCTTTCCCAATCTGCTCCAGAACTTCGTACCGCTCCATAGAAACTTGATCCCACAGGCAACAGCTCTAGGAAAAAACTCGAAACAGACAGAGACCATGAAAGTTTCCGACAAGAAGAGTACACAGACGCACGCACGACAATTTGAAAAGGAGGATTAGAAGGAAATACAACAGGATCCAAGGGGAGTGCGAGAGAGGGCGCAAAATCCAATCACGGTCACGTCATGCACCAAATTTTACACAAATCTCTAACCGTAGCTATCGAGAAGATTTTATTTCGCTTTCAACAAACAGTGATCATAAAAGTGGGAACCAGCTCCCGTAATCAAACAGAAGGCTTTTTTTTATAAAAAAAAAAAAAAAAAAAAAAAAAAAAAAAAAAAAAAAAAAAAAAAAAAAAAAAAAAAAAACTGGGAGTGGGGGCGTTCAATCTTACCGACACCGTGGATGATCAGAGAATACGCAAAAAAATGAAAACTTTAATCGAGGGAAAGAATAAACAAATTTGTAAAGGGAAAGGAAAAGAGAAGAACCTTGGTGAAGTGACCGAAAGGAAAGAGGAGAGCGGCAAAAGCACAGTTCCGCTTCGACCTTCCACCCTCCCTCTCCCTTTTTGAATTTCAAACTCTCCATTGGAAATTGGTTCATTTGAGGGGAAAAAATCTTTGTTTTTCTTTTTCTCTTTTCCTTTTAAAAATAAAAAATCTTTGTTTTCCTTGTGCATTTGTCTATTTGATTAATGTATGAATCTGTTTGAAATTGGGAAATCAGGGCGTGTTCAATTAGAGATAGTTGAATAAGGGTGTGTTAAGGAAATCCGAAATTGATATTATATAGATTAGTTTGCAATTAATTAAATAAAGGGGAGGGGCCCAGAAAGATGTGGGGGACCAAGGTGGGCCCAGTGGGTAATCTCGTGAAACATCTTATCCGCAACGTTCAAACTCTTTTATGGAATGGAATTATTAAAATATGAGCCCAATCTGAGATGGGTTCGCATAGGTTTGGGCCTATTCATAGTGAGTGTCATCTTCTTTTTATTCGTCGGCGGGTTCGTGTGGAAACAGCTCCATTGTCCTCCTCCGCTATAACACACTTTTGTTTTCATGTTTATTATTCGCTAATTATGAATAAAAGATAACAAGTTTTCCCAAATTTCAACTAGACCGATTCATGTAACGTGGCGTCTGTTGGGTGAGTCGCACGATTTATGACTTTAACGGCTCCTAAGAGCCGTGAAAAAGACTGCTCTTTCGGTTGTCTATCCATCTCTAAATCCGGATGTAATATAGACACATACATCATCATATGTTTACCCCTTCTCCCACCCCTCGGAACTTCCAAAGTTATAAAAGACGGTGTCGTGTGAGTTGGAGTGACCATATATATTATATATATGGATGCATATGATGATATGAGAATCCAATTTGGAAGTTGACCCGTTACACCGTTAAAAGGACCAAAACCACCAGTGAGAGTCTGGTGAAATTGCGAGTGCTGCGTCGTGTCGACCACATTTCTCGTATCTGTTCCTTGCCAAGGTTCGCTCTCTCATCTCATCTCTTTCTTCCACTTTCTCTCGATTCTTCTCCTTTCCTCTATTTCTCCCACCACTCATAACCACTGTACTTTCTCTTCCTTTCCGCGTATAAGAAAAAAACCCTAGCTTGTTCCCCAATTCTTCGCTTCGGCTGCTTCCTCTCTTCCTTTCCGCTCTGCCCTTTCCAATTCGTCATCTGGGCATCCATCTCCTGTTCGATTCGGGTTTTTTGCTCCTGGGGTTTTCCAAATTTACGATCTTTTTCTCTTTTTGACTTCCGTTTAACCATTGGTTCCCTATTATTCAGATACAAGTAGCGCGGAATTTAACTATCCAATTTTCTCCGACATAAACCACAAAGAAGAAGAAGAATTGAGAGAAAAAGAGAAAAGATGGCGTCTGGCGGCGGAGAGGCGGAGAAAGTAGGAGAAATCGGGTCCGAGCCGAAACCGAAAGCGTCGGATTTAAGGAACAAGAGCGCCGGAGAACAATACTTCAGGGCGGATACGCTGGATTTCAAGAAGTGGGATTTGCAGTTGGAGCAGCAGCACCAGACCTCCGGCGTCGCCTGGTCCGATGAGAAGGAACCCTCAGCGCCCGGGACGCAAGAATGGGAGATTGACTTGTCCAAGCTCCACATTAAGCACGTCCTCGCTCACGGCACTTATGGCACCGTCTATCGCGGTGTCTACGACGGCCGAGACGTCGCAGGTACGCTGACCCGCCCAGATCATCCATAGCATCTGCTATTTTTAGGAAAATTGGATATCCATGGATAATCAAACATGATATTGCCGGAGATTTTTTGTTATTGGTCTCGACCTTCCGCTTTTATATGTATACAATACGGAATTCTTACATTCCGATTTGAAAGAAAAAAAATGCAGTGAAGGTGTTGGACTGGGGAGAGGACGGTTTCGCCACGGCTGCTGAAACTGCCGCCCTCAGGGCCTCATTCAAACAAGAAGTTGCTGTTTGGCATAAGCTTGACCATCCCAATGTCACAAAGGTACTCGCTTTTCCATCTGTTATCAACTCTATTTTTGCATCTTGGCCAATGTCATTTACTTTGTTTAAAGTTCATCGGAGCTTCAATGGGAACCTCCAATCTGAAGATCCCTTCTAGCGGCCGCGAGCATCCGCTTCCATCGAGGGCCTGTTGTGTTGTTGTGGAATATGTCCCCGGTGGCACGTTGAAGAAGTTCTTGATCAGGAACTACAGGAAGAAACTCCCCATCAAAGTTTTGATGCAGCTTGCTCTGGATCTTGCTAGAGGGTAACTGCAATATCTCTTCCTTCTCTTTCTTCTTCAAAGCATTCTAAATTTTGAAACTTACAAATGCCAAAATAGATTAACATTGACAATGTGATCTCTCATGTCCTTCAGCCTGAGTTATCTTCATTCCAAAAAGATCGTACATAGGGACGTGAAGACGGAGAACATGTTGTTAGATACCAACAGGACACTGAAGATTGCTGATTTTGGCGTTGCTCGAGTTGAAGCTCAGAATCCCAAAGACATGACCGGAGAAACTGGAACCCTCGGGTACATGGCCCCAGAAGTAGGCGACTCTGTTTTTTTTATACATAATTTAAAGAGCTGAGATTTAACATCTGGAGCAGGCAGGCTCTTGGATCATAAAGTTTGTGTCTTTGTTATGATGTTGTGTGTAAAGAAAGTGGGTCTTTGTTCGCTGAAAGGTGCTGGACGGGAAGCCTTACAACAGGAAATGCGATGTATACAGCTTTGGGATATGCATGTGGGAAATATACTGTTGTGACATGCCATTCGCTGACTGGAGCTTTGCGGAGCTTTCTCACGCGGTTGTTCATCAGGTTGGTTCATCTCCCCTCTCATGTAAAGAATTTGACCCTCTTTTGGATCTGAAGAAACCCTCCTTTTGTACGTGCCAAGAATGTGAGACCGGAGATTCCAAGGTGTTGTCCGAATGCGGTGGGGAGCATAATGAAGAAATGCTGGGACCCGAGTCCAGACAAGCGGCCGGAGATGGAGGAGGTGGTGGGGCTCCTTGAGGCGGTGGACACCAGCAAAGGGGGCGGCATGATACCTCCCGACCAGTTTCATGGCTGTGCCTGTTTCTTCAAGCCTCGTGGCCCCTGATCCAGATTCATCGCCTGCTTTGATATATGTATGCTTTTAAGGTTGCCGTGTTGTTGTTCCGTCTGTATTTCCCGTGACCGTGAGAGTATTGTTAATGTTACGATTGTACATCCGTCTGTGTATAGTGGTAACAGGTTTTGTGCTTTTCTTTTCAACAAGAGAGTTGGAGCAAAAATGCCTCTACGGTGTAATGCCGTCTTCTTTCTAGCTCCTCAGATCTCGCTTCCTGTCTGTGCGTAATGCCGAAGCCGTGGGCTTTTCACTCCTTCATCCCTCTGTCTCAGAAAGCGGACTATGATCGGTATGTCAACAAGTGCAGGGGTGTTGTTTAGATAATATTGTTAGGCCCCTCTCTAGTCTTCCCTTCCCACCATATGATATGTGTACAACTCTTTGTTCTTGTTTTTTTTTTGTTTCATTAAATGGAAATATAGAGCAGAATAATCTCATACCAATAGTATTTTATCTAGTTTATTTAACAATTGATGGGTTGTCCGACTATAAAAATTTCAAGTTTGCTGTTTGTTTGGTTTATCTAATACATAATTTTATTTAACAAACACGATTGTCATGGCTTCGATTCCACTATTCAATAACCATGTCGTTTTTTGAGTGGTTTATCCATTTCATATAGTTTGCATTTGCATGCTATGTCAACTTTTGTAACAGACTTTGTAATTTTTTTGCGGATAGGAATACAACAAACATATTTTATCAAAAAAAAAATATTGTATCCGAGTATTTAAAAACATATTTAGACGACTTTCTACAAGTTCCGGCCCAACGAACGAAGATGTTAATGATAATAGAGCAGAATAATTTACATTTTTTTGTTGTTGTTGAGACTTGATATGCGATTATAAAATGTGGCAGAAGTAATTATTTGATTCGGAAGCGGATGAGAAAAGGACTTGTTTCCCAAATTTAATTTCAGGGTCGGGCCTATATATATTAAATGCTTATCCAACCTGCAAGAAAGACATCAGTTACCTTGTCCCGAGGGAAAACAAAAACAAAACCCTATAAGTACATTACATTGCAAATATTCGGGAATTAATTAACAATAACACTCACTACAGGGATTATACGAAAATTCAATGCTCATATGATTCTGTTCGAGATATATAAAATTCGCAACTGACATCGTAAATCCTATCGAATTTAAAATCCCATGTAGTGATATTTGGATTTCCATTATTATGCACAAATCAAGTGGGTGTAAATGGAAATGGAGATGTGAGGAGGGATCGTGAGAATTAAACGCATGGCTTAGAGTGGCGCCACGTGTAAGGGTCATGCAATCCGATCATTATCTCAAAGGTGTATTGAAAGGGAGGGATTAGACATAAATCCGCAGAAGTTACGAGATTGGAGCACAGAATATAACTGGGGAATGCATTTGAACGAGCAACGTAACAATTCATTTGGGTGTGTCAATTAATAAAGATTAAGAAAGAAGACAGAGCCGCTAGAGTAGGCAGAGGCTTCCAAAGCTAGTGTGTGTTTTGAAGACTGTGGATGAAAGAGAAGCTTTCACTTTATGATATATATTTGTATGTGCATCATCATGTGGTGATACATCAACTAGCAACACCGAGAAAAGAAAACCAACCGGTAAAGCCCGCTCGTTGATGTTTGTAGAGTCGAATTGCTCTGTTTCTCCACCACCACTGAGAGATGACAGTTTCTTGAGCTTCTGCTACACCTGCAAGAAGAATCTCGACCAAAAACACGACATTTATATATATATATATATATATATAGGTCCATCCCTAAACTATCAGATACCTGAGGCCTTGCTTGCTCTACTCCCACTTTGTTATTTATGAACTAAAACTAGGCTGGGTGGCAGATTTTGCAAGTTTCATTTGGGCCGCTGAGCAATATAGTCCATATTCAGTTGAACTTGTATGCTCACAACATCTCTAATTGATTTGCTCGGTGAGATCTAAAAACTCAATTCAAATAATAATATACCAATCATTATTGTTGGGAGCCTGTAACATTCGAGCGTAATAATAAAAATAAACTAATGTGTTCACGTGTGATATGGCCTCACCGTGCATCCAAGGGCTACTTCGAGCTTCGAGTCATCTGCCCTTCGTCTGGCACGTGTTCATTTACATGCCAACCAACGTGTCCAAGGCATGTTCCAAAGTTACACGCAGGAGAGCGTGAGATGGAACAGACGAAGCAAAGATGGAATGGTCCAAGTCAGAGACGGTGGAGAAGTCTGTCTCAGGTTCTCCAACGGAGTCCGGCGCTCGCATCCGGAGACAAGCCGTAGAGTCCGTCACGTCGTTCGGTGGGCAGGTATATGAATCTCTTCGTATTATTCATTCATTCGGAACAACTGAGCACTGGAACATGTGTGTGGAAGCAGTTTATGGGGCCGGTGGAGCAGATGTCGTCAGCGGCAAAGGCACTGGTGGGAAGGTCGACGACATTGACCGAAGCCCTGAAAGCGGCATCTATGAGGGTGGGCCGTAAGCCCGTCGAGGCTTCTGACGCCGCCGCCATCAAGGTGGTCGAATCTCTGGCCACCGGAACACAACCTGAGGCTGCCGGAGGTATCTCCGCCGTCGCTGAAGACGCGGCGTCTCGTAACATGAAGGTTGGCGTTGGGGATGAGGTTGGCGGCATAACTCTCTCCGACATCATCGCGGTGAGGATACGTTTCCTCCATTTCTTTATCTTTATTTTTACTGGATTAAGAACTGAGCGGGAAGACAGGATGTTGACAACAAGCTGGAGAGAGATAGATCAGTGACGAGTGAAGACGCCGAAGCGGTGGTTGCGGCGGAGCTGAGGCATCACCCCGGCAGCAGCACTACTCCCGGCGGCATCGCCGAGTCTGTCGTCGCCGCCTGCAAGCTTAACCGCAACCCCTACTTTTAAACGTTTTTCTTTAAATTAAAAAAAAAAAAAAAGATGATTCTTTTAAAGATAACAACCTTAGAAATAAAAGATAAAGACAATCAAGAACTAACAATCTTGTAGTTAAAAGATAAAGACAAATAAACAATAAGGTAATAATAAATCTAAATAGATATGGACGTATGTATATAAAAGAAGTATGAAGGCTGAAAAATACAGAGTTTAACATTTTGAATTCCAACTACATTTCGAATTCCATAAGAAGAGAGAAAGTATGGTCTATTGCCATGTTTTTTTTTTTCAGCATTCAACGAGATGAGATCGGTTAATCAATTTAAAAATACCCGAATTTCGGGTTCGGGTTCGGGTATTAATTTCTAGGTCGGGTAAGAAAATAGATCAAGTTGAAGCTGGTGGTTCCTCATCTCTCCCAATCGCTGTGGTGCCCGTTTATGGATCCTCATACCTGAGATATCTAAAGTATCTGATATGAGGAGTGACGTGTCTTGACTGCGTCAAACGTCGTCTTTAACCGGATGATTATAACGGCGTGCTACCCTCACAAAAGAAGCAACATCGTTGTGTTCGCAAAACAGACTAGTTTGGCTGAGACAGGAATAACCAGATGGTCTGCCGGATGACTATTCCGCCGGTCGGAAAATTTCCGGCCACGGTTCATCGAAAATTTCAGTGCCGTCGGATTTACGCACTGAGCAGTCCCGTATGGTCTGGCTGCGAACCGTCGGCTGTTGGCGGACTGCTCGAGCTGCTCTCGCAGCGAGAGCGGGTCGCTGCGTGCCGGCCGGGGGACGGACTGGGAACGGCTCTCTCGGGAGATCGTAGGACTGGTTAGGATTGTGTTGGGGGCCATGTAGACTCGGTGTTGTAGGTCTGATTAGACGTAATCAGATTCGATTCGATTCAGATTCGGTTCAGTTCGTTTTTACCACAAAATTATAACTCAATGGTTAAATTTGGTTCTAGCCAAGCGTAGAAGTTTCCTTAAGAACCGTTCCCCATTCGCAGGAATATTACCAGACCGGACGGTCCAGGGGTGGCGGACTGCACAGATCAGAATGGAAGGTCCGCACTGGACCGTCCGTTTCGTCTGCTACGGACCGTCCGTTTCGGCTTGTCTCGGAGTGGAACGTCCGTTCTGGCTTCTGAAGTCGAGAGCGACCGTTCTGACAAGCCTGGAACGTCCATTCTGCATCCAGAACGGACGATGCGCAGTGTCTTGGACGGGACGGACGCAGTTTCTCGGACCTATGCGAGATTTCTCAGACCAGCATGTGCGTAAAATCGAAAATAATAATTTTCTGGTTCTACAACCCATCCGAGAACAAGGTGTTTGTTGCTCGGAATGGATCTTTTAGAGTCTTTCACATTTTTCATCCTGCATAAACCACGGATAACATCAGAAAACGGCTTGATTCCTTGTCTTCTACCTTCTCCGACTAGTATGATGTGTGATAGATAATCATGGAGATGATCATGGGTATTGGATACGATCACAATCATAGGTATTCGTTGGAGAACGGAATTGGTCCGTGTTTCAAGACGGGCCGAATGGGGAGCCCACAGGCCGACACCAGGAGCACGCAGATGTCGAAGCATCTTAAGGGATAAAACCCATCAGATGCATGTGGATCTTCAAGAAGAAGACCGACATGGATAGCAACGTGCACACGTATAAGGTGCGACTTGTGGCGAAGAGATTTCGTCACGCATGGCTCATCTTCGTTTTGCAGGAAGCCAAACGTTTTGACTGCCTCGTCAAAACGAAGATTACAGCTCCTCGAAGCCTGCTTCAGTCCATTTACCTGAGGCAGAAGCTTCACCAAGCTTCTTATCCTCAGATCCTCCAAATAAAGGTGAAAATTACGCTTCCAGTGTCCAGACACTCCGCAGTAATGACAGGTGGAACGAGATCTGATGGAAAAAATGGCGCAACATGTGCAACCGGGTATTGCATTAGAATTCATCAAACAAAATTTCGTTGCTAACTCCTGTAGCAACGCAATTTCGTTGCTATGTTGCTGGCTAAGGATGTTGCCACTTGGTTCTGGGCAGAGGCCATGAGCACGGCGTGTTACTTGATTAATCGGATTTATACTATCTCCATATGATTCGTGAACGTATCTGATCAACGTCGTTATAATCATCCGGTTAAAGACGACGTTTGACGTAGATGGAACACATAATCAAATGTGTAGAAATATTTGAGAAGACCATATGCTTGACGTCTTTTAACTGTATCAGTGTCATCATTCTCAACGTACTCAAGCACCTCAATGACAGAAAAAAATAACCCAGCCAAGGGGGGGTGTGACAGAGATAGGTGAAGGATAGAAGGCCTTCGGACTAACCGGGAGGCTGCCTTGGACGGACCAAGGGAGGGTGTCGGACGGACCAACGACGGAAACACAAAACTATTATATTTATTCGTATATGATCACGAACAAATTCTATTCGAGATATGACTTGTATATCCGGAATAGAGATTTCGGACTATACTGCTATATCGAATGATCCTACACACGCAGGGATGCCTGAACGGTGGGGCTATCAGTTGGAAGAGTTCCAAACAGCCAACCGTGGCAGATTCGACTACAGAAGCCGAGTACATAGCATTGCAGGTCCCATGTCTAGGCCCAGTGAGCGGTTTGCCTGATGTTGCAAGGCTCTCCCTCAAGTGTACCTCACGTTCTCTCAGATAACTCTCACCAGTGTTTCCCGTACAAACAATTTCACCAAGATTACAGACTCACTCTCTCAATCACTATGATCTTAGAAAACCGAATGTTTCGGAATTGAACCGAATTTTAAAAAATCCGAAAAACAAATTTTTTAAAAGAAAATCTATCTTTTTTTAATAAAAATCAGAACTGAAACCAAATCGAATCGAATATAATATAAAATCCGATTGATACCTATTTTTGTAAAACCGAAAAAATTGAACCGATACATTTCCGTCACGAACCCATCCCCTCTTGTAATGTGATCGTATACCGTTCGCGTGTCGTGATATGGGCTTGATCCATGCACGTAACCGTGTCTTTGTGTACGTGTTCGATGTATAAATACAAAATGTGTTTGCTTTGTTAGACGTATATTTCTGGTTATGTCCAAATACAAGTTGTTGTTGTTTTGGAGAAGATGCATCTCAGTTGTTACAATGGCAAACATGTAACCAGTGCAGCTGAATCCATATCGCTATTCGGAGATTATTTCTTCAAGTAGTGTCGTTATTCATTGTTTGAAACATTTGTGTTAAGAAAGCATAAGCTTCATTCGAGATAAAGCATGTCCAAGCCCCACGATCACATGCATTGTAAAATTCGTAGGAATGCGATAAAAATATCCACCGAAGAGGCCCACGCGTCAAATCACCGTTTTGGCCCACAAGATGTTACACGAATCGAACCTGTCTAAAGCAGACGACACTTGCCTGTAAATAAATAAACAGTGACGAATCAGATAGAAACTACACAGTGTGTACTTTCACCGCTATGTATATATATACATCTCAATTCTTCTTCTCCATCATAGATGACAGGAAGGGGGCCCCACCCCCCACCCCCACATATTTCCGCTGACTACCGTACATTGTACTGTCCACATACTTCCCCAATTGGCCCATCAGGACCCCCCCAGTGGGAACAAAATAATTGCTGGCGGTGAATATATATATATAGATTCATAACAGACGGCCAATGAGGCAATCATGTTCGTATCTTTCAAGTAGTAACTAAGTGGATTCCTAATTAAGCTCAAACTTGTTCACTGTCTCTCTTCGATTTTCTCATTGCATATCTCGTTATCTATTACTGCCAACAACTTATTCTATCAATTGAAGGTGGGCATGTGTTCCAAGAGGTCTTTTGTATAGCATTGGATTCCACCACAGCCTACACTCCCAACACCATACATGTGTGTATACACATATATATACATTTGTTTGCCCTTAAGATTCTCCCTTTTACATTTCCTTCCGGACCATATATGCATCTCAAATCCAATATATAGTACATGTTTTTGTGCATCTTCCTTTTTTGTTGTCATTATAAAAAATATATTTCATTCCGCGTTAAACTACAATCCTCCATATGTGTTTAAATTTACCTAATTTTTAGTTACAAAGTTGACGCTTTTAACTATAAAAAAAGGTTTAATATCAACGAAACCTTGAAGTATATACTCTTTTTTTTTTACAATGCGTCTTTTTTCCTCTAACCATGGGGAAACGATACTTAAATGTTAGTAATTGCTTAGGTTTTTATCTTTGATCGAAACTTCAACCGCATTTTGACTTGATGAACGAAGAGAGTGAGTTGGTCAACAGCAGCTTTCACGAGCTTTGACTTGGACGGCTACGCGACACGTGTCACTCTTATCCGTGCAGTGGAGTAATTTATAGTGGCACGTTTAAAAGAAACAGATCGGCAGAAATGAATGTGGCGTCGATTCTTTACTGTCCCGTACGTGTTTAGAAAAACTGTCCCTTGGTCAGCACATTTCAGCATGGCCTACTCAGTAACCGCATCCAAATTTAATTACCATCGAAACAAATTAAAATCAGACATTTTCTATCAATTGTTGGGTTATATTATAAGCAAATTTGTTGCCCTTCTGTCACATGTTACATTAATTGTTCGTTCCACACCTGAGCTGAGACGTCGCTTAGTCTTTAAATCTACTAACAAGTTATTCTACTTTTTTTTTGGAGTGGGGAAGGGCAAAATGGTAAATAAAACAGGGAAACGGGTGCAGAGAGAGTGCGTATTCGTCGGAGTAACTCGAGACTTCCGCGCCGACACCCATTCCATTCTGACGGAATTTAATTCATCAAACGTGTGTGTTGTTTTTTTGTTTTAAAAAAAACAATGGAAAACGAAAACGGCACGCATTTTGTGGGGTAGTTGGGGCGGACTTCAAATATCTTCTCTCTCAAAATTCCTTTCTTCACTCCTTTTTCCTTTATATACATATAAATATATATATATATATGTATATTACAAAACTCGTAGGTGCATAGAAGCTTCCTAGACGACGGTGCTCGTTTTCTTCTCTTCTATTATTCTCGATCTGTATATATAAATATATGGTCTATTTATTTATTCATAATCTTAAGTTGTTAGGGAAATTCGTAAACCATGCATCTATTCAACAAGTGTTTCATACGCCCTGTGCAAAAATATGCAGAATAATGATGCTGTTTCTGGTTGCTGCGTTAATTCCCAAGTTATGCATACTCCTACGTACCCATGATTTTATGTAAAACAAAAAAAAAATAGTTCCCTAATCATTCTGCTGATTAATCTGTTAATATATATAGACCGGAAGAATTGGAAATTCAATTTGATTTAGTTATTGCTTTCTGCCCGACCAACCGTGTCGTTGAATTTTATAAAATTCATTATTATCCGATGAATATTACCCTCGTGTTCGGTGGGTTGAGACGTGTATTAATAAATAGAACAGGGATTAGTACAATTATTTGGGATTACACACCGACCAGCAGAATGCCACGTTCGGATAGAACTCGTTAATCTATTTGGACACGTACGTAACTCCGAGACGTTCTCTTTTAAATTTGGCTCGTCCGTTGGAAATCTCGTATTTTAATGCCACGCGTATTTATTTAATAGATTGGAACACATCACTGTTTTTAATGGCAGACAAAGGAGACGACCGATTCAGAGAACCAGTAGTCGACTTTTAAATAAAAATTAATTAACAACTTCAAGATAACGCATAATTATGGAAAACAAATATTAATTAGAATTCCCAGTGTCGTTTTGTTGGGCAACTATGGATGATTACCCCAAATAATGTTCGTGTGTATATATATATATATATATATATATATTCTACATCTAAAATATATTTTTCTTTATCATTTCTCTTTGTCTACATATTTCAAAAATGTTTTAGTTAAAAAGAAAAGGGTTTATTAAGTATATCCTATATATATATATAATGCGATTACTTCTGCAGAATTGTAGATTAAGGTTCCAAGGGACAATTAATATATGAAAAAAAAACAAATCAATGTATGAAGTTGAAATGATTACGTGGTCATCATCAAAGTGAACAGAACCTCCCACCAACCATATATACTTAATTATATCTATATATAATCAACTTGGTTTGGCTTTTTGTGGTGCCCTCTTGGTGGGATGCATGCGTTTTAAATGTAACGGATTAATTTCGCCCGAACCGACAGTCTTGATTAAGTTATTAATTAGCATTAGGTTTAAAGCTTAATTAATCTTTATCAATGATTATTCCATCTAATAATAGATCATATATGGTTGGTGGCTCCACCATCCACTCAATTCCCTTACGACGCATTCCAAAATCCACTAGTTATTTTATTAATACGAAAACGATGCATTTAATAATTTGAATGGGGAAAGTACTGTTTAACAAGAGAAGAAACATGCGATTCCTCGCATCGGGATATAGTTTTTATCTTCAAATGTCTGAAAATTATCTATGTGATGTTTGGTAAATTAATATCCATATCAAATAGTTACACTTTCTTTGTTACCAGTAAGGTTGTCCAATTATCATTCCTATGACCAAATCCGTAGTATTTTGTCTACGCGTGGGGGATAGTGGTGAGTTTGTTTTCCTTTAGTCTTTTTCTATTTTTACCTTAATAAACTAAGATTCCGGGTTTGACCAAAAGCAAAAACAAAGACATGTATGGGTATCCCTCCCAATTTTGACTTTTAACCACATACCCGTCGAATCTTACAGATAAAAGAGAACCCATGATTATTTCCATAATTGACCTTGGAAGATCATTCTGATGGTTGGAAAATTGAATATAAAAACAGAACAGACACAGAGATGAAAACAATGGCTGACAATTAATATAACAGTCATACTAAGCAAAATATGAAGTTGAGCCACGCATGGTTTCATCTTTTCTCATTACCGAAGAGCTGCTTGGGAATTGAAAACAACAAAAACAACAGAACAAAATTTACTGTTCCATTAAATTCCCTACTCCTTTAGTCATATATATTTTTTTTAATAATTTACAAATAAATTTTCTATAACATTTTGATATTGACGGCCGTTTAGGCCAAGTGGGGCAGAGGACGGAATAGACCCGACCCGGTTTGTATTAGCCGGATCCAGGGGACTCGGCTAGGAGGCGCAGACATGAGCCGGTTTCCATCTGCTTCTTTATGACTGTTCGTGCGTGTATCGTGTTCACTTATACGAATGCATGTATTTTGTACGTACAGTCACGCGTTCGTTGTGTCCTTGCTTGCAAGATCGTCCCTCTATTATTAAAATTTTCATTGTATGTGGACGAGCACACCATACCCAATTCTGCTGCTTAGTTACATTACATATATAAACATCCTTTTTTTTGGTTGTTGGAATGTGAGATATATTAAGATTTTGTAAGCGATGGTTTATTTTGTTATCCATACGATAAAAGCAAATAAGACATAAATAATTTTTAAAAAATATATATATAAAAAAAAGGAACAGGGAAAACAGAGGTGCATGCACGGCCACCGAACAATTTGTAAGAAAATGCCTAATGAAACAGGAGACAGAGTAGCGTGGGAAAATCTACCAACATTGATACTTTCGTCGGACACAGGGAAGACTTTGTTTTTTTATGTGATTCTGATCCAATTTAATTTATGTTTTTATTTATCTGACTTTATTATATTGTAATAATATATATATTTTTTTGGAAGCATATACGACATCATCGGGATTGTCTGTCAATAAATTTTCCGTGTTCCCATGTGTATATATATACGACTTTGGTAGGAGTACATGTATGGGATGTGTAGATTACGTAAAAAGAGTGGATATGTCTTCTGAACAGTCCGGGGAAGGTCCATATCAAACCAGCTTGGCTCAAGCTATGACCGATCCACCGACGTTTTTCGAAATGTTATTCCGTTTTCCATTTCCTTTTCAAATGTTTTAAAAACCAAGACCACAAAAAAAAGAGTAAGACTGGAAAAAACACAAGACTATCAAACGCATTACCACGTTAGTTTTACTCCTTTTTATGATGCGTTCCGTTTTTTTTAAAAAAAAAAGATGACACGAGGCAAATAATAAAGGAATAAAAGATATATAAAAACGGGTCAATGAACAATCGCACGGAGCCTACGGGTACTCTTCTACCCACCAAACTAACCTACCATGACACCAGCCTATAATCTCTCGTATACTCCTTTATATAACATATAATTCACATATTGTTTTAGGAGAAAAAAAGAAGAAGATTATATTGTTATAACAGTTACAGGGGAGCATGAGGAACATAAGTTAAAGAAGATGATGCGTTAATCTTAGCATTACCATTAATTAACTCCACATAAAGGCTCTAATCTAATGTAATGAGTCACGGAGCTACACGTTGACAATCTGATTAGCCACTAAGTAGGCTTAGCATTATTACTTCTTACATCCGGGAAGGAGGGGATTTAATCAAATAATTAAAAAAAGAACAGGGAGTTAACGGCCGTCAGAGAGAGGGTTAACGGCGGATTCCTTGCAAGGGCTGGGAGGGAGACTGGACTTTCCCCAAGCAGCAAGGCGTTGCACGAAGCTCTGGATTCTCTGTCCGTTAGTCTCCGTCAGTACCCGCTTCACTCCAAACGGCGACGTTTCCACTCCTCTCTCCTCGAGCATCTCCTCCATCAATGTACCGTTGGCCTGCAATGCATGTTCCATCCTCACAATTAATCACAGGTCGATCTCGGAATCGGGATTTTAGAGAGAGAAAAGTTAGCAATACCTGGATCCTAACGTAGTCCGTACGATTCCAACAGAAAGCGTTCCCGAGCATCTGGTCAACGGTGTCGGAGACGCCGTCAATCACGATGTCCACGACGCAGGATGTGGAGCAATCGCCGTTGTGACGAATTTGCCCGCCAGGCGACGACACCGTCGAAGAACCATTGCCCAGCGACAGCACCAACAAATCCTCGACGCCGTTAGCAGAGGGGAAGTCGAGCTTGTTGTGAAGCACGTGAGTGACGGCGGCTGCGGTTGGGTTGTTCATCACCAAGCCGCCGTCTACGGCGGAACACGTCGTTTTTCCGTCCACCGATGTCAGGGGAAACGGCTTGAATAGGCTGGGCGTAGCTGACGTGGCGCGGCATACTCTCCACAGCTCGAAGTCGAAGCTCGGCGACTCTGACGCGCCGGCGCGTGAGAATACGAAGGGAGCAGAGGTTTTGAGGTCAAAGCAAGGCACGAGGAGAGGCTTACACGTGTCCTTCAATGTCAACACCTTTCCGTCCTCTCTCTGGAACGCCTCCTGCAACACCTTATCCATGCTCTTGCCGGAATATCGCAGGTTCCGGCGGAAAACTCCGGTGTAACGGACCTTGAACAGCTCCGAATTCTTCTCCGTCAGAAACTTGAGGGCGTCTCTAGCGGTGAA
>NW_010970490.1:1077566-1092198 GCF_000463585.1 Tarenaya hassleriana | reverse complement strand
GCCTTCGTCGGCGACAAGCATGGCGGCCAGGATGCCGCCGATTCCAGTTCCGGCAACTATATCGAAGAAATCGGCGATCTGAGCATGAGGATCACGGGTCTGAAGGCGGATCTGGTCCTCGAGGTGGACGAGAGCAGCACCGGCGACAATGCCGTTTCTGGAACCAGCACCGTCGATGCTAAGGATTCTGGTCTTCCTGGTGTTCTCGCAGTGAGAGAGCCATTTCTGCTCCAGTTTGGAGAAGATCTCGAGAGTAACCTTGCTGAGGTCCATCTCCATCTATGGCAGCAAACAAGGAGGAGAGAAGCAGAGGAAGTGTATGCGTAGTAAGGGTGGAATGAGAGAAGGAAGAGGGAGACTGTTTGCTTGGGGTGTGTGGATTTCGGGGAGGAGAGAGATACTGAGTGGTGTTTATATACTCGGAGTTCTGGGTCAGTTGTTCATTGTCGGCTCTCTTTCTTTATTTACACAAAATATCACCAAACTGATGTATTTGCTCCCCCTCCCCCACTCTCAATTTCTAAACAAACGGAAAATACCAAACCCAAAAATTTATTTTGGGATGATTATTCGTTTTTTTTTTTTTTGTGGAAAAATTGCTTAATGCTGTTTTCGATGGAAGATCTCTGAAATTAAACTGGAAAAAGATAACACCAGATTTCGTTCGTACATATTTAACCGTGGGTGTTAGTGTTGACTCTCTCTCTTCGTTATTCTTTTTTTTTAAAAAAAAAATTTAATTATTTAAATATATGTGGGAGGGAGAGCAGTCGCACGTGCGAGTGGAGGTGTCGGTTTCGGCCTACGGGTCACGAAGTAGCGTGAACATCGGCTGCTTGTTCGGCTCGGCTCCCGCTTCCCTCGTCCCTTTTTTATTTTATTTTTGGGATTATTATGAATTCCCATATTCCTTATTTTGTATTGACCAAGAAACGGCAAGTGAGTTTCTGGAGTTTATTTTATATTCTTTTGTCGACAAGATCCGTATTACTTAATTCGAATGGCATTGTAAAACGCTATTTATTATGTTTTTCTTCTGTCTTCTCTAACACAGATTGCGATCTCACCGAGTGCCCCAATCCAATTCAAAGCTAATCGGAAATCTCTCGAGGAATAAAATAAAATTCGGCAAATCCACCTCCAGGGAATGGGCCTCGAATATAAAGCAGAGGGTCTCCAGATAGGCCCATTTAGATTTGAAGCATCCGATAAGCAGTTTGCAAAGTTCCTTCCTGTGTTTGCCAATGGGACAATGTGGGAATATATCAGAATGCCAGTGTGCATTGATCATTGATGCATCTTTCTTTCATAGTTCATCGCGATGCTGAGGCAGTCGCAGTGAGACTAGCCGATGCGTACATGGAGTCATATACAAAGCATCCTTCCCTTTGGTCTCTTTGAACTCTGCGTTCCTTTGTTCATCTAACATCTTAGTGACTTTGGTCCCTTTTTTTCCCCAAACATTTCTGTGTACTCTTGTCGCCAAGTTTCATATAGGCGTTGGTAATCCCATATGATCTATTTTTTCATATTATATCATTCATTACCATAATTTAACATCTCATCCAATTATAGTAATCAATCTAATAAATTTTATTATTAATAAAAACGTTTCATAAATAAAAGTCAAAAGCAACCTTTTTCTTTTTTTTTTTTCAAGTGGTTTTGCTTTGCACCTTCCCGGAAAGAGAAACTACATTATAATATTGCATCACATAATATTATATTCGTTATGCATATAATAAAACCTCGTCGCATCGAAAAATCCGCCAAACCCAAGATAGGTTTCTTCGTTTGTAAAGAATGGAAGTTGGATCCAGTGATTTCAAAACAGATTTATGTTTGGAAAAAAAAAAACGTAACCCTACGAGCTTTGTGCATTTGAATACGCTCCAACTTATTAATATAACTCGTACCGGGTTCAATCATGCAACACATGATTTCCCAATTAGTGTCTTTTAAGACATCCATTAATAATTGGGGTTTGTCTTAGATAACTATCTAAGCGATTTTGTTTGGTCCGTTTTGGTTAAATTTCTTAAGCAATAAAGTAATTATTAGTGCTAATGGGGAGAATATAAAATGTGTCTCATTGTGCAATAATATTTTCAACTAATTTATAATATTATGGCAAGTGGGTGAGATGTTGGATGGATTCCTTGGAAATCAAAATAAACTTTCATTCATAATTATTTAAAATTTAAATAACACTTAATAAGTAATACGTTTCATATTTATACGGTAGAGTTCAAAAACATTACAAAAAGAACTATTAAATACTTTTTTATAATTAAATATCTTTAAAATGTTTACTTCTGATTCGCTCCTTCCTTAAACTGTATATGGAACTGTCGTCATCCTTTTCATAGGCAAACAATAAACATTTTTTTAAATTATCATGCCCGAATCAATATTATTCTTTTTCTTTCTTTAATTTATCTTATTTAATATTTAATTATTTCTTGATCACTCACATTATTTTATTCATATTGCCATGATATAAAATGATTACAGAGACAGTTAAATAATATAAACATAGAAAAGCCGAATTCAAATCATAATAATTTATTTAATTAGTTGTACGAGATCATGTGTTTGAAGCGCAATAAACTAAACATCATTTTCGTTGAGAAACGAAAACAATGCCGTGTAGCATAAACGACCACTCGAGCAAGTAGACTTTCTTCCGTACTCGCGCTTTCTCATTCTCAGCAGGCGACGAGCAACCAATCACAGAGCACTGGCTTAGGATGACATCAGCATTATGCCACGTCAGCTTCATACATACACTACCATTTTATTGTAATGAATATTTTTAAACAAAAAATAATGAAAATACCGAGGGGGTGGTGGTTACAAGGCAGTTCCAGCTTGGACGTTGCTTTTCTTCGTGGCGGTTTATTAAAAGCAGAAAGCAATCCACGTCTGATTCGGATCCGACGGCTGAAATTCCTCCCACGATAAGGAAGCAATCTATGCCGTTGGTGGGTGTGGGCCTCGATTTGACCGGTTTGGGCGGTCATCTCGGATCCCCCGAGTCGCACGTGATTATTCCATCCCTTTATTCCGTTACTCGCCACCCCTTTCCCCGGTTGCCAAAAGCAGCCCAGATATTTTCCTTTCTATCATTCCCACCAATTAGAAACTGACAGGTGTTATACCCTCACCGTTAAGCAAAAAAAGTGCGTTTGTCACACGCGTGTGTAGTGCGCGTTTGGAGGACTATTTTATAATAAAGAATAATGGAATAGTTTACTCGCACATTACACAACTTCCTCATTATTTTATAGTTTATTGTTTCTCTCGGTCGGTCAAAAGCTCTAAAAATGAATAGAAAACATATTGTATATACAATTGCTCGACAGCAGTACGCATTAATTTATTATGTATACTTGACCCATTAAAATATTTACTATTATTTTAAGTGTCTTTGAATAAAATAATAAAGTGGAATAATAAACAAATAGAAAGTAAAAAGGTTTACTATATAATAATGGACTTATATCTAAAATTCCAAGTAAATGCCATTAAAATGAAAATAAGCGTTGAGCAGTGGGCTTTATTCCGTCAGAAAGTGACGTTGTTGCCACGCTGGCATTTAGCAATCACAGGCGTCGGATTCACTTCTTGATCCAACAGCTGCGATTGATTTATTTCCCTTTTCGAAAGATCTGAACCGTCCATCGTTTTTTCTTTTTCCCGTCGGTGAATGTACAAAAATAATGGAGATGAGATTGTGATGAGCACCGGGAATGGAATACAGAAGCACCAAAACCTGGTGGAACACCAGATAAGAGAGAGAGAGAGAGAGTTTCTGCTGAAAATTCAGTGACTCGAATGTCAGAGAACAGACCCAATCGGGAATTAACCAAGTGGGCGAACCATAACGACATCGTGGTCAATTTCGAGGGGCCCACCAGAGACCGAACCATGTGAACCACAAGCAAAAGTTAACAAAAGGGCGTGGCCTTATAAGAACCGGTGACTAAACATGCATGGTTGTCCAAAAACATCCTATTCGTTTCTGAAACACCAAAGTCGTTTTCAGTTTTCATGAGCCATTCACATCATAAGAGCCTTTAGGACAAAACCTTGAATACAAATCATATAGCCAGAGAAGCTCGAAGATCAGCCATGGCGGCCTCAAACGGATTACCAAGACGGAGACAGAGAGGCTCAGGTATGAGTTTGACCTCGTCCTTTTTCTTCTTCCTTTCCTCCTTAATCTCTTCCTCGTTATTTTCTCCTTTTCTTATTATGGAGCTTTTTTTTTCTGGTGTTTCAGATGATGGTGATACCGAGATTATTATGCAGGAGAGGGTGAGACTGATGGATCGACCGGAGAAGAAAGAACGAGATTCGGAATCGTTGAATCGGAGCAAGAGGAGACGAAGCGAGAGGTTCGCGGTGAAGAACGGTAGAGATGCAGAAGAAGACAGCTCAGGCGAGAGTCTGGGCGACGAAGGTATTCCGATATCTCAGAACTCAGCGTCGTTCCGGCAAAATTATCTCAGGAAGAGCTTCCCACCGGCTCGTGTCCCCAGACATGCGACGGCGAAGACCGGAATGGATCCGTCTCTGAAGATCGCCGATGAGATGATCGGTGTTCCTGTCCCCAGGAAGGCTCGATCAGGTTGGAGCTCGGAATTTATATTTTCCCCGATCGATCTCACTGATTTTGAAACTTTTTCGTCTGATTTTTTTCGGATGTTTATAGCTTGCATAAAGAGGGCGCATGACGGCCGAACTTCTTCGGGAAGCGGTGGTGGAGGATTTGGGAGGCCTCCATCCTCACCGGCTAGTTACAGCTTCGAAACTGCTTCTCCGTCCTCTTCCACTGTTTCGGTCAAGCAGAAGATGGTCCGTTGCGTTAAAAAAGAATGGATTCGGTGATAGTGTGAATGATCAATTTCAAATTAATTTTAATATTTGATTTTGCAGAATGCAAACGAACTCAAATCCCGTGTCCCGAAGCCACTAATATCCTCCGGCACGTCCGAGGACGACTTGGAGTTTGAGATAGCAGAGGTTCTATCCGGGCTGAAGCAGTCACGGAGCTCCAGGAAGGACGATGATTCGCAGAATTCTTTAAAATTGTATGAAGTAAAAGGTATTAACATCAGTAAGTGCGTTCGTATATCTTTACGCAGATAACCTGCAGATTTCTCCGAGATCGTCTGAATTCAAAAGTTTTTATCGTTGCTCCTTCTCTTTTTCCGCACATGTAGAGAACGGTTCAATCACATATACAGCGAGAACCGAAACTGGGCGCTCTGGTAACATCGAAACATCCATGGAAGAACCGGAGAAATCACCTCGGTTTAACCAGACTACTGGAATCGATGCTGCGGAAGCGTCGAGCGCCGCCTTGGATACACAAACCAGCGCTCAGAAACTAGAACAATCTTGTAGCCCAGTTGATGTTATGGAGAGAAAAAGGCTGGATTTTCAGGATTCGACGGCGACAAAAGGGTAGACAATTTAAGAATAATGAGCATTTTCTGTGCCTATCAGTATTTCCTCTTAAAATCCTTGTTTTGAAGTCTAATCTGTATTTAGCCTGCTTTCTGTTTTTGAGTTCAGGGCATCAGAGGGTCCACAATCGAAAAACGGAAGGGAGGAGAGTAATGCTAATAATAAGCTCCAGATTGATCTGATGGTGAGGAAATCAGCGGGTTAAAGGTTTTTACCTTAAGATTATCCTAAACATTCTATTTATTGAAAGTTATTGTTATTCCAATAGGTTCCTCCTCCGATGCCCTCCTTGCCAGAGAGAGATTCTCTTCCATTGGTTTCCGGTCCCAACCCAATTGCTCAAGATTACAACAAGGCAAGAGTATTTCTCTTTTTTTTTTCTTTTTTTTTTTAAGTTTAGTCTGTATTTCTCCTCTTGTGTAGTTAATGACACTGCTGTTCTTGTGCTTAAATGCAGGTAGAGAGTTCTGAAAAGAGCAAAGAGAAGCCTACTGGCAAAAAGGAAACAAGCCCCGATATAATATTCGGAGAGAAGGAGGTCCAAAATCGTGAATGGTTGAAGCTTGATCTTGAGAAACCGAGTCAAGATAATGTTAGAAATTCTAGCCTTAGATTACAGAATGAGGACTGGAGCCAGCAACAACAGGCTAAATCTGGTACGAACTCACTTATTGAATTCAATCATTAGAAATCATCATTATAATTGTGGGTAAAAATTTGCAAAGTTTTCGATTGAAGTGTGAGATAGACAAATTTCCTTGAACAGCGGTATTTCTCTAAATTTCAGCACAGCCGAGTTCAGTTTTGCCTTTGACGATTGCTGTAGGTGGTTGGCCTAATGGGAGTGGGCTTCCTCCTTTAGGGTGAGTTCTGAAATCCATTATCCATATCCCATTCTCATTCTATTTTGCTGATTCAGACGACTAATGAGCCAAGCCAAATGGCAGATACGTGCCCCAACTCCACACTGTTAAACCTGTTGATGGCATTACCGGATTTTCTCCCAAAATCCCTGTATGTTTCGACACATATATATATATATATATATATATATATATATGCATTTGATATGGTCTCCGTCTCTCCAATGTATTCTTGTTCTGTCGGTTTGTTATCCCTGATTGTATTAACATCGTGATACAGGCTGCACCATCTGTTGTCTCGCAGCCTAGGCCTAAAAGGTGTGCCACACACTTCTTCATTGCTCGGAACATTCAGTTGCATCAGCAGTTTATCAAAACAAACCATGTCTGGGTGCCAAACCCTGGTTCTGTTCGTCTAAAGGGTGGCGGTCCCTATGTTGCACCACCAACTGCTGCAGAAGGCTTAAACCACAGAAGTCCATCCGTGCACGGAAGTTTTCCCATTCTTGATTTGAACTCCCTGGCACCAGACAAAGGGATAATATTGGCCAATGTTCCTACCCAGAAAGATAAAGCCTATGAGAGTGGCCATTCTGCTGAAACTACACAGAAGAAGCCACAGCTTCCTGCTGCATCTAGTAATTTAATGGTAGGGACTTCCTCTGCACATCAGCATTCATTTGGTGGCAGAAATATATTTGAAATCCTCTCGCATTGTAGTGCTCTAACAAATCATTTTTAATTTGGCATCGCAGTCTGCTCCAGCTTTCGTCTTCCCCATAAACCACCACCATCATCCTATGATGGGTGCTGCTAATCAGACTGTGCCTTCTAAATCTCCTGGCCCAACACGGAATCCATCTTTGGTTGGTGGTTCAACATCCATCAACTTTAGCTATCCAAGTTCATCAGCAAGTGAGGCCCCGCCATACATGACAATTTTGCCAAACCATGGATATTCTTTTCAAGTGTCAACCCCACCTGCTGTTAGGGGTGGAGTCCCTGGACAGGCGCCGCCTTTCTTCAGTGGATCCTTGTATTCGCCATTGATGTTCCAACCCCAGCTTCTGCAGAAACAGGGTCAAGCCGACAAAGAGACAAGTACATCAAGTGGCTCATCGCCTTTCCACAAGCAACAACACGCTCAAGTTGGTGGGAATAGTCATTTGATCCTGGCGAGTGTGCAGAAACCGCATCTGCAGTCAACTGCTTATCAGTCTCGAAAGTCTGAGACAAAAACGAGCGTAGATAATTCTTCCTTTGTCTCTGATAGTCAGAAAAGCTCATACAGTCAGAATATGACAGTTCCTGTTCAGCCACTCAACTTTTCCATGCCATTTGCCTCTTTTGGTGGCAGTGGTGCACCTACAAGTCTGGATTTTACGTCCAAAGGAAACCACATAGTACATGAACCTCAGGTTTCTCAACCAAAAAACCAACAACAGCCAAGTGATGCAAAGTCCAGAGACTGTTCAAATAATCTTGAGGACCCAAAAAGGGTAGTTCTTGGGAAGGGTCTTCCAAGAACGAATGGGCAGACACTGGTTTTTGACAATTCAGCAAGAACCTTAAACTTCGCCTCTGGGACTTGGCTGTCTAGTGCAGTAACAGCAGCGATAGTGAACTCAACTTCTACTCTGAAACATCATATGCTGCCACAGCAGCAGCAATCTGATCGGAGTAAATTGATTGATGCAAACAACTTACCAGCAACATCACTGGCTACCAAGTTCCCCAACAGTGTCCCTGTTTTCCAGCAGACTTACTCCCTGACCAGCCCTGTCCCTGCCAAGTCAGCCCAATGGAAAACCCCTGCAATTTCATCCCCACTCACATCTTGTACTTCTTTGGATCTCAAGCAGTTCCAGTTTCAGCAGCAGACAAGAGCACAAGGACAGACTCAGATCTCTTTTGCGACAGCACCAAAGCCCGTGTTGGTACAATCGTCTAAGGGGCACCAGGAGAAACTCAGTAGCTGTCATCCTCAGTATCAGGCATCTCCGGCTCTGGCTGCAGGATCTGTTCCACATGGCAAAACAAGCCCTGAGGTCAGCAATAGAAATGGGCCACCATCCACCATTTCTGCTACTGCTGCTCAAGTGCTGCAGCAGCAACAGATCGAGAATACAGCTTCTGGGTCGAACCAGAAATCATCCGCAGTATGCGGAAGGAATATGTCATCCATCATAAGCTCTTGCGCAGGTCATCTGTCTGGGCTCAAGTACTAACTTGATAAATTGGCGTATAGAGTCACCGTTTTTGCAGTGTCTTCGGATTAAAGCAAATCATGTGTGGTTGGTAATTCAAACATTTTGGAACGGAGAAGAAAGCTTCGTTGGTGGCTTGGCTTGTGTAAGGAGGACTGCCTAGAAAATTTCTTAAGAAAAGACAAAATCTTTGGAGGAAGGAAGGGCTGTCGATGGGAGATCTACTCGGCATTTCTCACAACCAAAGCAATGAGGAGAATGGTTAAAAAAACTCAAGCAAGTTTGGAGCTTTTGTAGACGCTGATCAGAAGTACGTTGCTTTAGGTTCTCTCTGTCTTTGTTTAATTGGGTCGATTCTTTTTTCTATTATTGTAATTGTAATTGGTCTAATGTACATATTAGACTCGTTACCCATATACCCTATTTAGTTTAATTACTATCTTCTCTCTAAACTAGCTGCATTATAATGATATAGACATAATTAGAAAGTCAATCCGACAAATGTCTGGACATAACTCTCAATATCACGGCGGGTGCTGCCTGTAAGCTTATAGGTTTGGATATTAATTGTGTTGACATGCGGTTTCCAAATGAAACACACAAACGTTTTTTCATCAGTCATACCAACATTCTCTGAATGATCCTGTCGGTCAAGTAGAAGTAAATGACATGGAAAGTTACAACCTATTTATTCATCACAAACACCAACTCTTGGACTTGTCATTATTTGTTCATAGCCGAATTCTGAACTATTTCCCGAGAAGAGAAACCACATTTTCCAGGAAATCATCTCTGGCTTGTTTATCAAAGGGTTCCTCTTCGCCAATGTACAAGTCCAAGATTGACTGGCACAAGGCTCTGTTCTGCACACTCCCAACATGCTCACCATCAACTGTTCAGCAAACCAACGAATGGAAACAAATTCACTGACTTCAGTTACACAATGGATGCCTGTCTCAATAAGACTATATAGAATCTTACTTGTTGTGTTGAGTACATTTCCTGGCTCCCTTGACAAATCGATGATAGACCCTCTTGGTAATTTATACTCGTCTTTGAACAGAGAAGTGAAACTGCAAATGACATTTGTTAATGTAAGGAAAGAACACCAAGTGAAGATTCAACATCTAGAAGATCTCAAGAGAAAAGGAAACATGACATTGAAAAAAATGGAAAGATCAAGGAAAAGCAATAAAGTTCAAGAAAAAAGAAAAGAAGATATTGAGCAAAATATTGGAAACAAGAAGAGGAGTTATGAATAAATACAAGACTTGGGAGATACAGAAAGGGATCCCAGCAAAACAGAAAAAGAGAGCAAAGAAAAAACGAGCTGGAGAATCATAGGTGTGGGAAACACAGGTGAGTGATATCTGAGAGAGAGTGAAGTGCATCTGAGGAGGAAACTTCAAATAACAGGCGAACCGTTCAAAGGGCCTAGACGAGTCTAGGATTATACGGGGTGTGCGAGGCACACATAGTGTATGGGCTAATAGAATTCATGTTGTAAGGGGAGAACAAACTTAGGGGAATTGTGTTTTTGGGATGGATTAGGCTCGAACAAAAAAGAGTTGTAATTCATGTTCTTTACAAATGAATAGAATCAGTTGGGAAGTTTTTGAAAGCGGTATCGTGTGAGTTTACTTTTTTAACATTGAAGTTATATATATAATTCAGAATCAAGTGACAGAAAACTACTTTAACAGAACAAAGGTATATGATAAAAATTCAGAAATCAGGGCACAGTTGCTAAGGACAATCTAAGCCTAAAGGTTTTTCAGACATGAGAAGAAGGCGTACCTTTGAAGCAATTCTTTGTTCTCTGTTCCCAAGAACTTCTTGAGTCTGCTTCCGACAGATTCTTGAAAAGCACTGCGAACGGAACGGATATTTAGTTTGCCATAAACAATCTGAAGTCTGATGGTCATCCTTATATTAGCTTCCATGAGCTCATCAAGTAATGTATCCTTCTCCTTGAGCTCAGAAGCTGACTGCTTCCCATATTTCTCACCCAGAAGTTTCTTTATGTCATCGCTATCAGCATACACACCTGCGCTCATGTATCAATCAGCTGATTGGCCCAGAATGAAAAGACATTCAAAACTCTAGCTTTGTGGTGTTAACATATAAGAATGATCCACGCATCAAACTGCTTCTCTACTGAATTTTCTGATAACAAAGAAAAGATACGCAATGCATTTCCTCCTCTCCGCTCCCCCATCCCCCTTTCGGTGGCAACCACAGTTTGGTTGTGGAATAGCAGATATAACGAGACATTGAATTCAGTAGATTTCCCCTATAAGGAAGAACATAGACTACAAAAAACCATAAACTTGAGCTGCATTCCTACTAGAATAAGCTGAAAGAAAGCATACATTGGCTCCTTGTCCATGGATTTTCGGATTCAAGTCCAATGTACGATGTAAATTACTCTTGGAACCAAAAGATTCAGCTCGAAAATTTACAAAAGAGAATGAAGAAACTCTAGGGTTTACCGAATGCGTAGACATCGATGTTCTTCAATCCGAGCACGCTCTTCTTCCTCAACCCGACGCCGAGTAAGCGCTGCGAATCGCCGATGACCGCCGGGAATGAGAATCCGGTCCTCGATTCAACCACAGTTTCGGAGCTATAGTCGGCTAGAGACAGGGATCCCCAAGGGAGCAGAGACGAACGATCCGAGGAGAAGACCCAGTCGAGGGCGTTCTGCAGGATCGGGTGCTTGGGGTTCAGAGCAGCTCCGGCGGTGGCGACGCCAACGGTGAAGGAGACGGCGACGGCGGAGAGGGAGAAGCCACCGGAAGACGTGGAAAGCGGTGGTTTGGGGAAGGGAGGCTGAGAAAACGAGAATGGGAAGCGGAATGACACCATCCTGTCCTCTGCGTTGAGTTTGGTTTTCACGCCATGGATACTTGTAGTTTGAGAGGCATGTGCATTGCACGTGAGCCCCTGCCTTCGATTTTATTTCCCTGGGTTGGATGAAAACGATGAACAAAACAACCACCCAAAAATTTAGTAAGACAATACGAGGTTCATTTGGAATCACGAGACTTTTTGGGTTATTTTTTTAATGGAGAAGCCTAAAGCAGGCCCATTTCAATCTCAAGACAACCCTACCTCTCACCGAATCCTGACCGTCGATTCATACTATCGACGGCCAATAGCGTCGTGGCCTCAATTTTCGTGATTTGGAGAAGAGAGATGGGGAAAGCGTCGGGAGGGAAACAGGCGGCGGTGGTAGTGGGAGCGTTGGCGTTTGGGTGGTTAGCGATAGAGATGGCTCTGAAGCCTCTGCTCGACAGGTTCCGCTCCTCCATCGACAAGTCCGATCCCTCCCACGACCCCGACGACACGGATCATCATAAGTCCCCGGCAGATGCAGATGCAGACGCAGCCGCGTGAAGGTGAGAGTTCCAGACGTTTCATTCCATCGTTCGCTTCTTTTCAAGGTAAAATGTTGGGTCATGTATGTGGGCTACGCTTAATAAACGACTGCTCCCGCTTCTGTGTGAATGAATGAACTGCCACAAAGCTTCAGATCCGTTATCCTGCTCATCTTGCTTGATTCTGTTTCCAAGTCATCAGCTTATCCTTAAATATGTAGTTTACCTCCTCAACGCCTTCCTCCGTGAGCCAGCTCTTCTGATCATGCCAACTTCAGCCAGCTGGCAGCATCCTCTGAGATGCCACCATTCATCTCCTTTTTCGCCCACCCCTTTGTCCCAAAGATCCATGTATCTTAACTAACAACCCTTCATGCCTCTCTTCTGCCACAAAATCCGCAAGGTCCACCTCATAGAAGACACGATGCTCACTGCAACATTAGCTGCCTTCCGAGTTGCTAAGACGAATTTCAGTAACGGGTCAGTCAAGTCAAGCGAGTTCCCCTGCCTCAATGCCAGAGATATCAAACAGACAGAACATTCTCAAGTATTTGTTCGCAGAGGCAAAAGGTGCCTCTTCTATCCGCTTCGGCCTCTTCCAGACCCGGCAGTCCATATTTTACTGGAGGGGCTGTTAGATTCTTGGACATTCGTTCAACAATCAGTCACCGGGTACTCTGACTTGGGTTGGGGGCCGCGGTCACAGGCGGATCACATAATAACTCATCCTGCATTCGGAACAAACAAACAAAGAGTTATTCAACCGATTAAACGCCACCAACTATACTCTAATAAGCAAACATAGCTCGAAAATAACGGTCATTGAGAACAAAATGACCAAGCAGACGACAAGCGCCCAGCAGCAGAAAATGCCAACTCGACAACACGAAGAGCAACAAGTCTGAGAAGAAAGAACAGATGCAGCTTCCTTTGAACCGCGTGTGTTTCAAGCGCAGAGCAAAGTGAGAGGTCAGTGAGGGCGAAAGGGCCTGGGAATCTTTGCAAGGCCAAGTTCAAAAGAGAAAAGCCGCCTCTCCCCACTCCAAAGAAAATGTCAATCTAACTATACTTTATACACCCATTCTCCATCGCTATATGATGACATTCCACCGGAAAGAAAAAAGAACGGCACATTATAAAAAGCAAAATACGAACAATCCAGGCAACTCATTTTCAATTACTGTGCTATTGAATCATACGCAACAACGCAAAACACAGACGCGATATTACTTTGTCAACTCACATTACAATCAGGAAGAACGAAAACAAGATCCGAAAGTGCAGAAATGTAGAGAGATGGAGCAAAACACCCCCCGGATGGTCGACGATCGGAAATCGAAGTGTAAAAGTGATCAGATTCAGAAAAGCGCGATGAGGAAGCAGAGGTTAGAGAATCTTGATATGGATCATGGAGGCTTTCCGAAAACTTTTTGAAATTCAAATTCAAAAAGCATCGAAGGGTTAGGGTTATTTATTTATGAAAACGTCAGTAAACCCCAAGTAGCCATTCGGCCCAGCCTGTTGGTCTCTCTAGCTCAAATACATTTAGGCCCATTCAAATGTGGTGTATATAATGTTAGATTATTAAATCATATTAGTAGATTAAATTATTCATATATATATGTAATTAATAAGATTCCAATCAATTCCGTGGTTGGCACCGTCAATATCATACTTTGAAATTATTTGACTTTTGTGTTTCAAAATCAAAGAGCTATTATATCAGGAAGCCTTGGGTTTCAATCAAATCAATCGAGCATGAGGCAATAATGCTACCGGAAAAAAAAAGAGAGACGACATTCGACAAAGACGTGTGATTGTAATTCAAATAATGCAGAGTTTCAATTCTCTGATTGTTACAAATAATTCCATCACTTGGTGTCCTTCCTTAATCACCGATACATATACACAATTCTTGCAGTATCTCAATTATTCTTCCGAGATGAAGAAACAGAAATTCGGAAAATTCAGATGGATAATATAATAACAGACACGCACGCATACGCATATAGAGGTATAAGAGCGGGGGAATCGGATACGTGCATGGACGTGTACGTGAGAGCATGCATATATATATGGGGTCAGTGACAGAGAGTTGAGTCCAACCAATAATGCAGCGTTCCGTCGCTGTAGGAATATAAAGAAGCAAACTTTAGAAATGGCTTTTTTGGAGCCATTATCTGAAACTGCTCCCTTGCTTCTCCGTTTTTTTTAAGGTTCCAAAGTACTGTCCTTTGTTTGTCTGGTTGTGTTATGGCGATGAGGAGGACAATATTGTACCATGGATGGATAGAACCACAAGCAAGTGACGCGTATGGGTTTGAACGCAGATGAGCGTGTTAAAACTTAGAAAGAGCGGTTTAATGCGTCCGTTCCATGTCTCGACAAGCAGCGTCTTGCCTTTCCACGTTATTGGACGGTCCAAATGCTTCAAGATAAGAATATTTGTAATAAAAAAAAAAAAAAAACCTTTCAAGAGGTAAAGGTGCACTCCCCACTCATGTAATTCCAATATAAATAAATAATGTGGGAGAATCAAAGCCGCAGAATTCGAATTAAAGTTAATATTTTACTCTGTGTGTGTGTGTGTGTGTTAAATAATTTCAATGGAGAGAATCCCTTGGTTAGAACTGATGCTCGAATAGAATTCGCAAGTAAAGCAAGTTTATATGACCTAGCCTCTATATGCTTCATAAATACACTCTTT